>NC_067411.1:67262232-67575886 GCF_009764475.1 Pristis pectinata
GTATGCTGGCCCCTTTGGTGTACTGACAGGGGACGGGTCACAGCCAGGGGTTGGAGCTTGTGGTCGTAGACCCATGTGGTTCCTCCTCAGAGGTGTCCCTCACTCCGTCTAGATTTGGTATGAATGTGGACTTACTTCCTCTTGCACAACTCCTTGCATGGACCATGTGCCAGAATCTACTTCACATGGAACTTCATGCCTCGCAAACACAGCTTTCAGGAACGTGATAACTGCTTTGCTGGATGTTTATTGCAGTTGTCACGAACCAGCAACAAAAGAAACACACTGAGCATGATTCAGTATTAAAAACTATTTTATTAATCACTACTTATGATAATACGTAAAATAAAAGTAAAAATGTTAGTATGTTAGAATTCAAAAATGTTAAACCTCGAACGTTAACCCCAAAACTAAACTCTTCGTGTGTGTGTGTGGCAAAGTCCAAAACTCCCAGTTCCGGAATGGTTCTTAAAGTTCAGTTCCGCAAGCCATAAGGTGAAACATGAGCAAGGGCTTCTTCAACAACCACCGTTGTCTGAAGATAAGACTTAGACGTAGAGAAACATAGAGAGAGTAAATACGAACTCCAAATGTTCCACGATGGAACCCAAACGACACTCCAGTGTTTACTCGGTAGTGACTTCCTCACCCCGAAAAGCATCCGAACCGTGGTCGTCCACACACAAATACCTGTTTCCTTCTACAGGTCAGCAACAAAGTGAACTCCACCGGATTACTTCCAACTTCCATACATGGATTTCTGTGGCAAACACAGTTATTGTTTCTCATCCATCGAGAGAGAACACTAGCAGGCTGGTGTCTCTCTCCCTTCTCTCTCTCTTCTTCTTCTTCTAACTTCTTCAACAACGTCATTACGTCCTTTATCTTCTATTGACGTAAGCACGCCCCACACACACATACACACACACTCTCTATCTTAAAGGGACTTTCACTGAGTCCGTAACACAGTGTCGCAACCTCTGAGTAATTGGAAAAGTAGTCTGTTACAACAATATGGCTCTTCCCATTACTGTCAAACAAATCCACTCCAATTTTGAAATACGGCCTGTCTGGTACAGGGTGTGGTGTAAGTGGTTCTGCTTGCTGCTTTGGTCTGTAGGTAAGGCATATTTCACATGATGCAGTGGTCTGGCTTATGTCTTGGTTCATTCTTGGCCAGTAGGTCGCTTCACGTGCTCTACGTTTACATTTTTCCTCCCCAAGATGCCCTTTGTTTATCTTCTGGAGTATCTCCTTGCGTAGTGACACTGGAATCAGAAGCCTATTCCCTTTGAAGACCATATTTTTCACTACTGACAGTTCAGCTCTGCATGCCCAGTAATCCAGAATACACATTGGACAGTCATCCTTTGCTGCTGGCCATCCTTTCTGTATTGTATCATCGAGTACTTTCATGGTTTCATCTGCCTTTGCTGCTTTCCTAATCTGCTCTGTTCTCTCCGGAGATACTGGAAGAGAGGTGACAATCATGTCAACATAGGCCTGTATATCTGCATTAACCTGTTGGTCACTCTTTTCTGTCTTGGCGACTGCTCAAGACAGCGCATCAGCAGCAAACATATATTTTCCCGGTGTGTAGATCATCTTCACATCATATTTCTGCAGCCTTATCAATATGCGCTGTAGCCTCATGGGACAGTCATTTAGTGGTTTGGACATAATTGAGACCAATAGTTTATGGTCTGTCTCCACTTCAATAGCTTGCCCATAGATGTACTGATGGAACCTTTCACATGCATATGTGCTGGCAAGAAGCTCTTTCTCTATCTGTGCATAGTTGGCTTCCGCACTTGTTAAAGCCCTTGATGCATAGGCCACAGGTTGCCATTTGCCATCATGCTGCTGCAGTAGTACCGATCCAAGGCTGTGCCAGGATGCATCAGCTGATACTCTGATACACCTTTCCGGATCATAAAACTTCAGCACGGGCTGGAAACACTCTTCTTGCTCATGAGACCAAATTCATTCATTTTGTTGCTCAAGTGGTGCTGACACTGTTGACAGTTGAGGGATGAACTTAGCCACCATCCCTAAAAAACATCTCACCTCCTCTTTGTTTTGGGGCCTCTCCATGTTTTCAATGGCTGACGTCTTTCTTGGGTCAGGCTTCACGCCCTCTTCAGATATGACATCTCCTATGAAGGTCAGTGTCTTTACACCAAACTCACATTTCTCTTTGTTTAACTTCAAATTGACATTCCTTGTCACATCAAGCACTTGTCTCAGTCGAGTATCATGTTCCTCCTTGGTGGACCCCCAGACGATGATGTCATCCATCATGGTCTTGACACCAGGCATGCCCTCAAAAATCATGTAGATGGTTTTATGGTAGACTTCTGGTGTGGACAGGATCCCATATGGCAGCCGAAGATAGCGATATCTTCCCTGTGGTGTGTTAAAAGTACACAGTCTCGAACTTGCCTCATCAAGCTTCATCTGTCAAAACTCAGACAATGTGTCGAGCTTGTTAAACCATTTGGCACCTGAAAACCGGGACATGATGTCCTCCCATGTTGGCAATTTAAAATGCTCTCTCGATGGCTTTATTGAGATCTCTTGGGTCTAGACATATCCGCAATGCTCCATTTTTCTTTTGCACAATGACCAGTGAACTCACCCAATCTGTTGGTTCTTCAATTTTCGGTATGACATTTGACCGTTCCATGCATGCTAGTTCTTGTTTAAGTTCACCTCTAAGTTGAAATGGAACTTTCCTGTATGCATGGACAACAGGAGCCACTGCCTCATCTATGTGAATTTTGTGTACACCAGGTAAGCATCTGAGCCCCTCAAGGACATCTGCATACTCTTCCATGAGTGTTGTGTGGTCATCTTTCGTATGTGAAGCTACAATGAAAACTCTTTTCACTAGGTTGAGCTTTGCACATGCACTCAGACCTAATATTGGCTGTACTCTCGTTTCTACAATCAGTAGCTATGATTTTAAGTGCTGCCCCTTGTTCTTAAAGGTCACCATACAGCCCCCTTTTACTGGAACCTTCTCTCCTGTGTAGCCTGTCACTTTTAACTTCACAGGGTAAATCTTACTCTTTACTGTGAAAGTCATATAATCATCCATGGATAAGAGATTCACCTGAGCTCTGGTGTCAAGCTTGCATGGAATTACTGTCTCATTCACAGTTACTGGAACAATCCATTCTGTTTTACCAGCAGCCACAGTCTGTACAGAATCCACAAAGAATTCCTCCATTTCCTCATCAATTGTGTGCACCTTTCTCTTGTTAGCCCCAGCTTTGCAGCACCTTGCAAAGTGATTCTTCTTCCCACAGCTATTGCAGGACTTCCCATAAGCAGGACACATCTTTGGAATGTGTCTACCTCCACATCCGCTGCATTTGCTGTTTGAGCCTTCCTCTTTGCTTTGCTGTTGCTTTCGGAAATGCCTTGTGTGCTGCTTCTCTGTTTTCACAGCATGCACTGTTGTGTCTGCCCTGTGCATCTCTTGAGCTTGTGCTCATGTGGTTTCTGCTGACCTACACATATTCACTGCCTTTTTCAGGGTCAAATCCTTTTCATGTAACAGTCTTTCTCTGAGTCCATTACCTGGAATTCCACAAACTTTTCTGTCTTTAACTAGTGAGTTTCTTAAATCTCCAGATTCACAAAATTTACTCAGTGTGTGAAGCTCAGCTAAGTATTGGTCGAAGCTAACACCTTGTTTCTGGTCACAGGAAAATCTCTCTCAAATGTGATGTTTTTACTTGGGTAAATTACTCAATTTTTTTCATCAAAGTGCCCAACTCAAAAGCTGTCTCATCAATTTGAAAGCTGTTATAGATGTCTAAAGCATCTTCGCCAATCACGTGCAGAAAACTAGACGCTTTCAATTTTTCATTGTTCCTTCCCGCTCCACTAGCATCTAAATATATGTTGAATCCCTGTTTGAAGCATTTCCAATTATCAATTAGATTGCCAGTAAACTGCATAGGCGTGGGAGGACTTAGCTTATCCATAACGGGAACTCTCGGCCTCTCACCTGAATCTCTCTTGGCAAATCTGGTATCTGCTGAACTTCAGGAACAATGTGCTCTCTTGCCACACCAGCCAGCTTTTTCTCTGTCTTATTACAGCTTTTCTTTTGTACTCACTGAGTCTCTTTCTCAATTGCACACAGTACTCCTCTACTCTCCCTGTTTAGGTCTCACACCAACTTCTTACACCACATTATGTTCATTCTTCATCAAGAGACAAACTTCACATGGGTTTAACATCTGAATATTTTGTTAACCAATAACAGACCGCTTGCTTTCCCTCTCTTTTTACAGCCATTTCCTGTACCCCCATGTGACCCTTTGCATTGCTTACTGGAACTGTAGTTCTTTATTATAATTACATAATAACACAACAGCAAGCTTGGCTCTGGTGGACAAATGCTAAACTTCTTACTGCACAGGACCTCAGTTGCAGGATGACCCGTCTTTATTTGTTGCTGAACGTTTACACTGTCCGGCCATTGCCCTTCTATATATTGGGAGCTGAGGAGGGGCGAGAAGAAGGACATTCTAGATGTAACGCGATTGAACCAGGGAGGGTTTGGCAGGAAGGACTGCCCAAGTAGTCGCGGAGGCTCAGGGAAGGAGAGATCAGTGGTACAGTGTGAGGTCTGGAGCAGCGGCCGGACACGATGCTGTCTGTGGCGGCAGTGGTGGCGGCGGCAGCAGCAGCCCTGGGCTTGCTCCTGCTACTGAAGGTCAGGCTGCCGTGCCCGTTCGAGGACGCGCTCTTTCTACTCCGGTTCGGCAGCTTCGGCTTCAAGTTGCTGCGAATCTACTTAACCGGCAGGGTGGTCACCGTGCTCGACCGCTTCGCTCAGCGGACGAAGTCGAACCCGAACAAGACCTTCCTCTTATACGAGGGTCGCTCTTACACTTACCGGGAGGTGGATAGAAGGAGCGACCAGGTCGCCCAGGTCTTCGCTCGGCCCCGGGCTGGGTTGCGAGCCGGGGAGACGGTGGCCCTACTGATGAGCAACGAGCCCGACTTCGTGTGTGTTTGGTTCGGCTTGTCCAAGCTGGGCTGCGCCCTGGCGTTCCTCAACACTAACATGCGCTCACGGTCGCTGCTGCACTGCTTGGACGCCTCGGGTGCTACGACCCTGATAGTCGGAGCAGGTAGGGAAGGACATGCATTTCTTTCTCTCTCCAGCGCCTGACAGGCAGTGGGGTAGCCAGGGGCTTTCTTACACAATACCCCCTCCCCCCGCTCTTCCTCCCTCTCACCCCCCCCCCCCACATCTTCTCATCTGCATCTATGAAAATTGTGTCCTGTACACCCAAGTCGAAGTTGCTAATAAATATTAAAAAATAACAGTGGTCCTTCTACTGGTCTTGGTCTTGGGAGGGGGGTGGGGGTGGAAGAACTGGCTACACAGATTGATAGGGTGGTAAAGAAGGCATTTGGCATGCTTGCTTTTATTAGTCGTGGTACTGAGTGCAAGAGTCGGGAATGCTGCAGCTTTATAAAACTCCAGTTAGGGTGCATATGGAGTATTGCATTCAGTTCTGGTCACCCCATTACAGGAAGGATGTCGAGGCTTTGTTGAAGGTGTAGATGAAGTTTACCTGCATGCTGCCTGGATTAGAGGGCATGTGCTCTAAGGAGAGGTTGGACATACTTGGATTGTTTTCTCTGGAGTGGCGGAGGCTGACTGGAGATCTGATGGAAGTTTATAAGATTATGAAAGGCGTAGACAGCCAGTATCTTTCCCAGGGTTGAAATGTCTAATACCAGAGGGCATGCATTTAAGGTGAGAGGGGGTAAGTCCAAAGGATCTGTATGGGGCAAGTTTTTTTTTAGAGTGGTGGGTGCCTAGAATGCATTGCCAGGTGTGGTGGTGGAGGCAAATTTGATGGGGGCGTTCAAGAGGCTCTTGGATAGGCACATGAATGTGTAGGAAATGGAAGGATTTGTAGGCAGAAGAGATTAGTTTAGTTGGGCATTTGATTGCAAATTTAATTAGTTTGGCACAACATTGTGGGCTGTAGGACCCGTTCCTGTGCTGTACTGTCCTGCGTTCTATACTACCATTCAGCCCAAAAAGCAATCTTTCAATACTACTTTTTTTCGTGTTATATGGCCAATTTTCTATCCAGGTTATTATGATGTTTTTTTTACCAGAAGCTTAACTATTGATGACAAGCCTATCATTTTAAAATCCACATTCCACAGCAACTGCATTTCTTTCAGGTACCAAAATCCATCAAGTTAGATAAACAAGATTTTAACAATTCCAGGCTGGCTTTAGCTACTTGATTCACACTTGTTTATCCATCATTATTATTTCAAGAACTTTTCCCATCACTGCAGTTAAACTGGTCTGCTATTACTGGGTTTATCTCTACACTTGTACAGTTATATTACAATTATATACGAATTTGAAATTCTACAGAAATTCATTGGGGAACAAGTCTGTGTGCAACCTGAGGAATCATTTTAGTGTCTGTGATGACACCAGACATGAAATGGAAAAAAAATTAAAAAAATACTAAAGCAAGGATATTGCTAAGCATGGGACCATTTATGAAGCCAAATCAGCAACCTCGATAAACTTGTGTAAGACTGGTTTACACATTGTCATGGTGAAGGCATACCTGGTTCTTGGCAGGACAAGAAAAAAAAACTGGAGAACACAACCGAATGTTTACAAGAAAGTGTGAAAAGGCCAAACAGCTTCACCATGTGTAGATGGTTCGTGAGACCTATGAGTTTATAAATTTGATGTGTGGAAGTCAGTCTGTACTGTAATAAAGTAGACAACAGCAGAACCAAGGAGCGTACAATAAGCGCTTTATTATTTAACGCTAGCGGGAGTTGCTAACGGGAGTGAGGGATACAGAGAGAGAGTAAACAGTGTAACCTGAGTTCTGTACTGATCCCCACTCAAAGATTTGCATGTTTGTGTCCCTCCTTTTATACTTCATCTAAAGATGCCTATGTGCAGAGCTGCACATACTTGGGCAGTTGCTTATAGCAAACTTTTAGCAAAACAAGATATACCTTAAGCACTCCCAAGCATCTGCACATCTTGCAGTCATAACTATAGTCATGCCATAGTTGAAGCAATAACAGCTGTACATTATTAACCCTTACATTTCCAGTTACTTTTACAGATGGCTGCAAGAATTTTAATTGTTGCATGGTATCCACAATATAAAAGTGAACACTGAAAATAGTCCATAGACAAACTGGCTACAGAGAAGTACATTTGCACTTTTAGTGAAGGGTAAACATTACACAGACACACAGTGATTAAACATTAACAGAGATTGATATATGTGATTAAAATGGGTTCAAAATCCAGTTATTGTTCAGTTCCAAGCAATTTGATTTTTAGATCTTCTATAGTATCTGCCTAATATAGGTGGTCTGATCTAACTAAAAGGCAGAACAGGTTCCTGGTATTGAGTAGCATATATCTATTCCTCCATTTCCAACATAACTAGAAAACCTGTACTATCACCTTCTTTTCTGTATTTCCATCGTTAGAAGTCAGTGCAACGTTCTATATCAGACCTATATAGCAGCTGATGAGATCAGTGAGTTAATTTTATATAGTTATGAGAAATTAGTTGTAAATTTTATTTTTAGCTAAAAAAAAATCCTAGGCCCATTGAGCAACAGTGAAAGAACATGAACTAAGCTGCGTCGATAACAGAAATTTCATGCAATTCAAAAGTAGTAACTTCTCACAATCAATGTCTGAACATTAGTTCTCATCTGAATATTTTTGATTACTATTCATTGTTGTCTTTCTCCCCACTGTATTTAAACAAACAAATCATATGCAGCTCCTGAGAGCCAATGTTGTACCTTGCATTACAACTGAATTAGCAGCAACCCAACATCTGCAAGAACAATAGGAGTTGAGACTTATTCTTACAGCATAAGTAGAAATCATTCAGTCCATTCTGTTTGTGCCAGCTTTTGGAAAAGCTATCCAATTATCCCCACTTGCTTTGTTCCCATAACTTTGCAAATCTTTCTTTTTCAAGTACATGTTCTCTTTCTAAACTCCCACTGTCATGGGATTGGTGACTTTTACAATAATCTGATAATTTTGTGTTCACCATTACTGAAGTTCTACTCTCTTTTCTAAGCTCCCACTGTCATGGGGTTGGTGACATAATGGTTAACTTATTAAGCTAGTTATCCAAAAGCGTAGATAAACCTAGCTTAATAATTTAACCATTATGTCATCAACCCCATGACGGTGGGAGCTTAGAAAAGAGAGTAGAACTTCTCAGTAATAGTGAGCATAAAATTATCGGATTATTGCACAAGTAATCTGATATCCTTTGGGAAAGTAAACCCACTGTCTTTATTCAGTTTGGTCTTTATGTGACTCTGATCCACCATTCATTAGGGATGGACAATAAATGCCATCCTAGTAATGAATAAACACTTTATAAAAAAAATCTATTTGTTTCCACTATCTCTTCAAGCAATGTATTCCAGATCATTGTGCACAGTGAAGTACAGAAACTGAACCCTGAAAGGAGGGTATTCAACATATTGCTTCAACAGCCAGTATGTTGGCTCTACAAACGGAGTAATTCATCATAATGTAACTGTTTTCACTATTCTCAAAATCCTTTTTTTAAATAAAATCTGCCCCTTTCCCATTTAAATTATGTCACTTCTCAGATTACTTAATTGTAATTATCTGTTGTAATATTTATATTTGTGTATAATTAGAGTCAAATAGTACAGAAACGGGCTTTTGTCCACTGAGTCTGCACTGATCATCAAGCATCCATTTGTATAAATGCAATTTTATTCTTCCCATGTTCTTGTCGACTCCCCTCCAAGATTCTCCCACTCACCTACACATTATGAACTGTTCCTTGTGGCTAATTAACCTAGCAACCTGAAGGAAACCAGAGCACCCAGAGGAAACCCAGGCAGTCACGGAGAGGATGTTCAAACTCCAGGCAGACAGCACCAGAGATTGGGATTGAACCTGAGTCGCTGGACCTGTGAGGCAGTAACTCTACAAGCTGCACCATGGTGTCATTCTGTCATTATTCAAGACCCATGTGCTGCCTTAAAAGATTCAAGATTAAAAGATTCAAGATTAAAAGATTCAAGATCTTTTAATGTAGTTTATACTTTGATTTGTTTACACGTTTCCATGTGTTTGTATCAGTTATATATAAAATTCAATCTAGTCACGTACCAGCTCAAGCAACTTGGCTTTGAGCACTTTCTCTGCTGCCTGAACACTAATTTTCTAATTGGTTTTATCAATTGTGGTCTTTCTAATAATCTTCTGCATTGGTAATTGGAATTTCCAGATCATAACCCAAAATCCTGGAATGCAGTAAAGGGAATTTGACCTATCCACACTAAATAATGCAATGGCTCTTCAGATTCTATGAAAGAATCTCCTCAAATCATAAAGAGTAAAATTGTAATTTGAATTTTGAAAAACAAAACACATAAAAGTAAATTTGAATTAATGGAAGTGCTTTTGGACATTTCTGATGAGAATCCACATGAAGTTCACATTTGGTCTGAAAGAAAATAACATTCACAGTTAGTCTCCCCTAAATTAAACTTTCACATTAAATTTGTAGTTTGTGCGGAAAAGCCAAAATGAAACTTCAAAATGTTTCATACAATTGGTTACTGAAAATGCTGTGATTGTAGGCAAATGCAGTAACCAATTCATATTGACAGAAAGCAATGAAATGAACATCCATTTATTCTGCCTGTTTATTTTTCTGAGCAAGCTTCGACAGCAGATCAATTCTGTTTATGTCCCCTGAAATATTATGCTTATATCTATAAGTAGAAAGCATTTAAAAAGATTGAGTTACCTAAAGGATTTTTTGAAATGTTTTTAAAATGTGCTATTACTTTTGTTTATAGAAAACTGTATAGCTACTATACCACCCTGCCACCACTTACTAATTCACAAATTGTATATGTGGTTTCCTGTGATCATTATTCAAATATTATTTATAAAAGTTTATTTAGGGTTTTTGGTGCTTTACTCGGAAACATTAGTAATTCAGTTGCCAGCTTGATACAAACAATAAAATAACTGTGACAGTAGTCATTTGAAGCTTTTGCTCAGCTTCAATTCTACTCATTTAGGATTGTAAAGTAAAAACAATTCACACTGTTGTTGTGCTTCCAGCAGATTTGTTCTTCAGTTGATGCCGGATGGAGATGCTGCCAAATAAAGGACAAAACATTGCCCCAGTAACTGGCAAATATGTTGACAATCTCTATTGTTTTCCTTTTATACAAGCTCTGTCATACAAAGTGCAACAGTAATTTTATTTGAAAGCTGAGGAAGGGTCTGATGCAATCTTGTAATAAAATTTGCATATTCCTGCCAGTCTGTAAGCAACATGTGAGTCTTGCTTTATCAGCTACTAAGCCTGAGAAAACCTTATAGGGAATGAGTTACTTTAAATTCAAGTTTATTTATTTCTGTTGCAAAAGTGATACGTGAATTGAATAGTACAAGGTTTTTGGTTAATGACAGGAATCCTAGACAACATTTCTACTCCAAACCATAATCATTAAATGGATCCCAAAATTAATACTGGATATTCATCCTTGCTTACTTTGATAAGCTGAACAAGGAGCTTTGATCATTAGAATAGCTTGCAAGCAAATGAGAGAAATGATGGCCCAGATTTTGCTATTAAGATGCTGAAAGTTTCAACTGGAGCTGCTAGCATTTACCCCTGTAGGTGCTGGCAAATTTGAGACCCCTGCATGAATGCGGAAGTTTTGATCTAGCTCGCCAAGCTAAGTTGCCAATTTGTGGACGGTGCTCCATCATTGGACACTGCACGGAGAGTACAAGCTTGTATTGGGGAATCCGCTCTTGGATCCTGTGCCAACTTAGACCTGACTAAGCTTTGCAGGGCTGTGGGAAAGAAAAATGTTTTTTTTAAATTATAGTGTTCTTAATTATTTAAAAGGATAACATTTAAATTGTGTGTATCAATTTACTAGTTTTTAAATGTTTCTAAATGATGTACAAATTTGGAAACATTGAGAAACCTTGATAGCTTTGACAGATAGCAAAACAGGTTTGGGCATAGCCTCCTGTCCAAGATTTCCAGCAGAATTTTGAGCATGAGTTTATCTTGGTGATTATGAATTTTGAGGCCCTGATGTTGATCTGGTTGTCAGAGTGTTTAGGAAAGAATAAAGGGAATGAATGGGGAAAATATGATAAATTCTTGCCTAAACACATTGCATAGATTTAAAAATAAAAATCAGCCACCTTCTTTCTAAATCTGGACTGACATTTCACCAAACCTTATCAACCACTTGACCTTAACTCTGCTTGATGTTACCTTCCTCTTCAAGTTTTGTAATAATTATATAACAATAATATTATTGTTATTTACTGTGGTTTTGAAACTCTTCTGTGGAATGTGGGCATTACTGATAATTCTTGCTTGTCACCAGTTGCACGAAAAGGTGTTGGTAAACCAACTTCTTAAATCTCTGGAATCCAAGCACTGAAGATATTCCAACAATACTATTAGAAAGATAAGCTATGCAAGCACAGTAAGTACAGGAAGATAGTGTAATTGTGTATTCAGATAATTAAGCACCAATGAATCAACAAATTTGCTTCTAAATGGATAAACTAGTATTAGTTTTATCTGTTAATTTACTAAAGGCTGACTACCTGAAAGACTAATTCTGCTGTGGGAATTTGTGGTCTCATGCTAAAAGTGTGTTGTGCACCAAGTAGAAGAATGTGTGTCAATGTTAAATTTGCTGAACTGTAGGAAATATCTATGTAACCAAGCATAACCAAAGGGGCTGAGGCCATTTGCCCCCTTGGATCCATTCCAGCTCCCAATGGAGCAATCCCATTAGTATTATTCCCCTTTTCCTTATTTCCCTATATTCCTGTAACTTATTCTTTCTCATACATGTCCATCAACTCCCCTTTAATTCTTTTTGCCATTACACTAGATAAAAGGGAAATTTACTGTAGTCAATTAATCAAGCAGCACATCTTTGGGTTGTGGGAGGAAACTGAAGTACCTGGAGGAAACCTACCCAACATTTCCTGAGGTATCATTTTTTTCCACTTTTTTTGGGGGGGGGCTGATAATGAGGATGGGAGTTTATTCAAAGAAGAGTCATGGCAAAGGGCTAAGAAGTTAATTTAGAGCAACTACCTGCATCGGAATTTACTTGCTGGACTCCAGCTATCTTCACAAAACAGACTTCGCACTTGTTTAGCAGTTATGCTTGATCGGGCAAAAAGCAGATAAATAAACATTATGGAAGTTGTGTCTAAACATGTACTGAAGCAGCTATGTATGTTTGGTACCTCCATGCATTAGCATATCATGTATTGGGAAGATAGTGAGCTTTGGATAATATGCAGTGACTATTGTGCAGTTTTTTGTTACAATGAATTTCCATGCATAACACACATAAATATCCCAGTGGAATAGAACTTCTCATATTTAGTCACTGCCACAAACCCTATTCTCTGACCACTGCTCCCATTCTTGGCAACTGATTGTAACTGAACCAGAGTATTTACAATCTTACCATTTTGCTCTCTATAAGAGCTCCAAATATTCACTTACTTTGATCTGAAAACTGTGAATTTCCACTTCTGTAACTTTGTTCATATCTGATTCTGTTTCACTTCACCTGCTGCTGAAACCCTCCCCCATGTTACCTTTGAGCTAAATTTTCCAGTGCTCTCGGGATGGCCATCCATCTTCCACCCTTCTGCTAACCTAAACTCTGCAACCTGGATCTTGAATCACTCCAAGTCTCATTCATCCACCCCCATGTTTGCTGACCTCCGCCCTTGCTCTGACAGCACATCAGTTTGAGAATGGTGGTCCTGATTTTCAAATTCCTCTATGGCACCAACCCCCACCCTTCCTGCCTTTCTCTGTAACTCCTTGCCTTTTAATCCATAAAGGATTTTGCACTACTTCAGTTCTAGCATCTAGCACAAATTTGATTTTCATTGCTCCATCTTTCGTGGCTGTCCTATTAACTCTTCTTCTGCCTCTTTTTAATATTTACTAGAATGAAGATGAGGTGATGGATCAAGTAGCATTGAAACTGAAAAAGAATGTTTAACTTTTTATTTTCTTAGCTTTATGGTATGTGGCTTGTAATATCTAACTTTTACAAGTATGTGAAATTATATTGATTTTTTTTCACGACCTGTAGATCTAATTGATGCTATGAAAGACATTCTTA
The DNA here is from genome assembly GCF_009764475.1 of Pristis pectinata. Taxonomy (NCBI): domain Eukaryota; kingdom Metazoa; phylum Chordata; class Chondrichthyes; order Rhinopristiformes; family Pristidae; genus Pristis; species Pristis pectinata. Next base: position 67,275,493 of record NC_067411.1, read on the forward strand.
CACATATCAAGGAGAATAACATATCAGTCTGGGTTATGGGAAAAAGCTGCATATACCAAGGAGTGAATACTCTCGCGGATAAAGTGGAAGAAGCACCTGACAGTCCTGTGCCAACATCGTGGCGATCTACACACCACTTGAAATCTACCTTTCTTTATATATTCACCTCAGGAACAACAGGTATTGTTCTTAGGATTTTTATTTTATTCTTTAATTTATCCTGTGGAGAACAGTTTTTAAGAATGTCATCTATGTCTTATGGAAGGATTATTAGTATTAGAGTAATTTTAAAACAGGAACATGTAAGGGGCCAGAATTGGAGGAGTGCAGTTATACTAGAGATTTACAGGCCTGGAGTGGGCTACAGAGATAGGAAGAGGCACGACATGGAAGAATCTGAAAACCAGATGTGAATTTTAAAATCCAAGGCAAAAGCAGGGAGTCAATATAGGTGAGTAAACACAGGCATGATTCGTGAACGAGGCTTGGTGCAAGTTCGTATATTGGGAGCAAAGTTTGTGATGAGCTTAACTTTATAGAGTTTGGAAGAAAGGTTGGATTTTTTTATTCCAAAATAAACTTTATTCATCATAAAAAAACAAAGTATATACAACAATAAAACAGTGCAAACCTTTACATTCGTGTACGTATCAATCATTAGTGTTACCTTTTTATATATATAAAAAAACACAGCACCGATGCCACTTGTGTGGCTCCCTGGGGTGCTACCCCAATCCCATATTTACAATTTTTTAGGGGGCTTCCTCGCCTGACCCCGCCCCTCCTCCAGTGTCAGAAGAACCTTAAACTGTTGTCCTTCCCCACCGAGCCCTTGCGTTGGCTGCACCCAGCTTCAGTGCGTCCCTCAGCACGTACTCCTGCAGCCTGGAATGTGCCAGTCGGCAGCATTCCCTTACGGAAATCTCGCAGTGCAGGGAGACCAACAAGTTTCGGGCAGACCAAAGGGCCTCTTTCACCGAGTTGATGATCTTCCAGCAGCAGTTGATGTCCGTCTCTGTGTGTGTCCCCGGGAACAGCCCATAGAGCAGAGAATCCTCTGTTACGCAGCTGCTGGGAATGAACCGTAACAAGGACTCTTGTAGCTTAAGCTACACCCTCCTCACAAACCCACAGCCCGCAAAGAGGTGGGCGACTGTCTCGTCCCCAGCGCAGTCCTCCCGGGGGCAGTGTGCGCTGGGAGTGATGTTCCAACCATGCAGGAAGGATCTGACTGGGAGGGCCTCTCTTACCGCCAGCCAAGCGAGGGTCTTGGTGCTTGTTGGTGAGTTCTGGCGATGAGGCATTCTGCCAGATGGTCTGGACAGTCTGCTCAGGGAACCACCCCACAGTATCCATCAAGTCCTTCTCCTGCAGTGTCTGCAGGATGTTACATGCCGACCACTGCCTGATAGACTTGTGGTCAAAGGTGTTGGTCTGGAAGAACTTCTCCACAAAGGACAAGTAGTGCGGCAGCGTCCAGCTGACTGGGGCATTGCGCAGCAACGGGCCAGGCTTATCCTTCACAACACCGGGGACGGGTAGAACCTCGGCACATAGTGACACTTGGTGCTCACGTACTTTGGTTCCATGCACAGCCTGATGCAGCCACAGACGAAGGTGGTCATCAGGATGAGGGTGACATTGGGGACACTTTTGTCCCCATTGTCCAGGGACTTGTGCATGGTGACCCATCGGACTCGCTCCATCTCGGATCCCCAGATGAACCGGGAGATGGCATGGGTGATTTCCAAGCTGGAGGAGTGAGGAACAGGCCAAACCTGTGGCAAGTACAGCAGCCCTGAAAGCACCTCACACCTGATGACCAAGTTCTTCCCAGTTATCGATAGGGAGCACCGTTCCCACTGTCCCAGTTTCTGCTTCACCTTCCCAATCCATTCCCGCCAATTTTTGTTGCACACCTTGGCCCCTCCAAACCAGATCCCCAGCACCTTCAGGTAGTCAGTCCTGACGGCGAAGGGGACATTGGATCAGTCGGGCCAGTTGCCGAAGGGCGTGGTCTTGCTCTTCGCGCAGTTAACTCTGGCCCCTGATGCCAACTCAAACTGGTCACAGATGCTGATCAATCTGCAAACTGACCTTGGGTCCGAGCAGAAGACGGCAACGTCGTCCATGTACAGGGGGGTTTTCACCTGGGTGCCCCAACTGCTTGGCAACATCACCCCTCTGATGCTCTCGTCCTTCCTGATAGATTCGACAAAGGGTTCTATGCAGCACAAAAACAAGACGGGAGAGAAGGCAGCCCTGCCTGACTCCAGACTTAATGGAGAAGATATCTCTGTAGAGCAGTTGGATCCAATTCCTGATTCCCTCCCCAAAGCCCATTTCGAGAGCACGTCCAACATGTATGTGTGTGATATCCTGTCAAAGGCCTTCTGGTCCAAGCTGACCAGGCAGGTGTCCACCCCACTGTCCTGCACGTAGGCGATGGTATCCCTGAGCAGCACAAGGCTGTCAAAGGTCTTCCTGCCAGGTACAGCACAGGTTTGGTCCGGGTGGATCACCTGTCCCAGAGCAGACTTGACCCTGTCAGCGATGGCCTTTGACAGGATCTTATAATCCACATTCAGCAGCGAGATGGGTCTCCAGTTTCTGATGTCCTCCCTCTCCCCCTTCTGCTTGTATATAAGGGTAATGGTGCCCTTCCTCATGGATTCTGACATGCTGCCAGCCAGAAGCATAGCGTTGTATACTTCCAGCAGGTCGGGGCCCGTCCAGTCCCACAGAGCCGAGTACAACTCAGCCGGAAAGCCGTCGCTTCCAGGAGTTTTATTCGAATCAAAGGAACGGATGGAGTCAGTCAACTCCTCCAGGGTCAGTGGTTGGTCCAGACTCTCCTGCTTGCTGTCATCAAAGACCTCTGTGATAGAGGACAGGAAGTTCTGGGAGGCTGTGCTGTCTGTGGCCTTCTCGTCGTACAGGCTGGCATAGGAGGATCTGCAGATCCTTGTTATGTCTGCGAGGATGTTACTGAGCCGTCCTCTTCCTTAAGGCTGTGGATCACAGAGCTCTCCCTGTGCACCTTTTGGAAGAAGAAACGTGAGCACGTCTCATCCTGCTCCATGGAGCAGACCCTGGATCAGAAGATAATCTTGGAGGATTCGGAGGCGTAGAGCTGGTCTTGCCGCTTCTTTGCCTCTTGGAGTTCCTCCCTCATGTCCACCACCCCTCGACTGCAGAAGGAGAAGTTGCTGCAGGTCTGTCTGGAGTTGCCACAGTTCCCTCTGACTCTTGCTTTCTGGACCCCCTTTCGGATGAAAAATCTCTTGATGTTCTCCTTTGTCACTTCCCACCAGTGCACAGGGGAGTCAAAGAGGAGTTTCACGGTTCTCCAGCCTGCGTAATCCCTCTTTAGTTCCTCAATGCTCTCTGGGATCAGCAGCTTGACGTTCAACTTCCACGTCCCCCTGCCTGCCTTCTGGTCCTCCTGTAGGTGATAGGAGGCCCGAAGGAGATGGTGGTCAGAGAAGAACACCAACGTGACGTTGGTGGATCTGACCGTGATTGGCTCCGACACGAAGGGGAAGTCGATCTGGGACCGGGCTGAGCTGTCCGACCTCGACCAGGTGGGTTGCGGCTGTGCTCCGCCTGCGGGGGTGCTGAAGGCGTCGCGCAACTTGGCATCTTTAACTGTTTCCATCAGGAGTCTGGACGTGTTGTCCAGTCTGCTGTCGGCACTGCCGGATTGTCCAGCCGCATCGATGATGCAGTTGAAGTCACCGGTCAGAACGACCGGCCAGGACATCACCAGCAGGGTGGGAGCTGCTGGAGGACGGCCAGCCGCTCGCTCCACACAGGCAAGGCGTACACGTTAATTAACCGGAGCGGAGTGTTCCGGTACATCACATCTGCCATGAGGAACCACCCCCCCACCACCTCTTTGCCTTCAGTGATTGAGAAGTTGCCCCCCCCCCCCCCCGCATCAGAATCCCCAGGCCGGAAGCCCAACAATCATTGCCCCCCTGACCACACCGACAGTCCGTGGGACCACCATCGCGACCACCTCCGATAGTTGCGGAGGTGTGGCAGCCCGCACTCTTGCAGGAAAGTCACATCTGCCGTATTTAAAATACAAAAGCTTAGAAATTACACCCAAGCTGTATATTTTTTAATTTATACAAGTCTGGCATTTATTATACATCACCAATCATAAACCACAAAATACTGTGGTCAAACTTTTTCAGAACAGTGTCCTGAGATTACCTTTAACTGCTTCATCAACTAACTTCCCTCCATCATAGAATAGATCAGAATTGGGGATATTTTCTGATGATAAAGTACTGTTCAGTTCCATTCACACTTCATCAGACATGAGAAGTGCATGCCTGAATGTAGCAACACTGGATAGTATATCAGGCTTGCACTGATAAGCTTTAAGCAATGTTTGCATCATTCAAATTCCAGGCATTAACTTTCTCCAAAAGGAGAGGGTCCAACCACCTCTTCTGGATGTTCACTGATAGTACCATTTGTCAAAGCTCCTACCTTTGGTATCTTCATTATTGACCAGAAACCAAATGGAACCAGCTACACAAATACGATGACTGCAAATATAGATCGGTGTTTAAATATCCTGCAGTGGGTAAATTGTCTCCTGTTTCCCCAAGCCATTTTATCATCTGTAAGTCACAAGTCATATATGGATCATAGAGATCATAGAGCAATACAGCACGGATACAGGCCCTTCGGCCCAATGAGTCCATGCTGACCATGGTGCCCACCCATCTAGTCCCAATTCCCTGCGCTCGGCCCATATCCCTCTAAGCCCTGCCCCTGCATGTAACTATCCAAGTACTTCTTAAATGATTATATTGTACCTGCCTCAACCACTTCCTCTGGCAGCTCGTTCCAAATACTCACCACCCTCTGCGTGAAAAAGTTGCCCTTCTAGTCCCTTTTAAATCTTTCCCCTCTCATCTTAAATCTATGTCCCCTGGTTTCGGACTCCCCTATCTTGGAGAAAAGACTGCTACCATCCACCTTATCTATGCTCCTCATGATTTTATAAACCTCCACCCATGATTCTCCTACGATCCAAGGAATGAAGACCTAGACTAGCCAACCTCTCCCTATAACTCAGGCCCTCTAGTCCTGGCAACATCCTCGTAAATCTTTTCTGCACTCTTTCCAGTTTAACCAAGTGTTTCCTATAACAGGGTGACCAAAACTGTACACAGTACTCCAAGTATGGCCTCACCAATGACTTGTACAACTGCAACATAATGGCCCAACTCCTTTACCCAATGCCCTGACCGCTGAAGGCCATATGTGTTTGAAATACCCTCCATTTGCATAGATGAATGCAGCACAAACAGCATTCATTGTTCTCGACACCAATCGGGACAAAGCAATGCACATGATGAGCATCATATGTACAACCTTAAACGTTTATTCCCTCCACCACCAGTGTAACACAACTGCAATATAATCCTTTGTTACAACTTGCTTGCTTCACTCCCAAACCAAGGACTTCCTCATTTAAGGCAAGGGAAGCTGCTACATGAAAGCAGCATTGTCTACATGCTACCATCCAAGTCACACACTATCCTGATTTGGAAATGCACTGTATTTTCTTCCTCACTGTGTCTAAATCCCAATCTAGCAGGTGTATGGAGCATCTCTGGATGACAGCGGTATATTGTAAAAGTGCAAAAAGCAGCTCACCACCTTCTTCTCAAGCACACTTAGGGGCGTCCAGTAAATGCCGGTCTTGTCAGCGATTGTCCACATGCCATGAAATGAGTAAGATGAAAAATAACAGCATGATTATAGCTACACAATAAATGAAATGGAAAAAAGGATGGAAAATATAACCATTACTATTTAAAAACTGGAGGTGCATTGTATTTAAGAAATGCATTGTTACGTTAAGCCTTTGCTCCATTTTAGAAGTAAAGAAGAAAACAAATCCCTGTAAATCAACGTAACATTGTGGTATTTGAATTTATTGATTTTTGCTCCGCACATTTAAAGTTGATTTCTTTCAACCTATACCATTTTCAACATTACCAGGGTTACCAAAGGCCGCTGTAATAAGCCATCTACAATCCTTGAGGGCAAGTGTTGGATTTTCGATTTTTGGAGTCACTAAGGATGATGTCATCTATATTTCACTTCCTCTGTATCATGGTGCAGCCTCTCTCTTAGGAATTGGTGGTTGCATTGAGCTAGGTATGTTTGTTTCTGGAATATATTATCTGCCTAATTGCTACTTTAATAAGTTCTGTCATGGAACTGAATTGATCTAATATAAAACTGATCTCTAGGGCAGGTCATAGTCTGCTGAATTTATTTTGTGCAGTTTAATATGTCAACCTTTGGAGTCATAACACTTTTGTGTCTAGGTATCAACTAGGTTTAGTACTTATAGTCATGGCTGTCAATCCAGTACAACTGAAACATAGTTGGCATTCTCCCCTGGAGGAGGTTAAACTGGCTGTCTATTTTAATGGTACAGATGGAAGTTTAAAAACTCAGTATTATTGGAATTTGTGGAAATGCAAATAATTGAGATGTGAGTAGTCAATGACTTACAAATTTTGTTTCTCTGAACCACTTGTGAATATTGACATTCTCCCAAGTGTCATGGCTCCTAACTTCTGAAAGACATTTAGAACATAGAACATTGCAGCACAGTACAGGCCCTTCGGCCCATGATGTTGTGCCGACATTTTACCCTGCTCTAATATCTATCTAACCCCTCCCTCCCACATAGCCCTCCATTTCATTATCATTCATGTGTCTATCTAAGAGTCTCTTAAATGTCCCTAATGTATCTGCCCCCATAACCTCTGCCGGCAGTGCATTCCACACACCCACCACACTCTGTGGAAAAAAAACTTATCTCTGACATCCCCCTTATATCTTCCTCCGATCACCTTAAAATTATGCCCCCTCGTGTTAGCCATTTTCACCCTGGGAAAAAGTCTGACTGTCCGCTCAATCTGTGCCTCGTATCATCTTGCACACCTCTATCGAATCACCTCTCATCCTCCTCTCCAAAGAGAACAGCCCTAGCTCACTCAACCAATCCTCAGAAGACATGCTCTCCAATCCAGGCAGCATCCTGGTAAATCTCCTCTGCACCCTCTCTAAAGCTTCCACATCCTTCCTATATTGTGGCAACCAGAACTGAACACAATACTCCAAGTGTGTTCTAACCAGAGTTTTATGGAGCTGCAACGGTACCTCGTGGCTCTTGAACTCAATACCCCGACTAATGAAGGCCAACACACCATACGCCTTCTTAACAACCCTATTGACCTGTGCGGCAACCTTGAGGGATCTATGGATGTGGACCCCAAGATCCCTCTGTTCCTCCACACTGCTAAGAGTCCTGCCATTAACCTTGTATTCTGCCTTCAAATTCGATCTCCTTCACACTTATCCAGGTTGAACTCGATCTGCCACTTCTCAGCCCAGCTCTGCATTCTATCAAATATCCTGTTGTAATTTACAGCAACCTTCTACACTATCCACAACACCACCAACCTTTGTATCATCAGCAAACTTACTAACTCACCCTTCCATATCCTCATCCAAGTCATTTATAAAAATCACAAAGAGCAGGGGTCCTAGAACAGATCCTTGCAGAACACCACTGGTCACCGACCTCCAGGCAGAATACGCTCCATCTACCACCACCCTGTGTCTTCTATGGGCGAGCCAATTCTGAATCCACACAGCCAAGTTTCCCTGGATCCCATGCCTCCTGACTTTCTGAATGAGCCTTCCATGAGGAATCTTATCAAACCAATCATTTTTATATCCAAATGTTGCTTGTTTACTGTCAGCATTCCATTATCTTGTTGATTGCGTGCCAGCATCTTGGGTAAATCTGGAAGGGAAAATAATGTACATATCCAACAGTCTTTTCTCAAGGCAATCTATGGTTAGCAGTTGAGAATGGAAGAATTAGTTGCTTTTTCTTTTTTGTTCCCTCTATGGCTCTTTGACAATTAATTTAAAATCTTTGGAGATGCCCGATTGACAACTCAGCATAAATCAGAGATCAGGAGGTACACTCTCCTCTTCCCATGTTATATAAATAATAATCATTATAAAATGATTATTGATCATGATTATTGATGAAATGATTACTTGGGCAAGACAATAGAAGCAAGCTGGTCCCCACTGAACTATATGCCAAAAAAGATTGAACTCCTTCTGAAGAAGAGGATGGACGGAAAGAGTTAATGAGAGGAAGGAAAGAATTATCAGATGATGGTATAAAACCAATGTTGATGGAAGTTGGTAACAACTTCTGGAACAAAGGGAACTACTAAATAATTTTCAACCTAAACACAATGTGGTACCACTTTTACTGGGACTTGCTTATGTTTCTTAGTGGATGTCCCAAAGTTTGGCATCAGGAACCTTCTACTCTGCCCTCTCTGCTGCATCAGTGAAGTCCAGTAGATTAGTGGAGTTTGTCAGTCAAGGGATGCTCTCACCAGGTGTCAAAGCTGTTGCACCAATGCAGCAGCTTGCCTGTGTGCTGAGATGGCCCCTACACTGTTTGGTGCCAAACTGGTGTTGAAAGCTGGGCTCCCAATGGAAATCTGTGCCTTGGGCCATGATGGAAGAAACTGCTTGGCCCAAGGGCAAGTAACTAACAATCTCAGGATCATGGAGGATTTGCCCTATGAATCAATCTTTTAAGACACTGAGGAACTGCTAAGTTTTCTAACATTTTCAGTTTTAATTTCTTTTTAGTGCAATTCTATATTAGTTGATGCATTTACCCATTAAGCTATCTGATGTGCTGAAATATTATCCTGAAAGATACAATGAAATACTTTACCATCCCTTTGTAGTTTGCATTCTGCTAGTAAGCTTCATCCCTTTCCTTGCAATAGTGATTGTCAAGGAAACTCGGACAATTGACAGTATATGAACGGGGGAGCTATGTTCACACCTCTGCCCAAATGTTTGAAAGGTGTTTTCTTGTGTCCATTCAGGTGCAACATGTGTGCTAAAGAAGAAATTCTCAGCCACCCAGTTCTGGAATGACTGCCGAAAGTATAATGTTACAGTATTCCAGTACATTGGAGAACTCTGCCGCTATCTGTGTAATCAGCCAAAGGTACTACTTCTATGATGGATGTCTTTCTTTCCTATGATTTTGGAGGGTTGTGAAAACTCCTTCAGTTGTGCTGTAGGCAGGAGTATGAGGGCAGGAGGCACATTTACTGACTAATGCAAGTCAGCATTTATCCTCTAAAACTATTGGGACTACTAAAATTAGGGTTTCATTTAATTTTGAGTTTGTACCACACAAAAGCTTATTTGCTACCATGCTGCTATTAAGTTGGTCTTATATAATTTTTTTGAATGCTTTTATTGTAAGTACTGAGCAACTATGAATGTTGAACACTGTTCCTAAAAACAAAAGTTGTGTTTGAGTCTTTGGATTTTATGATGAATTTTTGCAATCTGACAGATTAATTAATTAGAGAAAAGTGTAAGGTTGAACAACATCTTTGTGTAAAGCAGCAAGATACGGAAATGGAGAGTGAAGTCAAATGAAAAATGACACTTCCCGGTGTCTTTGTTATTATTTTAATGGAGAGTTTGACAAGAAATATTGTTAGAATCCTGCATATAAAATAATCCTGCATATAAAATTAGATTCTACTATTTATTGCTTTGGTAGCACAAAATATTATCACATTGAATACAAGTTCTTTTAATTGTCATTTCTACAGTATCATTCATTATGAGTAAAGAAAATGCTGGAAACACTCAGTAGGTCAGATAGCACATGTGGAATGAGAAACAGTTAAGGTTTCAGATTGAAGACCTTTCATCAAAACTGAGGTAAAAAAGAAAGCAAGTTGCAGAGAGAATGTAGGTTGCCACACTGTGTAGGCTCAAGGTTGCCACACAGGTCGATAGGGTTGTTAAGAAGGCGTATGGAGTGTTGGCCTTCATTAGTCGGGGTATTGAGTTCAAGAACTGCCAGGCTTACGTTTTCACTTGCATTTCTTCCAATCTGGTTTACTATTCAATGTCCACAATGTCATTTCCTCTACACTGGAGAAACCAAATGCAGATAGGGTAATAGCTTCAAGGAGCATCTGTTTTTAGCTGCACTGGTTACCTTACTTAGCAGCTCCATAAGGACACATTAATTTCTAACACACAATTTCTATTCATGTTTCACTTAAATTATTAAACTGTGCCACCATTTATTCTTTTTGTTTACAGTCAGAAGGAGAACAAAAGCACCAAGTACGCATGGCTGTTGGAAATGGTTTAAGGACTGATGTCTGGAAAGAATTTCTCATGCGTTTTGGTAACATTAAGATCTGTGAGTTTTATGGTGCAACAGAAGGAAATATCTTCTTTATGAATTACACAGGCAAAATGGGAGCTGTGGGACGAAGCACATTCCTTCATAAGGTGAGCCAATATTTAGTTCACAGACATGATGGCTCAATATTATCTGGATGATCTCATTTAAAATTTGCTTCTAACAGGGACTATTACAATCATTTTGGGAGTAAATTTACCTGTGGTGGATGCTTGCCAAACTGAATGACTTCCACTTTGGGGTGTTCTGCTGTAGAGTCCAAATTCCTGCCCACCCTTTTAAAACCTTATTAAGATAAGATAAGATATCTTTATTACTCACATGTACATCGAAACTCACAGTGAAATACATTTTTTTGTGTAGAGTGTTCTGGGGGTAGCCCACATGTGTTGCCATGCTTCCAACGCCAACATAGCATGCCCACAACTTCCTAACCCGTACGTCTTTGGAATGTGGGAGGAAACCGGAGCACCTGGAGGAAACCCATGCATTCACGGGGAGAACATACAAACTCCTTACAAACAGCAGCTGGAATTGAACCTTGTCGCTGGCGCTGTAATAGTGTTACACTACTGTGCATAACAATGCAGTTTAGGAAACTAGCTAACTAGAACTTCATTTATACAGGTTGCCCTTGAACAGTTATTTCTTGCATCTGTTTTCTTACTGGTATTAATATAAATGCACCTCCGTTATTTATCAAGAATGCGCCTGTGACCCGGGTTCAATTCTGGCTGCTGTCTGTTAGGTGTTTGTACGTCCTCCCCACGACTGCATGGGTTTCCTCCGGGTGTTCTGGTTTTCTCCACATTCCAAAGATGTACGGGTTAGGAAGTTGTGGGCATGCTATGTTGGCGCCAGAAGCGTGACGACACTTGTGGGCTGCCCCCAGAACACTCTATGCAAAGAGTGCATTTCACTGTGTGTTTCGATGTACTTGTGACTAATAAAGATATCTTATATGTCCTGTATATTTAAGTGATGCAAAGCTAAATAAGAAACCAAGATGTTGCCGGAGAAACTAGGAGTAAAGGACTAAATAGCATTTGCAATGTGTCCATATATGAAGTAGAAATTAGTTTCAAATCTTGCATTAAGTCAGTATAAGATGGGGATTTTGTTCCAGTTCTTTAAAAAAATGTATTTTGAATTTGGCTACAGATGAATTTGGACTACTTCTTACTTGCTTTTATTTGCGCCAGAACACAAAGGAACTATTGATAGAGAATCTTGCCATATAAACATGCTTCATGAACAACACATTATATTTTCAAATGTAATCTCTATTCTTATGTAGGGAAGAGGCAGCTGAATAGGGTAAAAATAGTTGCTGAAAGATGTTGTGAGCAATTGCCAAGGGGATATTAGGTACCAACAAGATCTTCAGGAAGGAGAATAAATGTTTATGGTTGATTCAGAACTAGAAGCTTAATATATTGCTTTCCAGACTGTGAGAATTTTTCTTATGAATTAATAAACTAAAATGCATATTCAGGTAAGTTTTGATTGTTTTGCTTAATTTAATTTGTTTAATAATTCAGAAAGCCATTATGAGTAAAACTAAATTGTACTGAATAAGTACATTTTATTATCATTCCCAGTAGAAGATGGCTGAAATAAGAAAATATGAAAAACAACAGGAAAATAAACTTGCCATAAAGAATGGAAAGTAGTACTGCTGAAGGCAGCACAGAGACATGACTTCATCGACTTTTTAGTCGTGACAGTGTCACGGATTGACTGACAGCCTGAGAAAGCAGTAAGGTCCCTGGAGACCAATGCCAGAACAGGAGTGAGTTACTGATGAGATGCAAGAAATTAAAGGAACTCGGACAGTCTGATCAGTCATTGTCTGATATAGTAGGAAGATAATTAAATTTTGTCTACAGTTCAGGAAGTATTCTGTTCAGCAATTAGTTATCCTTTCAATTATTCAACATCTCATTTAATTATTGAAACTGACTGCACGTTTTACTTATTTATAAACTCCAAGTGTATCCATGTATGTCAATCCTGTGTGTAAACCTGTCTTATTGACCGATCATAATTTGTACTTTAGAAGCCAGATCCTGCTGGCAAAGTAACAGCAACCCTAACCTTCCCAGTGAGGAAGAGAACCCCCACTGAGTTGCAAATTAACACAAACTGCTGGACAATTCATATCACTCTACTATTGACCTCATGAAAATCTCATGAAGATTTCAACCTGCTGTGCATATAAAGTATTGCTATGTTTCTGTATTAATTTAGAATAGAACTTGCACAGTAAATTAGGGTTGATACTTGACACCATAGGGATCCAATTACTAAGAAGACCTTTTATTCTTGCCATGCCAATCAACCTTTTTAATCCAAAAGGTAAACATTTGAAACTGAATAGTCTCAGTCTTAAGGGTAAAAAAAATTGTTCTTACAGAATGGGCTGGTCCAGAAAGTTAAGGCACAAGGGATCTAAGACATGCTGGCAAACTGGATCCAAAACCAGCTGGGTAACAGGAGGCAAAGGGTAGTGGTGTAAGCATGTTTTTCTGACTGTAAATCTATAACAAGTGGTATACCACCTGAACTAGTGGTGGGACCTTTATTGTTTGTAATATATATAAATAATTGAATGAGAATGTAGGGGTTATAATTATTAAGTTTGTAGACATGAAAATTAGTGAATTCATAGATAAGGAGATAGTGGGACATAGATCAACTGGAAAGTTGGGTGGAGAGGTGACGGGAGGAATTTAACAGTGTGAGGTAATGCACTTTGGGAGATCAAATTCTGATAGGATATACAGAGTAAATGGATCTTAGGAGCTCTGATGTATAGAGAGACCTCGGGGTGAAAGTCCATAGCTCTCTGAAAGTGGCAACACAGATGATGGGGTTGTGAAAAAAGCTTTTGCTATGCTTGCCTTCATCAGCCAAGGCGAATATAAAAGCTGGGATGTCATGTTGCAGTTGTACAAAACATCGCTTGGACTGCACTCATTGGCCCATCTCCCTGGCCCTACCCTCATCTGTGCTGCTTCTGGACATTAAAGACACCTACAATAGACTGTTGTTGATGGACTACAGGTCCGCCTTCAATACTATAATTCCAAGCAAGCTCATCACCAAATTCTGAGACCTGGGACTCAACAACTGCCTTTGGAACTGGATCCTTATCTTCAGTATTCACCAAGGAGAGGGGTCTTGATGATGCTGAGGACAGTGTAGGTTGGTAGGGATAATGTTCTAGAGTATGTAGGTATCAAGAGAGGGGACGTGTTGTAGTTGTTAGAAAATATTAGGACAGATAAGTCCCTGGTGCCTGACGGAATATTCCCCAGGCTGCTTCGTGAGGCGAGAGAGGAGATTGCTGAACTGTTGGTTAGGATCTTTGAGTCTTCGTTGTCCATGGGGATGGTACTGGAGGATTGGAGGGTGGCGAATGTTGTCCCCTTATTCAAAAAAGGTAGTAGGGATAGTCCAGGGAATTACAGACCAGTGAGCCTTACATCTGTGGTGGATAAGCTGTGAGAAAGGATTCTAAGAGATAGGATCTATGAGCATTTGGAGAATCATGGACTGATTAGGGACAGCCAGTTTGGCTTTGTGAAGGGAAGATCTTGCCTCACAAGCCTGACAGGATTCCTTGAGGAGGTGACCAGGAAGATTGATGAGGATAGTGTAGTGGATGTGGTCTACATGGATTTTAGTAAGGCGTTTGATAAGGTTCTGCATGGCAGGCTTCTTCATAAGGTCAGAGGCCAAGGGATCCAGGGAGGCTTGGTAGTGTGGATTCAGAATTGGCTTGCCTGTAGAAAGCAGAGGGTTGTGGTGAAGGGAGTGCATTCGGATTGGAGGGCTGTGACTAGTGGTGTCCCACAGGGATCGGTTCTGGGACCTCTACTTTTTGTGATATTTATTAATGATTTAGATGAGGGGGTGGAAGGGTGGCTTAGCAAGTTTGCAGATGACACAAAGATTAGTGGTGTTGTGGATCGTGTGGAGGGCTGTTGAAGTTTACAGAGGGATATTGATAGGATGCAGAGCTGGGCTGAGAAGTGGCAGATGGAGTTCAATCTGGAGAAGTGTGAGGTGGTACACTTTGGAAGGACAAACTCCAAGGTGGAGTACAAGGTAAATGGCAGGATTCTGGGCAGTGTAGAGGAGCAGAGGGATCTGGGGGTTCATATCCACAGATCACTGAAAGTTGCCTCACAGGTAGATAGGGTAGTTAAGAAAGCTTATGGGATGTTAGCTTTCATAAGTCGTGGGATCAAGTTTAAGAGCCGTGAAGTAAAGATGCAGCTTTACAAAACTCTGGTTAGGCCACACTTGGAGTACTGTGTCCAGTTCTGGTCGCCTGATTATAGGAAGGATGTGGAGGCGTTGGAAAGGGTGCAGAGGAGATTTACCAGGATGCTGCCTGGATTAGAGAGTATGGATTATGAGGAGAGACTAAAGGAGCTAGGGCTTTACTCATTGGAGAGAAGGAGGATGAGGGGAGACATGATAGAGGTATACAAAATATTAAGAGGAATAGATAGAGTGGACAGCCAGCGCCTCTTTCCCAGGGCACCAATGCTCAATACAAGAGGACATGGCTTTAAGGTAATGGGTGGGAAGTTCAAGGGAGAAGTCAAAGGGAGGTTTTTCACTCAGAGAGTGGTTGGTGCATGGAATGTGCTGCCTGGGGTTGTGGTGGAGGCTGATACATTGGTCAAGTTCAAGAGATTGTTAGATAAGCACATGGAGGAATTCAAGATAGAGGGACATGTGGGAGGAAGGGGTTAGATAGTCTTAGGTGTGGTTTGAAGGGTAGCACAACATGGTGGGCCGAAAGTCCTGTATTCAATGGTTCTATGGTTGACTTCCGGACCAACAGACTGCAATCATCAACACCTCCACCACGGTAATTCTCAACATTGGTGCCCCACAAGGCTGCGTCCTTGGACCCCTACTCTTCTCCCTATACACTCATGACTGCTCTAACTCCATCTACATGTTTGCAGATGATATCACCGTAGTGGGTTGTATCTCAAATAACGATGAATCAGAGTACAGAAAGAAGATAGAGAGCTTAGTGACATGTTGTCATGAGAACAGTCTTTCCCTCAATGTCAGCAAAACAAAAGAGCTGGTTATTGACTTCAGGAAGGTGGGGCGGTGCACATGCTCCTGTTTACATCAACGGTGCTGAGGTCAAGAGGTTTGAGAGCTTCAAGTTCCTAGGAGTGAACATCACCAGTAGCCTGTCCTGGTCAGCCACATAGATGCCAGGGCCAAGAAAATTCACCAGCACCTCTACTTCCTCAGGAGGCCAAAGAAACTTGGCATGTCTCTTTTGACCCTCACCAATTTTTATCGATGCACCACAGAGGACATCCTATCCTGATGCATCATGGCTTGGGATGGCAACTGTGAACACAAGAAACTGCAGAGGGTTGTGGACACAGCGCAGCAACTCATGGAAAACAGCCTCCCCTCCATGGAATCTGCCTATACTTCTCGCTGCCTCGGTAAAGTAGCCAGCATAATCAAAGACCCCACCCACCCTGGGCATTTTCTCTTCTCCCCTCTCCCATCAGGCAGAAGATACAAAAGCCTGAAAGCATGTACCACCAGGCTCAAGGACAACTTCTATCATGCTGTTATAAGACTATTGAACGGTTCCCTAATAGGATAAAATGGATTCTTGACCTCACATTCTACCTCGTTATGACCCTGCACCTTATTGTCTGCCTGGTCTGCACTTTCTCTGTAGCTGTTGCACTTTACTCTGCATTCTGTTACTGCTTTACCCTGTACTACCTCAGTTGCACTGTGTAATGAATTGATTTGTATGAACGGTATGTAAGACAAGTTTTTCACTGTACCTCGGTACCTGTGAAAATAATAATAATAAACCAATTCCAATTGTGTACAGTTCTGGTCCCCATACTACAGGAAGGTGTGGCAGCAATAGGGAGAGTGTAGAAGAGGTTCAACGGGATGTTGCCTGAAATCGAGGGCTGTAGTTATAAGCAGAGATTGGATAGACTGCGTTAATTCTCACTGGAAGGAGTGACCTTATAGCAGTTCATAAAATTGAGGTGCATACATAGGATAGATAATCAGAATTTTTTCCAGGGCAGGGGAGTCTAGAACAAGAGGGCACATGTTTAAGGTGAGAAAGGAGAAATTTAAAGGAGATTTGGGGAGTAAGTTTTTCCACACAGAGAGTGGTGAATATCTGGAACGAACTGTCAGCAGAGGTAGTGGAAGTAGACACAATTACCATGTGCAAAAGGCTTTTGGACAGGTACTTAGATAGGCAAGGCATAGAGCGATATGGGCTTCATGCAGGCAAATGAGATTAGTGAAGATAGGCATCACAGTTGGCATGGACATGGACAAGGGTGGCTGAAAGAACCTGTTTCTGTGCTGTATGTTTATATGATCTATGAATTTTAAAAATATTAAATTTTATTCTTTTTTTATTTTCCCTTTTTTTCCCCTCAACCTAGCATTTGTCTCTTTCATTCCTGATTTTTGGACAATTAGATTGTAATTTCCCCCTATTCCTTCTCCTTTGTTCTTCTGTTTCTTTCTCTATTTTAATTGCTTTTGTGCCCAGTTTCTGTCAGGTGAAAACAATTAAAATTCCTGCATATCACTTAACATCTCATAATGGATAAATGGAATCTGACTGGGATACATTTAGAGGTAACCATCTTCCGGCTTGCTAGAAATTACTGTTAGTAATATCAATGGACAAATACTTACAAATGTGATTTCTTTGATTGCTACATAAATGCACCAATTAATCTAAAATTAATAATTAATTTCATCCATGCCAAGCTTCTCACTCCAGATTTCTATCATTGCTCACTCCTTGTTTGGTTCGTAAGATAGCAGTATAAAATTCTACTAGGAGCACACAAACTCACAGAAAAGTACGTGCACAAATGAACTCAGAAGCATTCTGCAAAATTTGTATTTATTTAGCAGAAAAATATATTCTCCAATAAGTGCCAAAAATTCCAGTCATAACTATTCAACATTGTGTCTTTCCTCTCAAAGCAAACTGAACTGTGAAATCGCCAAAATGAAATTTTGTTATGTACTTGGAAAGTATTTTAAGTTACAAATCCAACTGGGACAAAGTGAAATGTTAAGGCATTGGACTACCTAGAGATATTTTGCACTTAATTTTTCATGTTCGCAAGTAGTTGACTTAACATATCTCTGATCTATTTGTTTCATGGAGCTTTATTCAAGCGCGTAACCAATGACAGTGTATTTATTTGCTTTGCTACTGGAACTGCAATGATTTCAGCATAATCAAAAATTCAGGGCTGCAGTTTAAAGGAATTTTTTTTTGTGGCTAAATCTAGGGATGGTTGAGACAGTTTATGACCAGAAAATGTTGCACATTTTATTTTACCAGACACTTGGGGTGGCTTGTTCTGTCTGATATTAGGGTATCATAAAGGGATTGTTGTTCACAGCTGCCTCTAATTCAGGCAGTCTTTCCTGTTTTTTGGCTTGGAACTGTTATTAAAGCAAATATTATTTTCAGTAAAGACTTTGCAGTGATTTGGATTTTTTTTCCCATTAAGGTTGTGTGGGGGCTCAAGCAAAATCCTTAGAGGGTTCAGATTGCAAACGGACTATTTTGACTGGTAAACAGTCCAATACTATGTCCACCCAAAAGAAGTATGATTAACCTCGTAACTGGATGATGAATCATAATTATGTTTGGGTGCCTGAGCGCACCCATCCAGACGAATTGTCTCTGACATGAGTCTAATGCCAGGATGCCCATTTTCACTGACTAGAAAATGTACCAACTGCCAAAAAAATTACTCTCAGATACTGAGGAGAGAAAGCAGCAGAGATGTGAAGGCAGGGTGAACAGACTAGGGAAGGGGATTTACACCTTTAAGGAAAGAATGCAATAGTGGACTTGGGAGATGAAGAAGGAGGGATCATGACTGGGGCAGCTGAAGAAGATTGGGGAATAAGGATAGGAAATGGAGTCTCAGAGAAGACAATGAAACTAATGACCAGATTTGGGGGGGTAGTGGTGAGGGGATAGAATTGAGGTTCATGTGGAGGGGCCAGAGAGAGAGTGCAATAGTAATAGAGCCCAATATTTCTTGGAAAGCTGGCAGCAACATTGGTAATATGGAGTGACTCCGGGAGGTGAGTAACTAAAGGCATGACTAAAACCTGCAATTTTGCAGTGAACAATAGCAAAAGATTGTTTCCACCAGTGGGCGAATGAAAGAAAAAGGAACAGAGTATGAAGATCTTCACTCTCCAAGTGTTGGAAAATTCAGGAGTTAGTGATTGAGTGGGTATTAGACACTGAAGTGGAAATTAGAACTTATTAATTTCTGTTATCCCATAAAAACACATGTCTGTTGGGTCAAGGGGGAAATGTTCATGCATCGCTGACTTGCGAAAATGTGCCCTGGGGAAATTGTTCCAGGATTTATGCCCGTAAAGCAGTCACTTGGTTTTGGTTTAGTTTGGTCTCTACTGGCCAGTATTGACTTGGGAAGTTCAAGTTCAGATCAGCTGTGAGAGAAGTTCCCAATTCACTTGTCACCTTGATACAGATCCTGAGTCCAAGTTATAATCCAAGGAGATTGGAAAAGAGATTGCATGTTTCAAGTGTCATTTCTGGTCCATTCTTTTGCTTTGCAGTTGATTTCAACTGAAGTTAGAAAGTGAGTATCAGCAGGTTAATCAAACAGAGAGAGAAGATCTTGTTTTTAAAAAAGTTTTTTTTAATCTGTTACAACATGTTGCCTATCTGTAAGGTGTTGCATTACTGTTGATCATGAGGTGAATTTGAGAGTCACATGTTGTAGTTTAATTATTAGTGCACTTTCAATGAACTGTTTTTCATCACTGATGGAATTAGAGTTCCTCCCATTGAATATTTCCAAGAAATATTGGGCTCTATTACTATTGCATTCTCTCTCTGGCCCCTCCACCTGAACCTCAATTCCATCCCCTCACCACTACCCCCAAAACCTGGTCATTAGTTTCATTGTCTTCTCTGAGACTCCATCTCCTATCCTTATTCGCCAATCTTCCTCAACTGCCCCAGTCATGATCCCTTCTTCTTCATCTCCCAAGTCCACTATTGCATTCTTTCCTTAAAGGTGTAAATCCTCTCTCTTTACGTACCCCCTTTTTGCTTGCACCTGATGCAAAACTATGAGCATTGGCAACCAGCTACAAGTGATCTAAATCAATGCAACAACAATTGTTGGTGTCATGCAACCAGATGACACCTGACCACAGTGTCACATAATTGTGTTTCCTGAAATACCTCCAGCCCTATTTGCTAAAACATGAGAGCAGCCCAGTACAGTTCCTGCTTCTGCCTATCAGCCATGATGACCTCATTGCCACTCTCTGTGTCAAGAGGAAAGTGGATGAAAAATACTCAAATTAAAACCCAGCGTAAAACTGATCTGGACCATGTAATGAAAATCAAAAAAATCTTGATGCTGGCAATCTGAAATAAAACAGAAAATGTTAACACTCAACAGGTCAGGAAGCATCTGTGGAAAAAAAAATGGGTAGAAGACTCTAATGAATTGTTTAGGAGGGGTTGGAGTTCCCTACGGGTCACAAAGGTTCCTCAGAGATAACAAGAATAACTTTATGCATTGCATTTTTTAAAACAAGATTATCCTTTTATCAAAAATTGCTAATACTGTACATACCTAACTGAAAGAAGAAATAGTGGTGTTGATATCAATATAGCAATTAACATTCACATGCTCAACAGTGCTCTATTAATTTTGATTTTGGTGTCACCTTAACGTTTGCTCCACTAAGTCATCAGTGGTAAATCAAAAATCCCTTTCCTTTAGTCTTATGTTTGCTATAAAATGACTACTTGTGGGTAACTCCATATCTAAAGTACCCAATTTACTATTTTCTTATCAAGGAATCAATTTTTATTAAAAAAAATCATATTCCTGTTGTGGGAAATCCACATGGCTGTCACGTGACAGTAACGACAATGACCCCCGCTGACCGGAGGACAGCATTGCTCCTCTGATCGGAATTGATACTACTGTCAATCAAGGTGCGGATCCACCCACCCCTTAGGTGTGAGAGTACCTTTTGCCTCTGAACTTGCCTGACCACTCTGAACTTGCCTGACCAGTACCCTTTGTCTCTGAACCTGCCTGACCATTAGCTATGGCAGGAACCTTTGTCTTTGACTCCCACACTATTGGCTCGTTTAAATCACAACAATGAGGCTCCACCCAGCCTCCTAGCACCATAAAAAGGGCTCCATCCCCTAGCCCTTCCTCTTTGACGACCCCAGGAGTAGTGAGACAACGCTGCAGAGATCATTGGTAAGAGTGCATCACCACATGGTCAGGGAGCGTTTCACTCAGACTCGGGGAGCGTTAAGGGCCAATGCTAGTGTGGGTCAAGCATTGAAGTGTTATATCCTGAAGTTGTACATTGTTATTGTGTGTTTGTTTGTGTGTGTGTGTGTGTGTGTGTGTGTGTGTGTGTGTGTGTGTGTGTGTGTGTGTGTGTGTGTGTGTGTATTTTACCCCAGTTGCGATTCCCCTCTCATGTTCATGGTATCCTGTGCGTGAATGAGCGTGTGTCTGTTCCCATCCATTCTGTCCCACATTTGCCTTTGTGATTAAACTAGTTTTGGTCTACAAAGCTCGTGTCCAGAGTCCTTGATCCTTAAGACAGAGAGGAACGATTTCACACAATTCCTCATGCAGTTAGTGGAACGTTACCTTTCCAACCACATGCTTATGCCATTAAAATCAAAAGAAGTTCTATAACAATGCAAAAATATTCAAATATTCTATAATTAGTAGTGGATTTCCTCATCATTATACAATCAGTCCATTATACTGTACTGGTGATTATATGCAAATAGGTCAAAGTGATATGGTTGCTGATTTGCTTAAAAGCAGGTTTCCAAAGAATGTGTGCTGAGTGCAACTGGAAGCAATGTCCCCACCCACTTGAATGTGAGGAATTTTGTGATCATTTTCTCTGATTTGGAATTTTTTAAGAGTTCGTTAAATCAGTTGATTGGGTGGTATTATCTGCTAATGATGATGTCAATAGCTTGAGGGAAGAAACATCAACCAGCCTCTCCTGTGTGGTTTAATGCTACAGGTAGATAATCAGATATAATACAATACTTCACCATTTACCTAGCTGGCAATTCAGAGAGCTAGCCTCAACCAACTTACCTTTTACTCTATAGTTCCAGGAAGTTAAATAATATCATGAAAGGAACCTCCACCACACATTCTTGGATTTAGGAAAAGTTCAAAGTGCAGTTATCAAATATCCTGACTTAAAACTATTGCTTCCTCAGGTTCTGTCAACTACTTCGGAGTGACAGCTATCAGCAGATCATGCAGGAAATAAAAGGAGAAGATTAACATCAGTAATGATCAATCTAATACTTACTTAAAATAAATTGTTTCAGGATTTTCATGAATACTGCCGAGACAAGTATTTAATCTGGAATTGCTATTCTTGCCTTGCATCTGATATAATTATATTAAGAAAAATTCTTCCAATTATTTTATTCTTCAGGCATTTCTGTCATATAAATTGGTGAAATATGATGTTCAGAATGAAAAGCCCATAAGGAATGAACAAGGAATATGTGAAATAGTTAACAAAGGTATGTTTACATTTAAAAACTAAAGAATGACAATTTAGTAAACGCCTTTCGAGTGGAAATAGTATTCAAAGTGCTGCAAGGATGTGTAACTGTATATGCTAAAAAAAATGAAAATGTATTTAAAAGCACATTCATAACTGTGATGCGCAGTTGGGTTAAGGAGCCTATGATATGCTCTTTCATCACCAGTGATCACCTGTGCTTCTGTGTGCTGGATCCTGAAAAATTTCCCAGTATTTGAGCTACCTCTAGCTTTGGCCGCTTTTTATGCTTCAGTTTTTGATTTAATGTTTTTCTTGACCCCTCTTTCTGATTAGGATAAGCATTATGAAATAGTTGCTTAAGTATTGGGCATTGCTCATCCACCGGTCTTTATCCTATTTTCCCAGTCCACTGTGGACAACTCTTCCTTCATACCTTGTTAATTGCCCTTATTTAAGTGGAGGACACTGGATTTGGACCCAATATGTTTGCCCTCAAATGTATCTGGACTTGTACCAAGTTGTGATCACTACTCCCTAAAGGAGCCTTAAATACAAGATCTGTTATTAATCCTATCTCATTACACATCACCCAATCTATAATAGTCTGTCTCCAGCTAGGTTCTTCAATGAATTGCTCTAAGAATTGATCCTTGATGCACTACATAAATTCCTCTTCCACAGTATCCTTTCATTAGTTTACAGATAATAATCACCCATGGTAATTGCTGTTCTCTTCTTATAAGCCTATGACATTTCTCCTTTTGTGTTTTGTCATACTGTGAATCTTTAGGGGCCAATGGACCACCTCCACCTATGTCTTTTCCCTGCTATTCCGTATTTTCCACCCAAACCAATTCCACGTCATGACCCACTTCATCTATGTCTCTACTCACCAACTCACTGATACATTCCTTAATTAGCAACATCACCCCACCTCCTTTCCCTTTTTTGCCTATTCTTTTAGAACCTCAAATAACCTGAAATATTGAGTTCCTAGTCCAGATCATTGAAATAGCTTTTAAATCAAACATCAATTTCTATTTGTGCCATCAACTCGTATGTCTTGTTACAAATGCTGCATGCATTCAGATTAAGAGCCTTAAGTTTTCAACTTGGACAATTATTACTTACTCGGATTCCAATATCTACTGCACACTTTCATTCCTATATTGTGCCCTTCTTGTCATGCTTTGAATGTTATTTGCCCCTTCACTGCCCTACACCACTGTTCTCACATTTCTTTTTGATTTATTAAACTACTGGTTTCTTGAACCCTGCCCTCCTCTAATTAGTTTAAATCCCTGTCTATAATCCTAGTTATGCAATTTGATGGGACACTGGTCCAAAATGAAGACTATCTCATTTGAACAGCCCTCTTTTCCACCAGTACTGGTCCCAGTGCCCCATGAACCACCTTTTCCTGTACCTATGAGTCACCTGTTTACTGTTCTAATGTTATTTACTCTCTGCAAATTTGTATGTGGCTCTGGTTCCTGGGATTATTATCTTTGTGGCTCTGCTCCTATGTAACTATGACACATTGCCTGCCAGCCATATCTGTTCTGTTTATCTAATTAGTTTTGATTCAGTTATTTTAAATGTGTGCTCCTTAGCTGTAGGAATGTCCCATAATTAAAATCTCTTGACCAATCAGAAGAGACTAGGAAGAAATACCCACTTGCTTGCTGTCCTATGTCATCACACTTCACTGCTGCTCTCCCAGATTTCCACTCATTGGGCCTTTTGTCTCGTTGCTCTGGGAAATGTTGGATGTACAAAGGGATCTGGGTATCCTTGTATACCATCACTGCAAGCAAACATGATGATGCAACCAGTAGGAGCTCACTTTTCCATTCCTATTTATGAAATCTTGCTGTGTGGAAACTTACCACCACCTGTGCAGAGCCCGAGGAAGTGGGTGAGGTCCTCAGTGAGTACTTTGCCTCAGTATTTACCAAGGAGAAGGACGTGGACTGTGATGGGATCAGGGAGGGGTATGTTGATATTCTAGGGTACATCAAGATTAAGGAGGAAGAGGTGTGTGTGTATTGAGAAAGGTTAAAGGCAAATAAATGCCCAGGTCCTATCAGAGTGTGTCCCAGGACCCTGAGGTAGGCAAGGGAGGAGATTGCTGGGGCCTTGACAGCGATCTTTGTCTCCTCTTTGGCCGCGGGCAAGGTCCCAGAGGACTGGAACGTAGCCGATGTTATTATCCCTTCCTTTAAGAAGGGCATCAGGCACAAGCCAGGAAATTATCGGCCGGTGAGCCTTGCGTCA
The DNA here is from genome assembly GCF_009764475.1 of Pristis pectinata. NCBI lineage: Eukaryota > Metazoa > Chordata > Chondrichthyes > Rhinopristiformes > Pristidae > Pristis > Pristis pectinata. The sequence goes on from NC_067411.1 coordinate 67,299,752, forward strand.
GTGGTTGGGAAATTGTTGGAGAAGGTTCTTGGGGACAGGATTTACCTGGATTTGGAAAAGCATACTCTTAATGATCTGGATTAAAATGTAGGTGGTTTGATCGGTAAGTTTGTAGACAACACGAAAACTGTTGTGAAGAGTGAGGAGGATATCTTAAAATGTTGGATATTTTCTAAACGGGGAGAGAATTCAGAAATCGGAGGTGCATAGGGACTTGGGAACCCCAAGGTTAACTTGAAGGTTGAGTCGGTAGCAAGGAAGGCAAATGTGATGTTAGCATTCGTCTCGAGAGGGCTAGGATATAAAAACAAGGATTGTGTTCATTTCTGGTTGCCTCATAGGAAGGATGTGGAAGCTTTAGAGAGGGTGCAGAGGAGATTTACCAGGATGTTGTCTGGATTGGAGAGCATGTCTTATGAGGATAGGTTGAGCGAGCTAGGGCTTTTGTCTTAGGAGGGAAGGAGGATGACTTGATAGAGGTGTACAAGAGGCATAGATCAAGTGGACGGTCAGAGACTTTTTGCCAGTGCGACAATAGCTAACATGAGGGGATAGAATTTTAAGGTGATTGGAGGAAGGTATAAGGGGTACGTTTTTTACACAGAGAGTGGTGGGTGCATGGAATGCACTGCCAGCAGAGGTTGTGGAGGCAGATACATTAGGGACATTCATGAGACTCTTAGATAGACACATGAATGATAGAAAAATAGGGGGCTGTGTAGAAGGGAAGGGTTAGATAGATCTTAGAGCAGGATAAAATGTGGGCACAACATTGTGGGCCACAGGGCCTGTACTGTGCTGTAGTGTTCTATGTTCTATTACAATATGCATTGCAACAGCCAAGACAATAGAATAACTACTTAAGTGGATGCAAATTGTGAAAGGCTTTAGATAAGCTCAAGTACTTTCTACCATGTGGCAGCCAAACTTAGTGGGAGTTTATGTTGTGCTCAAGTGTAGTGCATTGTAGTCCAACTTTGACTGTATTCTTATTGTGTTCTTCTTGCAAAGTGTTTGAATCAACCCATTCTCCTCCTATCGTAGGTGAGACTGGACTCCTCCTGTCTTCAGTGACTAAGTGGAATCCATTCAGTGGTTATGCTGGAAACAAGAAGTATTCAGAACAGAAGCTCCTCAGAGATGTTTTTAAAAAGGGTGACGTGTATTTCAATACTGGGGACCTGATGTCTGAGACTGAAGACAGCTATATTTACTTTCGTGATCGGGTTGGGGACACTTTCAGGTAAAGATTATAAACTGTGGAATGTCTTAAATCATTTATTCAGTCAAGGATGAAAAATAGTATTCATTTAAGTTAACTACTACAGATCTTCCCCAGCTTTTGTGCTGTATGACTTTATGACTATGATTCTTATGAATGCTCAATTTATGTATGGCTCCCACATATGAACGAGTGTTTGGGAGACCGACAGGATGGATTTGCCGGCTGCTGTGGGGCTGCAGGCATCTTCTGGCATGTGGAAACCTGGTTCACAGCTGCATTTCCGACATGCAAACTGTTTGGGTTACGAGCAGTTCATAGGAACGGAACCCTGCCATAAACTGTGGATGACCTGTAGAGGCTAAGATAGCAACTTTTTATTCTTATAGTCAAATTGGCAAGATCATATTATTGATTTAGGATAAAATTGTGTTTTTTGTTTAGTTTATGTTGTGATCATGTTTTAGCAGCATTGATTTTTACTTATTATATGGGCTAGCTAACTTCACTGCTGAATCACTTGATGTTTGACAAGTTGTGAAATTCAATTATGTGCCTATTCACATAACTTGTCTAAATCGTATTGAACTCTTTTGCATCTTCCTCACAATTCACAATCCCACAGTTTTGTGGCATTGGCAACCTTAGAATTATTCTTCTTCCCTTATTCAAATCATTGATGAATATTGTGACCAGTAAGAGCATAAGCACCAATCCTTCTGTCACCAGTCCTTCAATCTGCCACCAGTTCTGTCCTTCGATCACCAGTCACTGCACGCCATCCCAAAAAAGTCCCATTTATTTTTATTCTCTTTATGTGTAGAATTTTGAAAGGTAACAACCAATGTATCTACTATTTCCACACTAATTTGGAATCTGAATTATCAGTCTGTGGAGATTTATTGGCATTCAGTGTCATTAATTTCTCTGGTTTTGTTTTACTAATACTAATTTTCTTTAATTCCTCCTTTTCATAAGGTTCTTGGTCCCCTTGTATTTCTGGGAAGTTATTTGTGTTCTTCTCTATGAAAACAGAACCAGAGTATTTGTTTAATTGCTCTGCTGTTCTATGTTTCATATTATAAATTCTATCATTTCTGACTTTAAGGAATCTACACTTGCCTTCACTAATGCTTGTTACATACTGTGGATGCTTTTGCAGTTCACTATTTTTGTTTTCTCTCTCTTAAACCCTTGATAATTTTTCTGACAAAGCTATATGGCTCCATTTTACATCTATTAGTATTCTTAACTTCTTTTGTAAGCCATGGTTGGAGTTTACTTTGCCTTTTGGTGTTTTTGCTTCAGAAATGTTTAACTGTTACAGTTCCTGCATTCCTTTCTTAAATGTTAGCCATTGCCTGCCCATTGTCATGCCTGTTAATGAAGCTCCATAGAGTACCCTGCAAACCTATTCCTCATACCTTTGTAGTTTCCTTTATTTAACTTAAGGACCCAAGTTTAGGATTGAACTACTTTACCTTCCATCTTAATGCTATGGTCAAAAGGGCCTTGCACAACAAAATTATTAACTAATACCTTCTTATTGCATAATGCCCAATCAGAAAGCCTGTTTCCTAGTTGGCTGCTCAATGTATTGTACAATAGCCATTTGATACATACAGGCTGTCCCTGGAATAAGAACACCCAACTTATGAAGGAGCTCCCACAACATTATTAAATTCAAAAGTCCAACATACATACATACATACATTTGTTTCTACGAATGGCAGAACTAGTTTCTGCCCTCTTCACTTTTAGAATATAAAACATAGGACAGTACAGCGCAGAACAGGCCCTTCGGCCCACAATGTTGTGCGCCCGTAGCTAATCCCTCCTACCTACAGAATGCCCATACCCCTCCATCTTCCTCACATTCATGTGCCCTCCAAGCCTCTCTTAAAAGCCCCCAAAGAATTTGCCTCCACCACCCTATCAGGCAACGCATTCCAGGCATCCACCACTCTGAGTAATAACGATACCCCTCACATCTGTTCTGACCTACCCCCCTCACCTTAAATGCATGCCCTCTGGTATTGGATCGCTCAATAAAGGGAAAATGATATTGCTTGTCCACCCTATCTGTGCCCCTCATAATTTTATACACTTCCAACAGATCACCCCTCAGCCTCCGCCCCTCCAGAGAAAAGATTCCAAGTTTGTCTAGCCTCTCCTGATAGCACATACCCTCTAATGCAGGCAGCACCCTGGTAAAACTCCTCTGCACCCTCTCTAAAGCCTCGACATCATTCATATAGTGAGGTGACCAGAATTGCATGCAATACTCTAAATCTAGCCTATTCAGAATCCTATAGAGATGCATCATAACTTCTGGACTCCTCTACTCAATACCTCGATTAATAAATGCAAACATTCCATAAGCCTTCTTAACCAACCTGTCTACCTGTGTAGCCACTTTCAATGAGTCATGGATTTGCACCCTAAAGTCTCTCTGTTCTTCAACACTGTTAAGGGTCTTGCCCTTAAGAGTGTACTGCCTCTTGACATTAGTCCCACCAAGGTACAACACCTCACATTTATCCAGGTTAAACTCCATCTGCCATTTCTCTGCCCGCATCTGCAACTGATCCGTAATCACGCTATATCCGTCACCAGTCCTCTACACTATTCACAACTCCACCAATCTTGGTATCGTCTGCAAACTTACTAACCCATCCATCAGCATACTCATCCAGGTCATTTATGTACATCACAAACAGTTTTTTTCTTTTCTGCACAGGAGTAATTGTTCTTTCTAATCAGTCTTGTGTTTTTGATGCCATTCATTACAGTACTGTGGAGGTGTGGTTACCATATTGAGCGATTTTTGTGTATTTTCCAACTTGCAGACAAAATCGACTTCTGGATGTCTGTAAAAGCAGAACCCGTTCATTAACTGGGGATAGCCTAGACTCCAGGAATTCATCCTCCACCATGTTATTGCTAATTTAGTTTGACCAGTCTCATAATACAGTAAAGTCACCCATGATCACTGTGGTACCCTTTTTTTATATGTATCTCTAATGTCCTATTTGATGCTATCCCCCATGTTATCACTACAGCTTGGAGACCTACAGAGAATGCTATAAATGTTTTCAGCCTATTGGGACTTCTTAGGTCCATCCAGACTGATTGCACATCTTGAATTTTTGAGACAATATCCTTTCACACTCTTGCTTGGTTTCTATGCTTTACTGACAACACCACCACAGCTCCTTTTCCTTTTTGTCTATCCTTCCTAAATATTACATATCCTTGGATATTCTGCTTCCAGCCTTGGTCTCACTGCAGTCATGACTCCACGATGGCAATTATATTGTATCAGTTGACGTTTATTTGTGCTGTTAATTCATCAGTCTTAACATGAATCTTCATTTTTTTTTCAGATACAATACCTTTAGATTTGTCTTTTTAACATCTTAACATTTTTTTGTCTTTGTACTATCTTTATTTAGACAGACGCTATTTGTTAGTGCATTCTATTGTTTGTATGCTCTGTCCCTTCCAGATACAGTTTGGTCACCCTTGCCCCAATCCTTTTTCTGCTCTGCATCATTGCTTTTTCTCTTTTGTGTTCTAGATTTCTCTCCACTGGGACCACTGCCCCCCCCCCCCCCCCATTGATTTTAAAGCCCCATCTCCTTCTGCTATTCAATTTGTGGTTCAGATATAAAATATTCCAACAAAATAACTCTCCATTTCCCCAGTACTAATGCCAGTGACTAATGATACAAAACCCCTTCTCCAACATCGGTCATTTAAACCACGCTTTCATCTCCCTGATCCTATTAATGCATGGTCAAATTTAAATTATTTTGCGCTTCTGCTTTTTAATTTAGACCCTAGCTGCTCAAACTCTTTCAGCAAAACCCTTTTCTTGATCCTACCTATATTGTTGGTTTGTACATGGACCACAATAACTGGATTCTCCCCTCCTTCACCCCCCCACCTCAGCAGAGGATGGATGTGCTTCCCACCCTATGATGTTGTTGCTGGGCAACTGATGGTAGGTAAACAACAACCAGGCTAATTTCCTGATGTTAATTTATTGATCTGGAAATGATCACTGAAGGCATCTGATGTGGGCAAAACAGATTCTTTGTACTCTTCTTCTCTTCATGCATTAAACGTGGGTACGTGGATCCAATTTCTCAGCAATGATGCGTGCTGAGTGCTTGAACCAGAAAGTATCAGGCCTAACTGCTGTCTTACAAAATACCTCACCTTACTGAATGTCATTTTTTTTAGGTGGAAAGGGGAAAATGTTGCAACCACAGAAGTGGCCGAAATAATTGGAATGCTGGATATGGTGGAAGAAGCCAATGTGTATGGGGTAGCTATTCCAGGTGAAGAATAAAAGTAGTATTTAACTCATATTTTCAAAAATTGATTTAATTTTATGTTAACTAGAGCAGTCAGATCTTGCACGTTGTATTTCCCAAATACTTCAGGCAGCAGAGAGGTGCAGCTAGTAGCAACAGAGCCTGGTTTAATCCTGACCTCGGGTGCTATCTGTATGAAGTTTTCACATTTTCTCTGTGATCAGGTTGGTTTCCTCTGGGTGTTTCAGTTTCCTCCCACATTCCAAAGATGTGCGGGTTTGGAAGGTTAATTCGCTACTGTAAATTCCCCCAATAGTGCAGGTGAGTGGTAGACTCTGGGGGGAGTTGATGAGAAATGTGGGGAGAATAAAAAGTGGGATTATTTTACGGCTGGTGTAAATGGGTGGTTAATGGTTGGTACAGAAATGGTGGGCAAAGCACTTGTTTCCATGCTGTTTCTCACTGACTCTCAATGTACAATGGATGAAAAGGTAATGGGCACCAATGAAGGGTGAAAGGTTGGAGGGCAATCAGAGTTGAAGAGAAGATTTTTCCCTTGGTTTTGGAAACAGAGGAAGTGTGGTTTAACTCAGAGTGGTTTAAAGGAGTTTCCCTATTAAAAAAAACAAAGAGTTGATTTAAAGGAGGCTTACAGTTAATTACCTTGACTTTTACAAAAGATTCACAGAAACCAAAGAAAAATAGTGAATGGTTTTAAGAAGGGAATTGCAGAAACCTGGGCAGGAATCTATTACTTAATAATCGTGCTCTGTGCTTTAGATGTATTCTTTACTTGTTGAATTATGCTTAAAACCACATTGCTCATCTTTTTATTACTTTTCCCTGTCATTATTTTTAATGTTTCATTTGGTCCTCCAAATCCAATGTTTCTTAACCCTGTTATATAGGATACGGAACTTTTTTAATCTGACCATCTTATTTCCTTCACTGTTTGTTCCTCTTCTACTTTTGTCAATTTTGTTTGTCACCTAATTGTGATTTTTATTATTTTGAAGCCAATAGCTCGCAACTTCAAACATTTGGCCAAAGTGTCAAAGAGGGGCAAAAGCGACTGCTGTGAGTTATTTTGAAAAATCCATCATGCCTGCAGAGCAAAAACTGCACCTCTTAAACACTTCAGCCGTGGTTTTTTTTAAGCGGGAGTTTGTAATTCACATTGGAGACTCGATAGAGGCTCCTGAAGTTATATGTGGGCGGGGAGGTGGGGGGCACACGGAAGGGCATGTCAAAAAATCCTCATTTTGTACAGGAAATCCTTCTCATCAGCATTGAAGGGATGAAAATAGGAAACTGTTAAGACATGAAAGTATTATCAGTTTCTTATCTATAAATGAAATTTTGGGAAGAAATAATGAAATGTGATGTATTCTAGTTTATATTAAATGTGAAATTTGAGAAATCAGAATATATATTTAAATTAGGCGTGGGACAAGTATTTAATTTTTTTTATTTTTAACTTTGTTGGCCAAATTTTAATTAACCATTTTATTTGCTTATCACAGGATATGAAGGCAGGATAGGAATGGCAGCAATCATCCTGAAACCAGATCAAGTGTTTGATGAAAAAATTATATATAACCATGTTGTGAAACATCTGCCAAGCTATGCTTACCCGCGCTTCCTAAGGATCCAGGTCAATGTTTACAGATACTTTAATCAGTTTAACACATTAATGAAGTTTGATTTCTCACTAAAAGGGTCATTCATCCTACTAAGTATGAATGTGATATGTTTGTTCATAGAAGAATAACACAGGACTATCATCTTCAATTCCTTTAAAGTATATAAAAAGCAATTAATACACATAAGTCAAGTTAACACCATAAACAAGGAATAACGTAATCAACCAACTTTTAAAACAAAAAAATTTCTTAAAGAACACAATTTGTCCTGGCACTGAGAGGAATATGGAGGTTGATGGTTAGGAGTAAAGCAAGACGACTCACTGATAAAATTTTTATTATTATCTATTTAATTGAATCTGATCATCACTGTTAAGTGACTAGCTGTGAAATAAGGCAGCTTAGTAATTTGTGTGTAGCTGCATCTGTCCAGCTAGACCTTCAAAAAAGGTTGGAGAAACTTGAGGTCAATATAAATATCCAGTTCAGGTCCAGGATGCTCGATTGTTATACCCCAAATCATTTGGGTGGATGTTGCTCCGAATAATGCAGTGGGGTTCACTTTCAGCAACTACAATTATAATATCAGAAAGCCTGTGACAAATCCAAATTCATAATAGGCACAAACAGAGACAAACTGAATGATTTTGTTTGAGTCAGAATTCAGCTGGTGAAAGCTCAGACTCACCCACGAGTTGGTGGGCGAGTGATTTAAGCCAATAGTGATAGTTGTAGAATTGAGCATTGTGGCGTTGGGATGGAACTAAGTGTTTACATGTGTGAAAGCTGATGCCTTGAGGAGCATCATGCAAATGAAGAGCAGTAAGAAATAAGGATGGAACTTTAAATTGTTCTGAGAAGTTGTGTAGAAGCTGAATGGGAAACCATTGGCTGAGAACAGTCGCCTAGAAATTCAAAATAAAAGCAAGTAGTACTGGAAATGCTCAGTAGGTCAGGCAGAGATACAATGTTTCGGGTGCGGGTCAGGCTGGGGAATCTAGAACAAGGGAATCACCCCCTCAAGACATGGGGTTAGATTTTTAAGTTGGAGAGGAAGTGAAACAGGTGAAACCTGTGGAATTTTCTACCACCTGGGTGTAGGGGCCACATGGTTGAATAGATTCAAGAAGGAGATAGATACATTTCTAGATACAAACAAGGAGAGAGCACAATTGTGGTATTGAGGTAGATGATTAGCCTTAATTGTATTGGATGTCCCAGCAAGTTCAACAGGCTGAATGACCTCTTCCCACTTCTGTTTTTCTATGTCTATTGTCATAGGCAGCTCTGACAAAGCTTCTTTCACTGCATATTCCTAATTGGCCAGATATCTGAAAAGCTTGCTAAGTAACTTCAGTAGGCAATAAAAGTTAACCACGTTGTCTGAGAGTGGATAGACTAGGTAAGAGTGAAAGGATAAAAGGATCTAAAAAATCACTTTGCAACAGATTTTTTAAAAAAATATATTTATCATTAGTTGTGCATAAACTAATACTATTGTAACTATTCATTTAAGTTATTTGTAATTTGGGCAGTAGTGACAAGTTTAGATGCATTTGTTGAAAAGATCTGTCATAATCTAAAGGTTTTTGCAATTACATTTCTAAAATGGACAAGTTGTCATTATTAAAGCAAAACAAAGTACAACTGAAATACATGTTGTAAGTGCCATTCGTGAGAAGATAGTGGATTTTGGATAGACCTAGAAAAGTAATAGGATCATGATCTATTTGTTTCCCATGCCCTACCACTCCTGACCAAGTTTACCGTTGCACTTGTGCTGCATGAACTGAACACCCAGACTCATCATGATCCGGATCCACTACCCCACCATGATCTTGGTCGAACATCCCAGAATCCGGACCATCCCAGAATCCAGAGCCTACCATGAACACTTTTCCCCAATAACGTAACAGGATAGGCCCATGGACTATTTGACCTGGTATAAGATGCCAATAGGTGTTGTGCTCCAATCTTATCATAATTGTATCAGTATCCAACCAGTGCAGAATGCTGCAATGCAGACCTTAACCCAGATCCAGAGACCTACTTCACAGCCACTGATGTTTGTGATAACTGAAGATGAAGGTGGAATGAGCACAGCAATTAAAGTAGATGCTTTCCTTTTGGGAAAAATTTACAAGTTGTAACCAGTTTTATTTGTTTTACTACAATTTAGGAAACCATGGAGATGACTACTACATTCAAGAGAAAAAAATTGAATTTGGTAGAAGAAGGATTTAATCCTAAAATAATAACTGAGCCCTTGTATTTCCTGGATACATCCGAGAAATCTTACATTCCTATGACGGAACAAATCTACAACCAGATTTTGTCATTCGAGATAAAATTATGAGCCATATTTACGATCTGCAGATTTTACTATTATGACGACAGGAATCCAATATGACCACTGGATCAGCAAATAATTTTATAGTGTTAATTTTAATACCAATTGTATTTTATCAACATTATATCAGAAGATGGAATTTTTTTTAACTTGTATATAATTTTAACTTGTATTTCTGTAACAAGATATATTCTTGAAACTAAATACATTTTAAAAATACTTTCTAAACTATTTAAAAGAAGTCTGCATTGGATTTTTGTTTGATTGAACAAAGCAGTGTTTTAAATGCTCCCAGGTGGTTTTTAGTGATGTCCTGCACCATCAATATGACCCGTTTAAATTCTTAAATTTCCTGCACCCATATCCCAATCTTTGTTAAATGCATAGTTGTAATCTTAATTACAGTACCCATTTCATTCCTACCATTACATTTGCCTTGTTTTTGACTAGGTCCCATTTCAGAGAAGGTCCAAGGTAAGAACTAACTACTTACAGGAGCGTCTGCAGATGCTGGAATCTGGAGCAACATAAATAACATTTTTATCCAGTTCCCCAGGCTTCAGGAATCTTAGCATTTGCAAGCAGGCAAGACATGCTGACAGAATCCATATCATTCATGGGAAAGTGATTTTGCAGCACCACTTGTGAGCCAGGAAGGCCAGGAGTTGCTCTTCTAAGCTCATCAAGCTGCTTAATAAACCTCATGTCATGATCTGTCTGTTCCCTTATCCACCATCACACTCATGCTATGTGATCTGGACACTTGGACTCCCCGTGATCCAGGTCCAGCAGTCTATGATATGAACCATTCCACAACCTGGAGCCCACTATAATCTATTTCCCTTTCCCCACAATCTTGCTCACCCCTCAGTACATTAATATACTCTCAAAGGGCTACACTCTGTCAATTAGAATGTCTGTGGGCAAGAAATACTGGAGTTAAATTCCACAAGACATCACCAATACCCATTCTACCACATTAGTATAGGAAGGACTCAGAATTGGGAAGGAGCCTGGTTTCACTGGCCAGTTTTTAATAATGTACTAACTCCTTGCCATCCATGTTTGCAATTATCTTTCCCTCTATTCACACTGGAGAACAATGCACGTGTTGTGGGATTGTCATTCTGAAGAATGTGCTCAAACGTTGTCTCCTTTTCACAGCAGCCTGATCAAAGTCGGGTCAAGAAAGCAATGAAAAATAAAAAGTTGATTTGAAAAAATATAATCAAAATCACAAACCATTATATCTAACACATTTCTGTGATGGAAGATCATCTACCTGAATTGTTAATGCTAGGTTTGTTCTGCATTGTTACCTGCTATTTTTCTCTTTAAGCCCTACCATTTTTTTTCATTTCCACTTTGTTGAGCAGCTTTACCCTACCTCTGGGATGCATGGGGTGACACTGATTCTTTCTCCACTGAGGAAGAAAATAAAATGTATAAAGTAATTGAGAAATACAGGAAGAATTGTAAGGGCAGGCAAGCAAATACAGTAATTGAGGTTTCTGAGCATACGTAAACTAAATAAGTTATAAACTTTGAAATTACAGGGGTAAATTTTGATAGATGTAGCCTTTTTGGAGAGTTTTGGACAAAGAAGAGAACCACTATGTCTGTAAAAGAGAGTCCTATGAACAACTCAGAGGTGGATTTTTAGCAATATTTGACAACCAGAGAAAATCAAAATTGCCCCTGTAGGTACTTTAATTTTGCATAAACCCCCAGGGATATAGTCTTTCACTTATGAAGTCCTAAGCAACATACATAATAGAATGAGCCATCAAGTTCAAATGTGAACTCCTGACACTGCAGATAATGGCGCTCAGGAGGATATCAGGTAGTGGGTTAGGTACAGAGGATACAGAGCCAAGTAGATGATTGGAGATGGCTAGGAATAGTAATTGGGGATGGGGTGGTTGGTATGGGAAACTGGAGAATGAGGGAGGGGCAGGATCATTTAAGCAAACAATCGGGAGAGCTGAGGGTTGTTATTGACAGGATGAGAGTGTGGTGTAGTGCCTCAGGACATCAGCGGCAAGGGGAATGGGTAGAAGTAATCACAGGGAAGAACCTACCTGGAAGAAGATGGAGGCCTCCACCCACTGCTAGCAGTCCAGGCAAGATCCAACCCCTTTTAAATAATTCCAAAGCAGACTTCAATCCTCCGATTAAACCCTGCTTCAGCATGCAACATATAGGCCAGGACTTCAGAGTACAATTTTGAGTGTAACACCTAAACAATGCATTTTGACATCACTGTGCAAGCCCAGCAAACATGTATATTTCAAGGATTGGTAACTTTTATTGATTACATTTCCATGGACCACCAAAGCTCTTTCACCTTGCCCTGATTGCAATTATTCAAGTTGTTTTCTGCATGGGTTATGGAGGAAACATCACAATTAAGTCTAATGTACAAGCATTTTTCAGCAAGAATGCCATCACAGAACTGGCCCAGAAGGATGGAGACAATTACTGCTAGGTCAAGATCAATTAAATCTGGAACTACCTTCCTCCATCTTAGTTTCAGTACGAGGGTGATGCATTTATTCACTGAGTTATTGTGCACAAATACTAATTTAAACATTATAGAAATTCCATGGAATTTCTTTGTGACCTCATGCAGTTAGAAGCCTTTTTTTATATTTAATGTACTACTTATGTATGTTTTAACACCATAAGGGGAGTTATAGGTAAATTATTCTGCAATATGAACAGCAGATTTATTTGAATAGTTGTGAATTTTATCATAGTTTTTCAACAGATAAAAGCTGAAATTCCATGAGATTTCAATTTTTGTAATTGGATGTACTTTATATTCAGTAATTAATTGAAATAAAGGATAGTTTGTGTAATTTTGAACCAACCCACATTCTCCCACGCCGTAATCTAATAAGCTAGGCAAGGCTGGGCGGATAAATCATGAAATAGATTCAATATATTTTCTTTAGTGCCACGCAATATTGACATGTGCATAATGATTGATTGTTATGGAATTTAAACCTTTTTATTAACCCTATATATCTTGATGCTATAAAATTGATTTCAGTTGAAGTCATAGGAATATTGTGTCCTGTGTTTTGAGTTAGTCAGACAAAACTCGTGTACTGGTCATAACATTTGCTACATTTAAACATTAATTATTGATACCACAATTAATTAATATTCTTTGTCAACATCATATGTTAAGAACATGAAGCAAAATGACATTGATACCTGCACCATTATCCATGGTTGGGAGAAATTATCATGAAATTAAACTATTGTATAGGAACGTTAAAGTATGTTATTTAGCTTCTGAGTCGTATATCCTCAGAATGCTTTAAACTTGTCTGAACTTGTTTGGCTTTTGTACAATAATCTTTCTCATGTATCTCCCACTTAATATAGTTCAGTGGTAGTGAATTAAACATGAGAAACTGTGGAGTTCTCAGGAAATGGAAAGACAAGCTTGTTAGTTGAAACCTGAATATCACATAAAGGTAAAACTAAACTGTGATCTAAAATAATTGTGTTCCACTCCTCTACTCCTATGGCTACTCTAACCTCGTAAAACACTAAAAAAAAGAGCCTACTCAGCCAACAAAATAGTGCAAAATTCTAAAGATCCATACCTTTTAGTTAGGATGCTAAATTGATGTTAGTTTAACTTTGAAGGTAGAAAAATTAATGGAATCCTTTCTAAAAGTCATTATAAACCTCCATTTAGAAAGGCACAGAATAATCAGAGATAGTTAACATGGATTTGTTGAGGGAAGATTGTACCTGACTAATTAGATTTAATTTTTTGAAGAGATAATTAAAAGGGCCATTGGAGGCAGTGCCTTTGACATATTGCAGCCTGAAACCTTATCAATTCGAGGAATAGTATTGGATCGAAATTAACTCAGTGGCAGGAAATGAAGGTTAATGGTCAATGGGTGTTTTAGTGACTGGAAGGCTATTACAAGGGATTCCATAAGACTCACTATCGGGTCTCTTGTTTTTTGTAGTATGTATTTATGATTTAGATCTAAATGATAACAAAAGGTTTGCAGATGACTTCCAGCTTACTTTGATTAACAGGGTTACTCACTATATGGAGACAAATGTGGACACTAGTTCTCCAGCATTCTAATCAAAAATGTCTACAATGAACAGAAAAAAGTTCAAGAACAAAAATCTTTGGAACATGGCTGCCCATTTCCAGACATTGTAAGGAACTGCTGCTATTGATTCCTGTTGTTTCCTTCCTTCTGAACAGTTGTTAATCCATTTTGCCATCTGTCCCTGAATTTCATCACACTTAATCTTCTCTGTAATATCCTGTCAAAGGGTTTTAAACAGCAATGTAATTTAATCATTCACAATCAAATGCAATGCCTTAAGAAGCAGGTATTTGATTGCTACAGCTGTAGCTCATCTCGTGGCATTGATTCAAAGTGTCAAGGGTTCAAGGCATACTTCAGAAATTTGAGCGCAAAACTATTGGCTCACGCTCCATTGCAGTGTGAGTGAGGGAGTATTGGTGGCACCACCTTTTGCATAAGATATTAAATTGAGCTGTCTCATGTGGACATAAAATATCTCATGGCAGTTTTTCCAAAGAGGAGCAGAGGAGACATCACTGGTCCCAATGTTTGTCCCTCAGTCAAAATCACTAAAATGATTTTGCTTTAGATTCCAACATCTGCAGTCTCTTGTGTCTCACTAAACTCACTACCTGGTCAGTATCATATCAGTGTTTGTGAAACCTTGCTGTGTGCAAATTGGCTGATATGCTTTCTATATCATGACTTCAAAAATTACTTAATTGACTGTAAATTACTTTGGGGTGTCAAGAAAGGAATGAGAAAGATGTCATATAAATGTAAGTCTTTCTTTTCACATGCAATAAGATTAACTGCAGAACCAAAAATCATCCATCCCCATTAGTATCTGCATGTAATGAGACTACTGCAAATTTATGAGTCTTTAATCTAACTTTGCATTAAAGAGGACAGGTTAATAAAGTAATAGAATCGTAGGAAATTTATGACACAGATGAAGACCATTTGGCCTCTCATATCTGTGCCACTCATTTGAAACAAGAATGAACCCAATCATACCTTAAAATACTCAGTGCAAGGCCTTGCATGTAATGGGTCTTCAAGTACACATACTAGTGCTGTGATGATTTATGCTTCTTCCATCCTTTTGGGAAGTGAGTTCTAGACTGCCACTATCTTCTTGTTGGGAAAAAGTCTCCTCATCTCCCCTCTAATTAATCCACCCAATTACTTTGAACCTATGTCCCTCATTTTGACACCTCTGTGATGGAAAATAAGTCCTTTCTATTCACTCCATTTTAGCTGCTTATAATTATATGCACTTCAGTTAAATCTCCAGTCAGTCTCCTTTGTTCCAGAGCTTATCCAATCTTTCCTTATAGTTACATTGTTCTGGTCCTGACAATGTCCTCAGAAATTACAAGCACTTATTTCCTGCAAAGTGGTAACCAAAAATGTTCACTTTTATTACTGTATATGATTAGCTGTGGCCTAACTAGTGTTGTGTACATTTTTTAGCCTAACCTCCTTGTTCTCGTATTCTATGCCCTGGGTAACAAAAGAAAGCATCCCTTATGCCTTTTTAACCATTTTATTTACCTGCCCTCTTGGTTTTAAGGATCTGTGGATATAGACCCCTCTGTTGTTCACCATTTATTTTATATTTTTTCACCTTTTTGCACCTTCCCAAATTCATTGTCTTACAATTCTCTAGAATAAGTGGACGTTATTGAGCTGGAGATTGTGCAGACCTGATTCACCAGGATATTGCCAGGATTGGAGGGCTTTAGTTATAGGGAGGGATTGGATAGGCTGGGTTTATTGCCTGGGATGAAGGAGGGTGAGGGGTGATCTGATTGAGGTATATATAATTATGGGAGGAATAGATAGGGCAGATAGAGAGATTCTTTTTCCTGTGGTTTGGTGACTAAAACAAAAGGGCATATGTTTAAGGTGAGAAGGAGGAGATTGACAGGGGTTCAGAGAGGAAAGTTTTTCAGCAGAAAGTGGTTGATATTCGCAACAAGCTGCCAGAGGACATGGTGGATACAATTACAACATTTAAAAGGCATCTATTCAGGCACTTGAATAGCCAAAGCATAGAAGGCTACAGATGTAATGCAGTAATATGGGATTAGTGTAAATCGGTACAACGGTTGTCATGGACATGGTGGGCCAAAGGGCCTGTGTAGTAGGGAATAGTGAAATGGCTCTGTAGCACTGCAGTAGAGAACAGGGGGATGATCTTGTAGCAGAGAGATAAATGGAGATTATGCAGGGTTGGTACCAGGCAGAGAAAGTCTGGAACTGGTTCAAACCAACCCAAACCACAAACTGCAGGCTAAAGTGAACCATAGTAAACTCATGCCTGGTTAACAGCCTAAGAGCAATCCTATAAACTCTAGGACGGAAACTTGCTTTTGTACATATAAGGTAAAGATGGAACTGCACATTGTTATGACTGTGACTAAGTCACTGGAGAAACTGGTGGATATGAATGTCTTTATTCATCACAACAAGCAGACATTCTTTTGGAGACCCTCTCGGTAGAGTCTCCCAAACTCAAAATTCATCAAGTTTTTATACTCTTAAGGACAATGCTAACAGCAGGTGATTCAATACAATTTCAACAGCTATAATGACATTGTTTACTTCAATATTTTGAGTCTGACAATGCTTCCGTTGAGTTACAATGTGAGACACCTTTGAATGTTCAAACACCTTTGCTGGGACAAAGTAATTCACAAGGATGGTCTAAGAGCTTCTGAGGACAGAGAACGAGATGCCTAAAATTAGTGTGGTGAGGGCTGACTCTCTGAGTACATAAATATCCCAGTTATTGATGTAGAAAATATGCCTATGAGCATGTTTGATATGCTAAGTGACAAAATTTAGTCTGGTCTGGTAGTCCTCTTAGATCTCTGAAAGAATGGGGCAAAATAACTTAGCTGTAGATGCCTTGTTTGATGTAGGCCAATTAACATAGACCCAATGTCTTTTCTTTCGCTGAGATGAGAACACCTCATGGTCATGTCAGTTTACAAATCATATCTTGAGCAGCCAGCCCCCCGCTGTGGGTCAGCAGCCTGTGTTTAGTAGACGTCTTTTAATTTCAAGATTGGTTACTGCCTTTACATTTCAACAGGTTTATTTTTGAAGACTGATTGGTTCTTGTTTGTATTAATGCCTGCTGCCCCTATTCCGTAACCCCTATAAGATGTCCCATGTCTGACAATCCCTAATACACATGACACATGTAGCACACAAGGCGCTCAAGCTTGACATCTCACGAGCACATAGGCCCTGAAACTTGACACTGCAAAAGGTTTACCTCACTCTATACAGAGTGCATGCGGGGTAGAGATAGAGAAAAAAAGTAGATAAGAAATTGTATAAGAATAATGGAAACTTTGGATCGTGGAGCATTTGTTCCAGGATGAGTGACTCCCCTGTTGACGTCAGCTTATAATAGAGAAAATTTGTTCTGAAGGTAGACCCCTGACTCCATATGAATTCTTTCCCTCTACAGCCCATTTCTCTGCTGTATGACTCCGTGACACACCACACCATCTATATCTTCCTGCAGTCTAAAACTTCCCTCCTTCCTGCATCTACATACCTAGGGAGCTGAGAGGAGCAGGAGTGGAGATACCATCTGTATAAAGAACAAAGTCAAAGTCAAAGTTGAGTTTATTGTCATATGCACAAGTAGATGTGTGCATAGGTGCAATGAAAAACTTACTTGTCAGCAGCATTACAGGCACATAGCATCATATAAGCAGCATTTACAAGAAAAACATTAAACATAAATAAAATACAATTTTTACAAGAAAGAACACAATTAGAACAAAAACACAAGTCCATTTTAGTGCAAAGTGATCAAACTGGTTATAGTGTCGCTAAACTTCAGTGATTATGGTTGTGCAGGTTGGTTCAAAAAAAGAAAGGTTGAAGGAAACCGTAGAGTCCATGAGAGCAGTTTGAAAACTGCATAATGGAACCTGCTGTGACATCGTGGGTAAGGCAGGTAATTTTGAAGTTAACCAATAGCATTTAACTAATTTTTAAATTTAAGTAATTTAATAACCTAGACAAAGTGTGTGATTTAATTGATGCTAAACTGATTAGTGATAATTGGTAATTGGTTTATTATTGTGACATGTACCAAGGTACAATGAAAAGCTTTTGTTTGCATGCCATTTGGTATGTCACCAAAGACTCTTGCAAATTTCTACAGGTGTACAGTGGAGAGCATTCTGACTGGTTGCATCACAGCCTGGTATGGAGGCTCCAATGCACAGGATCGCAAGAGGCTGCAGAGGGTTGTTGACTCAGCCAGCTCCATCACGGGCACAACCCTCCCCACCATCAAGGACATCTTCAAGAGGTAGTGCCTCAAGAAGGCAGCATCCATTACTAAGGACCTTCACCATCCAGCACCTGCCTTCTTCTCGTTACTACCATCAGGGAGGAGGCACAGGAGCTTGAAGACTTACACTCAGCAATTTAGGAACAACTTCTTCCCCTCCAATGGCATGAAAACAGTCTATGAACCCATGAACATTACCACGTTATTCCTTTTTTTGAACTATTTATTTATTTTGTAATTTATAGTAATTTTTGCCTTTGCACTGTTGCAAAACAAAAATTTTCACGACATATAAGTCAATGATAATAAACCTGATTCTGATTCTGATCCAGATGGATCATTTGATAAATAAGTACATCGAGGTAGTACAAAAAGAAAAAAAAAGAATGCAGAATTTAATGTTACAGTAACAGAGAAAGTACAGTGCAGATAAAAAGGTGCAAGGGCCATGACAAGGTAGATTGAGAGATCGAGAGCTCATCTTTATCATATAAGATGTCTGTTCAAGAGCCTTATAACAGCAGGATAAAAGCTGTCCTTGAGCCTGATGGTATGTGTTCTCAAGCTTTTGTATCCTTTGCCTGATAGAAGAGGGGAGAAGAGGAAATGACCAGGTGGGAGGTGTCTATGATTATGTTGACTGCTTTCCTGAGGCAGTGGAAAGTATAGAAAGAGTCATTGAAGGGGAAACTGATTTGATAATTTGGTAAATTGGTTTATTATTGTCACATGTACCGAGTATAGTGAAAAACTTTGTTTTGCATTCCATCCATACAGATCATTTCATCACATCATTGCATTGAAGCAGTACAAGAGAAAGACAATAACAGAATGCAGACTAAAGTGTTACAGTTACAGAGAAAGTCCAGTGCAGGCAGACAATAAGGTGCAAGGCCATAACGAGGTAGATTGTGAGGTCAAGAGTCCATCTTATCATACTGGGGAACTGTTCAATAGTCTTATAACGGTGAGATAGAAGCTGCCCTTGAGCCTGGTTGTATGTGCTTTCAGGCTTTTGTATCTTCTGCCCGATGGGAGGGGGGGAGGAGAGAGAATGACCCGGCAAGGTGGGCTCTTTGATTATGCTGACTGCTTTACCGAGGCAGTGAGAAGTGTAGACAGAATCCATGGGGGGGAAGCTGTTTTCCATCATGTGCTGACCTGTGTCCACAACTCTCTGCAGTTTCTTGCAGTCTCAGGCAGAGGCTCAAAAGCCTCAATGGCCTACTTCTGCTCCTAATTTCTGTATTTTTGTCAACCACATGGCTTATTTTTGTATCATCTGCAATGTTCTTCATTATGCCCTGTATCTTTGAGTCTACATTGTGAATATATTTTATTGATCCTAATGGGAACCAACAGGTAGTAGCCTTCCAGTCACTAAAGCACCTATCAATCATTACCTTGCCATGTAGAATCTTGTTAATAACATTGCTAAGAGACAGTGAGAAAAACATATTGGCATGTAAGATCAAATAAAATTCACATATAATAAATATAAATAAAATATAATAAAATATAATATAAATATAAGTAAAATCATTGCACATGTCTGCTGTCCTTGTCTTTTTCCACAAGAAAATTCTGTCAAGTTTGGCAGGCAACAAATCCACGCTATCTCTGATTGATCTGTGCTTTTCTAACTAAATTTATACTGACCCTTCAAATGGATTCCAATCAATTGTCCACCACTGAAAGTAAACAAGCAGGCCTTGTTTCCTTGTTAGCCAATGGTACAACACTTACTTATCTGTTTTCAAAGATGATGACACTCTTAATACCTACAGTTTTACTGTGTTTATTTCAGATAATACTTCATGTTCTTTCCCACTTCTGACAAAGGGTCTTGGATTTAAAATGTTAACAGTTTCCTTCCACAAAATCTGCTTGACCTCTGCAAGTTTCCAGCATTCTCTGTTTTTATTGCAGAATTCAAGCATCTGCAGTTTTTTTTTGATTTTCGGTGTTTCATTCTTGTTGCCTTAACTACAATATTGGCTGCATCCATCTATTTCGTGGAGATAGTTGCAAAATATTCATATCCACATCCTCGTACTGCACAGGTTGCTTTTTGATCCTAATAATCCCTAATATCTCCTTAGTTATCATTTTGCTCTTTATGTAGGTAAAATATCTTTGAATTTGCTTTGATTTTACATGCCAATATGTTTTTCTCATCATCTCTTCACCCCTGTAATATCTATTCCAGGCTTTCTGCTGTATTAAGTTCTCAGAGTCTGGTATTAGCTTCCATTTTTTGCCTTTTTGGGGACAAGCCAGTGTACAAACAAGAAATGTAATGGAAAACGGGTTAGGAGTTGTGGGTGTGCTATGTTAGTGTCTGAAGCGTGGCGACACTTGTGGGCTGCCCCCAGCACATTAACGCAAAAAGACACATTTCACTGTATGTCTCAATGTATGTGGGACTAATAAATAAATATCTAAAATATCTATCTAAAATCAGGTTTGTTATCACTGACATACTGTATGTTGTGAAATTTGTTGTTTTGCTGCAGCAGTAGTGCAAGACATAAAATTATTATGTTACAAAAACAAAAGGGGAGAGGGATGACCTTATACAGTTTTATCAAAATATGAAGGACATAGATAGGGTAGATTGTCACAGTCTTTTTCCCCACATAGGGAAATCTAAAACTAGAGGGCGTAAACTTAAAGTGAAGAGGGGAAAGATTTAAAGGGGATCTGAGCAAGGAGCACACATGGATTGGAGGGCATATGAAATAAGTTGCCAGAGGAAATGGTAGAGGCGGGTACACGTACAACGGTTAAAAGACATTCCGACAAGTACATGGATAGGAAAGGTTTAGATGGATATGGACCAAACGCAGGCTAATGGGATTAGTGCAGGTAAGCATCTTGGTCGGCATGGACAGTTGGCCGAAGGTCCTGTTTCAGTGCTGTATAATTCTATGAATCTAATGTCCCGCAGATCAGGCAGTGTCTGTGGTAATGTCACTGAACACAGATTGGATATGCAGAGCAACAAAAAAAAAGAAAATGCTGGAAACACGCAGCAGGTCTGTCAGTATGTGCGGAACGGGAAACAGTTAACGTTTCAGGGCCAGGACCCCTTTGGGGAAAGAGGGAAAACAAAGTCAGATCACTGCAGGCTGAGAGATGGGTGGATAGTTCGGAGCCAAACGGGGACCGATGGAGGTGGCCTGGAGCCAGGGGAGGCAGAGCCCAGTGAGGTTGGGACGAGAAGAGGGAGGAGCCTGGCAACGCCGCGCCGTGAAGAGGCGGGGCTTGGTGACATCAGGGCTGGGAAGGGGTGGTGCCTGGCAACGCCGCGCCGTGGAGGGGCGTGGCTTGGTGACATCAGGGCTGGGAAGGGGTGGTGCCTGGCAACGTCGCGCCGTGGAGGGGCGTGGCTTGGTGACATCAGGGCTGGGAAGGGGTGGTGCCTGGCAACGCCGCGCCGTGAAGGGGCGGGGCTTGGTGACGCCTGGCCGGGTCGGGCATGGCCCATAGGGTTGGGCCAGAGAGCACTGCTCCCCGCCTCGTGTGAAGACGGATGGGGAAGCGCGGAGTCCGGTGCTGTGGATGTCAGGGTTAAAGTCGGTGGGGGCGGATGCTCGGGCAGCCCAGCTGAAGATGGCGGAGGCGCAGGTGCCGGTGCTGTTCTGCTTCTCGACCTTTTGCCGGCCGTGCGCCGTGCCGGCCGGCTCGGGCCATGAGGTGCTCATCCAGAAGTTCCTGGCGCTGTACGGCGGCCTGATCGGCGTGCATCGAAAGTTCGTGATCCAGCAGTATTCGGCCGAGTGGGGCGAGTACATCGACCTGCCCAAAGGGTTTGCAGTCACCGAGAGGTGCAAGCTCCGGCTGGTGTCCCTGCAAGTGCCGGTCAGTACCGACGGGGTGGTGGTGCGTCCACTCTGTTGCATGGCCCCGGGTCCCGGAGCAGAGGTGTAACGACCGGCTGCGCATCGGGTCGGACCTCCAGGCTCATTGAATGCCATCCAAGTGCTGGATTAGTATTAGCACCACGGGAAATGGGCTTGGAGGGAGGCTTGTAAGTAACAAGTGTAGTGCCACTTGCATCAACTGGTTGTTTTCGTGTTGCAATCTCAGCCTTTGAGATGTGGCAAAGAGCATGGGTCTGTATACAAAGTGGCATATTTGTTACCGTCCACGTAGTCGCACTGATGCAGGTAAAGCTAGTCAAGAAAGGTTTTTCCTCTGCCTTATATTTTGATGCCCCTTCGTTCTCATTCGCATTGCATTTTAGTACTGAAAGTGACCTTGCCTTTTCTTTATAAAAAATGAATGGATATGCTGGTTGATTTTTATTTGGTTAAACAAAAGTCAGCATTCATCTACAGAGCTGATTCTAAATATGATTGGATGTGATTGTGATTGCCTTAAGTATACCACGCTGTGCATTGTCCGTACTTACATTGGCTCTCAATGATTAGTATCAGACTCGATGCTTTGGCCTCTCCTCAAAGGTATCAGAGTTTGCTGGAGCGATACACTGCAAGCATTCAAATTTCAAAAGAAGCACTTGATTTTCTATTCACTTACATAACGTGCAACAGGATTGCTAATATTAAGGGGATTTTTGATTACTGTGTCACCAGTTAAGAATGTAATATTTGCAAGAATAATTGACGTTTTCATTAGTTAATATTTTATGCGGAGGAATTGCTATTGTTATAACTGTAGAGTAAGCAGTGCTCCAATCAAAATATAATACATTTGTTAACATTTATTTTAGGCAACATCCATCCTTCTAGACTTTCAATGGATGGGAAAACTGCAGCTGCATGCCTAACAACCCGTCTCCATTTCACAGACTGTTCATGGTGCAGTGACAGATGTGAAAGATTCACACTTCCATTTGCCAATCCAGCTGATCTGGGTACAGATGCTCTAGAGTGATGAATCTAATTCATACAAACCTTTTAATTATTACACAAAGCTTGCTGTTTGCTTAATCACTCTTTTGAAAATAACCTGCATATGGAAATTAGAGTATATGGTTGTCTGATTACATCTTTCAGATGTGAATTGATTTCAAAATTTGGAATTATTTTTGAAATTTTACAAGTCCCGTGTTTTACTTATTCCCAAGGCTTGTAATATAGTGATGAGTAATTATTTGTATTAAGGTAACAGTACATATTGATCAGTAATTTAATGCTTTGTTCAAAATTCACAAAATAAATTCAAGGAAAAAATAGATTAGATTATTGACTTCATTAGTAATTTTTGTATCTGATGGTGAAATGCAGCAGTATGAATATTTCTAGTTGAGCTGTTATGCAGTTTAATTAGGATGTATTGCCATAGTGGATAAATCAATTTCTAATATGCTTTTTAATATTTCATAGACTATAACATCAATATTTAAATTTTAGCACTAACGTACTATAACTTTCACTGAGTTTTCCCAGTATTTTCAGTTAAATGTGTAGTATTGTTATGTTGCTAACATCAGTGATTTGGCGGGATAATTTCTATGTTCCATTCAGTTCATGTGATCATTTAATGTGCTGATTATAGAATAGTATAGCACAGGAACAGACCCTTCGGCCTGTGAAGTCTGTGCAGAACACAATGCCAAACTAAACTAAATCTCTTCTGCCTCTACATGATCCATATCCATCCATTCTGTGAATATTCATGTGCCTATCTAAAAGTCTCTTAAATGCTTCTATTATATCTGCTTCCACCATTACACCTGGCAGCCCATTCCAGGCACCTACCACTCTGTGTAAATACAAAAAAACTTGCACTGTACATCTACTTTGAACTTTCCTCCTCTCACATTAAATGCATGTCCTCTAATATTTGACATTTCTACCCTGGGAACAGATTCTGGCCATCTACCTATCTATGCCTCTCATAATTTTATAAACTTTTGTCAGGACTCCCCTCAGCCTCCGATGCTCCACAGAAAACTACTCAAGTTTGTCCAACCTCTCCTTGTAGCTCATATCCTCTAATCTAAGCAGCTTCCTGGTAAACCTCTTCTGCAACCCTTTCCAAAGCTTCCACATCCTTCCTATAATGGGGTGATAACAAGTGTAGCCTAACCAGTTTTTTTTATATAGCTGCAACATTACTTCCTACTCTTCTATTCAATGCCCTCAAGACAATTTATATTAAACAATGATAGAATGAGGATAAAGTTGCATCCATTTGGAAGAAAGTTCTCAAAAGCTTAATTGTCTTACTAAAGGGGAAATCTGCCACAGGTTTTCAATTGGTAGGTGAGCGTAAATGGAGAAGTAAGCAGAAAGGGCACGTACAGAAATGAATTTGAAAGTACAGAGCTGGATTTGCAGTCAGAAATGAAAGTATGAAAATAAATAGGAAGTTTGCTCCACTATTCATAAAGATCATGGCTGATCATCTGCCTTGATGCCATTTTTCTGCTCTATCCCTATATCC
The DNA here is from genome assembly GCF_009764475.1 of Pristis pectinata. Classification (NCBI taxonomy): domain Eukaryota; kingdom Metazoa; phylum Chordata; class Chondrichthyes; order Rhinopristiformes; family Pristidae; genus Pristis; species Pristis pectinata. The sequence goes on from NC_067411.1 coordinate 67,324,109, forward strand.
CTTGATTCCTTTAATATCCATTAATCTATTAATTTCAGTTTTGAATGCATGAAGAAATTTCTCGCCAGTGCAATGCTAAATGGCCTACCTCTTATTTTGACCCTTGTTCTAAACTCCCCAGCCAGGGGAAACATTCTCCCTATGTCTACTCTCTTGAGCTCTGTTTAAAAAATGTTGTACATTTCAATGAGATCATTTCTCATTCTTTTAAATCTAAAGAATAGAGGCCTGGAATACCCAGTTCTTTTCCTCGTGACATACCTGGCATCGTGGTGAATCAGTGCCACTCCCATGTTGCCTGAAAAAAGTGATCTCTGCAGTGTGAACTGCAACTTTTCTGACATCGCTTGCTGTTGGGTATAAATTCAGGAGGATCCCTTGCATCCAGGGGCTGTGTACATATCCAACTGGCTGGACAGCCAATCATACATGTGGAATATGAGGAAAGAGAGCATAATTTTAACTAACATTCTAAACATTTTTGAAGATCGGAATCTATAACTGCAATTAAGTGAAAACTGGGATATCACATTCTGTAAACAAGTGTAAAGTAATTTTATTATTTTGAAATATTTATCTTAAGAAATCATGATTTACATCATAAAATGAATTTAACAGCCAAAAGGTTTGCAAAGCAATAATCATGGCTTATTATCCTATTTAAAAATTCATTCACACCCCACTTTTTAAAAAAAAGCATAATATTTTGAAAACATTTTATGAGAGGAACTGTTTATTTAAATAACAGAAATTTAAAGCCCAGTCATTGATTTCTGGAGATTATTAGGCTGGCGAAGACTGGAAAAACAGCACAGCTGTTGAGAAGTGCTGAATCATTGACAGCAGCTTCAGGATTTCTGTGTTAAACAATGTATTTGGAAAATCCTGAAGTTGCTGTCAATTTTATGGTATAACAATGGCAAATTCTGACATTTTTGTTGTCAGCACAACTGAATAATTTCAGCCAATTGTACCCAAGCAAATTACATGAAACACAGATATTGTTATGCCACTGTTCTGCCTGATATCACACTGTTCAGTGTAACTAACATTTTGGCCAGCAGACCCATTTTGTACACTTTTTTCTTTTGGTGGATTCTTCAAATATAGTTGGGCATTGGTCCCTTTAAAAATTCCTGTTACATATGGGAAGACCTGCTGTAGTTCAGCAATTCAGTGTGAGATCTTTGTATGTGTTTGATTATCTTTTGGAGGTTGGTTTGTGCTTGCCCTCTCACCTGGTGTCGATTTCATTATCATAATAACCATATGGTATGATTGTACCAAATAAACATCTGCAGAGAATTGAAAGTTAACCTTGGTCTCTGCAAAGACTGAGTATTCATAATACAATGATCCCAGTAGAAGTGTAACCTGTACATAATGAATTTGCCTGAAGCACTTAAATTGATTACAGGCATAGGCAGTATATAATGAAGGCTTGTTTATAATTGAACGGTATTTGTAAACAATCACAGAAGACTTCTAGAAGATTCTTACTGATATTCCTTGCTTATTTGTAAACTTAAAATTTATTGTGGGTAATAGTCACCATGTTTTCAGGATTTTTTTCAACTAATACTTTAAATATTTTGGCAGTCATAAGATTTCATTTTCCTTTTGAAGAGGAAAATATTTAATTATCTTTCTAAATTGTTCGCAATACAAAAATATCTTTTGAATAAAGGCATGTGCTTTTGTATTCCTAATAATTTGATTACTTCCAGTTATATTTGTTCATTTCTTCCTTTTGCCTAGTTTTGCAGGGTCAGATGACTTGTGCTTCCAGCAGGTAAATCTTTGACTTTTATGTTTTTTTTCACCAATACAGAAGATGGTACCTTTTCTTTAGCGATCATTTTCTCACCATAAATTTTCCCATGTGAAAATTCCATCAACTATGGCACTTCTGTTCATAGAGTAATAAACAAATAATGTGAATGAATTCCCCACTGTATGGCACACCTTGCACCTGATGATAAGTTAAGCAACAATGAACTGGAATCCTCAGCTGCTTGTTTGTACATACATGTAATTATCAGCCACATTGTTTTCAAGCCTGGTGATTCTAATATATGATCAGTAGTTCGCTTAATTGTTTACTGGAATTGTATTCATGTACAAGTCATCTTTGCAAAATTATGAAATGCAATGAACACAAGTAGAAAGTACTTTTGATTTTCCTACAGAATGAAGACTAAGTGATCATTATGTTTGTTACTTTAAATAACATAAGAAGTGGATTAATAAAACAGTTAGAGACTATTCCAGACCATTCTCTCTGCATAGAATCAAATCACAAAGCAAACATGCTATAGTAAATAAGAAAGAAAAAAAATTATGTTAAATTGGATTCATGTCAAGAAAAATGTGGTATATAAAGCTCTTCCATGGTATTATATTGATGGTACAATGGGGAATGTCTTTGATGCTTAATGATTACTTCTATTGTTGATGTGCATTTTCGTATCACTGAAAAAGAACCTTGTAAGGTTTTTATTGCAACTCATCAAGAGAAGCAATGCATGTTCCAGAGAATTACACACCCTCATTTGAGGGCCTCATCATAAACAACTTAAAGATAGTGGATCAACAGCAAATAAAGCTCCTTGATCTTACTCATGATTACTCAGTGCCTTTTAATCCAAATCCCCATCATGTCCAACATAAAATTCAGAAGGAACTTCTTAACCAAAAGAGTGGTGAGAATGTGGCACTTACTAGCATTGAAGCAAATAGTATAGATTTTTTTAAAGGGACATTGAACAAGCATAGGGAGGGCAAGGGTTGGGGAGAGACGGTGTGGAATAGAGGATTAGACTGATGGATTCAGATGAGGAACAATGGTAGGAGGTTTAAGTAGTTCAGCATGGACTGATTGAATTGAATAGTCTGTCGTTGTCTTATATGCTATGTAAAAACAACCTGTAACTGTGCCCCAATAGGATATAAGACTGCCTGCACTAATCTCATAAAGTTGCCTTGCAGATGAAAGAGAGGGGAAGCTTTCATCCATTTGGAATGATTTGAACCACCTCCTCGTGTACCGGGGGAAGAAAATTGTGTGGCTCAATAATTTACCTTGCAAATGATGTTACAAGAGCATTTTGTTTAGTGAGTTTCCAAATTAGTTTTAAATGAGTACAACACTGGATCTTAGAACTGAATTTGATGCAATCAAAACTGTATTTATTTTTCAAATATCTATGAAGGGGAAGCTAGTACTGTCAAGTCTAAGCAAACCAGCAGTTCTACTTCATTAGGAGTTTGAGGAGATTTGGTATGTCACCAAAGACTCTTGCAAATTTCTATAGATGTATGGTGGAGAGCATTCTGACTGGTTGCATTGCAAATTTCTATAGATGTATGGTGGAGAGCATTCTGACTGGTTGCATCACCAACTGGTATAGAGGCTCCAATGTGCAGGATTGCAAGAGGCTGCAGAGGGTTGTAGACTTGGGCAGCTTCATCACAGGCACAACCTTCCCTGCCATCAAGAACGTCTTCGAGAGGCAGTGCCTCAAGAAGGTGGCATCCATCGTTAAGGATGGATGCTGCCTTCACCACCCGGGATATGCCCTCTTCACGTTACTACCAATGGGGAGGAGGTACAGGAGTCTGAAGACCCATACTCAATGTTGCAGGAACCGCTTCTTCCCCTCTGCTGTCAGATTTCTGAATGGTCCATGAACACTACCTCGTTATTCCTCTTTTAGCACTATTTATTTATTTTTGTAACTTATAGTAATTTTTATGTCATTATGTCTGTGGCCACAAAACAACAAATTTCATGACATATGTCAGTGATAATAAACTTGATTCTGATTATAGTTATTAGCTGTGGAAATTTTTTGAAGAGACTGAGGATGCTTCTGAAGATCTGAGAAGCTTTAGACTTCTGGAATATCATCTCCTTGAAGTCTTGTATTGTGCTCGATAGTGCTCCCACAAAGTATCCTGGGCATTTTCCACATTAAAGGTGCAAGAGTATAAGTTGTTGCTATTATGAAATTGACTGGGCATACATTGCCCAATATATTTAGTTTGCGCATATACCATTTTCTCCTGAATCATTCAGTGCCCAGGAGCTGAGTGTGAAAACTGTTCATTAGAAGCCAATTGTGATATTTTGAATGGAGCTTTTCCCTGTCTGCTGCCTTGCAAGCCCAAGTATTTATTATCTTAAGTACAGAAAGAAATGGAATAACAATAGTGACATAATTCCTTTTGTCTGTGTTTTACCAGATGACTTCACTGGGAAACCTTGTAGCCTCGAGTACTGTGTTTTTCTGTTGTGACATGCAGGAAAGGTTCAGGCCTGCAATCAAGTATTTTGGAGATATCATAAGTGTGGGGCAAAGGCTGGTGAGTTTACTTATGTCTATCATTGTTCATTCTGAAGTTAGATCTGGCCCTCTGCGTTACAATATAATGGCAAAAATTGAATTATACGCTAGGTCCCAGTCAGCCATCAAATATGTGCTTCTTGGTCTACATTTGCTCCCATTCCTTCATTTAAAACATTTTATACTTGTATTGCCCTTCCTGTGACCATGCCCCTCCCTCTGTCTGTGATCTCTTCCAGCACTGTAACCATCTGAGATATGCACACCCAATTTTGGCCCTGATTGATTCCTGATCAATCACACCATTAACCCATACCTTCAGCTAACAAGGTCCCAGCCCTTATTGCTTCCTTAAATCTCTATCTCTTCCCTTCTTTCAGATGGTTCTGAATACCTGAGATGTTTTTGGCTGTCTTTTCTGTTATCTCCATGAGCAGTTTTGTATTTTGCTTGATAGCACTCCCATGAGGTGGCTTGAGATGCAAGAAGACAAGTTGTTGCTGTTCTGAAATTTATTTGGCAATTCTGTGGCATTGCAATGGTATCTTTTTTTAAAAAAAAGTTATTGTGCATTTTCTGATGTTAATGACACTTTTTCATTGTGTCTTTCGTTCCTTTATAAATAGTTACGTAACCTTAAAAACAAAATTGTAAAATGCCTGCCTCCTTTTGCAATTCAGAGCAATCGTTATAGTTCTAAATGTAATTGATTTGCTTCAGAGTATGCAGGAATTATCTTTATGAATGTAGATCCTTTCTTTCTTTTTGTTGTTCAGATGTGTAATGAGTGGTTTTTATTTGGATCCTCTTATTCTGTGAAAGAAATATTAAGGTATGTGACCAAAATGACAGGTTCTGCACTCAGATTTTTAACCACTGTGCAGAGCATTTTCAAGTATGATACTGGGTTATTGTTTGACAGTTTTTTACTTTTGGATGAATATATCAGAAATAACATCGTGTTATTTTCTTGGCGAATATTGCCACATAAACAGGCATCACTGTCTCCTGATCTCTGATATCAACAGGAGTAGAAAAACAAAACTACTTGTTATTGAGTTGAACTGAATATTGGTTCAGAGATTATAGTTTATAGCTTATAAACTATAATTCTGATACAATGACGTAGATATATTCCAATTAGTTGGGTTTAGCTAACAGGGAAAATAAAAGGAACATTTGTCATTTCTGGATCTCTACTTGTATAGCATAATGTTTGATTTTCCAAGGTCTGTGGAAATGATGCCCCTGTGATGATATTGTATCACAAATGTGATTTTCATTGCTTTCTGATTAGTTATCCCTAAATATCCACAAAAAATCTTCCTCCATAGCTCTCCATGGCAAGGAGTTCCAAAGACTAACCAGTCTCAGAGAGGAGGTTCTTCCTCCTCTCAGTCTTAAGTGATTGCTCCTTTTTATTTTTTTTAAATATTCATTCAAGGGATGTGGGCTTCACCGGCTAAGCCAGCATTTAATTGCCTGTCCCAGCTTGCTCTGGCGAAGGTGGTGGTGAGCTGCCTTCTTGAAGCACTGCAGTTTCTAAGTTGTGAGTATACCCACAGTGCTATTAGGGAGAGAGTTTCAGGATTTTGACCTAGTGATGGTGAAGGAACGGCAATATATACCCAAGGCAGGATGGTGTGTAGATTGGAGGCAACTTCCAGTTGGTGGTGTTCCCATGCTTTTGCTCCTACTATACTTCAGTGGTGGAATGAGTGAATAGTTGTGGATATGGTGCCTATCAAGTGGGCTGCTCTGTCTTGTATGGTGCCAAGCTTCTTAAGTGTTGTTGAAGCTGCACTCCTCCAAGCAAGTGGAGAGTATTCCACCACACTCCAGACTTAAACCTTGTAGATGGCCAACAGGCTTTGGGGAGTTAGGAGGTGAGTTACTTGCTGCAGGATTCCTAGCCTCTGATCTGGTCTTGTAGCCACATTGTGTGCATGGCTACTCCAGTTCAGTTTTTGGTCAATGGTGACTTCCAGGATATTGATATTGGGGGATGATAGCTGGATTTTCTCTTTTTGGATATCGTCATTGACCACCACTTGTATGGCACAAATATTGTTTGCCACCTGTCAGCCCAGGCCTGGATATTTCAGTCCTTGCTGCATTTGACTGTGGTCTGCTTTATTATCTGACAAGTAGCAAACGGAGCAGAGCATTGTGCCATCCTCGGCGAATATCCCTAGTTCTGACCTTAGGATTGAAGGAAGGTCATTGGTAAGACTAGGCCCTCTGGTTCTGGACTCTCCCGTGAGAGGAAACCTCATCTCAGCAATTACCCTGTCTATCCCCCTGAGAGATGCATTTGTTTCAATAAGATGGCCTCTCATTTTAATGAACTTCAGTGAGTAGAGTCCCAGCCTGTTTAACCTTTCCACATAGATCCACAAGGATTATCTTAGTGAACTTTCTCTGAACTGCCTCCAATGAAATAATATCTTTCCTTAAAGAGGGAGACCAAAATTTTTCAGTGCTCTAGAACAACTACAGTACAGGTGCAGTAGGACTTACCTACTTTTTAAACTTCCACCACTTTGAAGTTAAAGCCAATATTTCATCAGCCTTCCCTATTACTTGCTGGACTTGTGTGCTCGCTTTTTGTGGACCCTTGAGTCCTTTTGTGCTGCAGCTTTCTGTAATCTTTTCCAACTAAATAATCCTCCCAAAATGAATAACTTCACATTTTCACACTAAACTTCATTTGCCAACTTTTTGCCCACTCACCTAATCTGTTTGTCTCTTTGTAAACTGTTTGCATCCTTCTCATCACTAGCCTTCCCATTTATTTTTTATGTCATCCTAAAATTTGGCTACTGTCCATTTGCTTCCTTTCTCCAAGTAATTAATATTTTTAACCCCTACATCCATTATCTTAGAGTCATGTCTTTTGGGATCCTAGATTGTACCCCTCCAGACAAAGAAGTTTACCAACGTAAGCTGCATTATTTTCCCTAATACCAATTCTATTGTGACTTGTATTTAATTCCTTCCTAGCCCTATTCTGTATTAATGAGATGTTTTGTAGTAACTTCTACCACAAAGTCAATGCAAAATATCTGTTTAACTCCTCTGCTGTATCCTTGTTTCCCATAGTTACTTCCCCAGTCTCATTCTTTTGGAGGGCAATGTTCACTTGGACTTATCCCTTTTATGTACTTAAATAAATTCTTATGTTTTTATATTTGTCACTAGTTTGTCATCATAGATTATTTTCTCTATTATCTTGATTTCCTCTGCTATATTCTGAATTTATCCCTGTCTTTGGGTCTCCTGCTAACTTTTGCCCCCTTATGATTTCTCTTTTAACTTACTTTCTTATCCATGTTTGGTTTGTCCCTCTCTTTGAATCTTTCCTTTTTCCTGGTATATGTTTTTGCTGAGCGAAGTGGATTGCCTCCTTAAATGTCTGCCACTGCTTGCCTACTGTCTTTCTTGCTAATCTGTTAGCCGAGTCCACAATAGCCAATTCTGTCCTTATTCCATTGTAATTCCTTTTATTAAGTTAAACACAGTTGTTTCTGACCCAAGTTTCTTCCTCTGGAACAGAATAAAAGTTCATCATATTATAAGCATGACATCCTGGGAGATCGTTTACTTCAAGGTTACTTACTAAATCTGTTCCATTATCAGATCCAAGATGGTCTGTTCTCTGTCTGCTCCATAATGCTTTGCTGTAGGAAACTAGTCTAAGTGCATTCTATGAATTTATGTTTGTAGCTGGCTACCTTTTCCAATTTGATTAACCTAATCTAAACAGATCAAAGTCTTTCATGTTTATTTTACTGCTCTTTTTTTACATGCTCCCATTATGAAGCTAAGTCATATTTATTTCCCCTTATCTGCTTTGGTTCAAAGGGGCTTGGTGATATTATCATCTTTTTACCAATTTTCAAAATGAGTTTTTCTTTGTGTGCCCTTTTTAATTGTGAAATGGTGAAAACCATTTCATAAAGATCTCCTGGCTTGGAAATCTGCCCAGTACTGATATAGTTATGTCCACATCCTCCTCGTGTCTTTTACAAACATGTCTTTATGTACACTGCAATTAAATCTTATTCAATTCCCACATCTTTCATTCTTCATCCCACTTAAACAGGAAAGGTCGGTTTATGAAGCTTTTTTATTAACTCCTGCTTCCTTCTGCATTGGTGTCAATTGTTGGCATTCACCCTCTTAAACCTGGTCCTGTGCTTTATTTAGGTGCTACCTCTGGTAGTATTGGATGTGGTGGTTGGCTTGTGTATATCTTTTAGTGTCCCTAAAGGTTGAGGCAGCTCCTTTCACTACCCATTGGCCCTAGCCATTTGGCTTGTCTTGATTTGTACAAGCTGCACAGCCTTTTACAATAGCAGCAATAATGTAGATTACCTCCCATATTTTATGTCACATGTCAAAGTATGAGAGCAAGGTGGCCTGTGGTCTGAATGTCTTGTCATCCTGAGAGACAGTGCTGTCATTGCTGGCCTTGATCTGGCTAAAAGTATGGCAGCATAGCTGACTGCACAGTGAAATCACAGCCAGCCATAAAATTGGCATTCAATCAACAATTCTCAAATTGATGGTATTTTCTATTTGTACCCTTATTTCTCAGCTCTTGTAGAAGTGGCCCAGTGACACAGCTGTTAGAACTACTAACTCTGGTTCAATCCTGACCTTCAGTGCTATGTATGTTGAGTTTGCATGTTCTCCATGTGACTGTGTGAGTTTCCCCTTTGGGTGTTCCTATTTCCCAAAGATGTGCTGGTTAGTAGGCTAATTAGCTGCTTATAAATTATCTATAGTCTAGATGGATGATAGGAGAATCAGGATGTTGATGGGCATGTGAGAGAGAATAGATTACAGGGAAGTAAGTAGGCTAATGAGATGGTTCTGAGAGCTGGCATAGATTTGGTGGTCTGAATGGCCTCCTATGTCATAATGGGAAGAAAGGATCTTGCAGCAATCAAAATGGGAAGACACCCACATCTTTAGTTTTGGAGGCATTTCATTATCCTATACCAGAGCCTGATAATAAGCTTGCATGCCAATAATTTCCTCAGGAGTTTGCTGCTGTAATCTTGGCAGAGGTTGACAAAAACTTTTGTAGTGATTGATATTTCTGCTGAGGTTACAGTGATGAAGTCTCAAGGGAATTTCCATTGGTGGTGTCATGCATCTGGAATGCTTGTTACTCCACAGATAGGTGATGATCAAATTGCCTTTTTCAGTTTACTTCTGTCTTTTAGATACGGCTGTTAGCCATGCATAAGAAGCAAGGAGTACAGGGACACATTAAGAGACCTTGCAGATAATTTAGCTAATCCCAGAGTTTAAAAAGAATGCAATGCTTCTGTTTCTCTGCTGAGTGTTTATCCAGTGCCCTCATGAATCTCATTAAACTGTCATTTCTTCCCTGCCTGGTCTTCTGTATGTATCCCTTTATAGAGTTTTAATGTTGTGTTAACTAACATATCAGAATTCAAATGATCTGTTTTCTTTCAATCATAACTAATTAAATGAGAAATTCCTAATTGCTGCTCTTGTGATATTAATTCATCTTTAAATCTACAATAATTGTCCTGTCATTTTTTTTGCTTCATTTTGTGATTTTTTTTTCTGTGGTGTTTCTCATAGTGCTGTGAGTATCCCTTTACATAAGATGATCATATTCTAATAATATAATGTGGGATATTTAGGGTTATAACAAAATGGTATTGAGAAAAATGTTACTGTATAACGGTGTGTACTTATGCAGTGTTATTTTGAATACATTACCAGCTCCAGGGTGCCTACATTTTGGGAATTCCTGTTATTGTTACTGAACAATATCCAAAAGGACTTGGGAGTACTGTAGCAGAAATTGATGTGACATCAGCCAAGCTGGTAGTACCTAAAACTAAATTTTCAATGGTTGTACCAGAGGTGGAAGCGGCTCTTAATGAAATCCCAGGCATTCAAAGTGTTGTGTTGTTTGGAGTAGAGGTATGTAGATATCTGGTGTTATATACATTTATTTTGCCCTTTATTTGCCATGTATTCTGTTTGTGAATTCTTATATGTATCTGTAATATATGTATATGATTGATATGTTTTTTTTCCTACTTATTGTTTCCTTTTTGAGATAAGCATCTTAATTCTGTTTGTGGTTTTATCTGGATAAAGTTCGAACCACATGGCCTATTGAATCTCAGGCTGTGGTTCTAAGAGAGACAGGCAGGTAACATTATCTGCAAGGCTCTTGCCAATGCTGGTTGGAGGTACAGTCCTCCCCAGGTTATGAGTGCCTGACTCATGGATAGCCTGTATATATGAACAAACGTTTGGGAGATTGGATGGATGATGATGGATCTTCTGGCTGCTGCAGGACTACAGGCATTTTCTACCAGCCGGGAACAGGGCAGTTACACGTGCCTTCTCAACCACAACCCCCTCCCCCTGTCCCACCCCAGGCTACATTGAAAGTACTGAGTCAGTGAGTCTACCTTTCCTCAAGATTCTCCCTCTTCTCCCCACAGATATCCATACCAGCCTTGTTCAGTACTCTTCAGAGAAACATAGAAACTTTATGATACTGTAGAAGGACGTTTGGCCAATTATATCTGTGACAATCAAAAAAATAAATAACTGTCTAGCCTAATTCTACCTTTCCAGTACTTGGTCATGATCCTTCCAAATTACAGTTCATCGATTATACATCTAAGTACTTAAGTATGATGAGGGGATCTCCCTCTGCCACTTGAATTTCTTTGTCTGGTCTGCTAGATGGAACTACGTTAAGCTTTATTAAAATTCATGTAGACCATAAAATACATTGCCCCCTGTCACCCTCCTTGTTATGTTTTCAAAATAAAATCCCATCAAGTTAATCGTATGAGATCCTTCTTTGAGCCCGTGCTGATCGTTCTGAATTAATCTGTCTTTCTACATAAAGGTTTATACTGTCCATCAGAATTGATTTCAATAATTTGCCCACCACTAACAAACTAATTGGCCTGAATTTACTTGCTTTATTTATTCCTTCCTTTTTAAACAGCTTGAATGCTTCCCCTGGTTCTATCAGAGGATTGGAAAATGATGGTCAGAACCTCTCCATTTTCATCATTTCTTTATTAGCTTGGGCTAAGTTTTATCTGAGCCTGGTGATTTATCCATTTTCAAAGACATTTTTACTCTTGCTACCCTCCTTGCTTCCTATGCTTATTTCATTTAATTGTTGCATTCTTTCTCCTTAAGAACAGCATTGGCATTTCCACCGCACCTGTCAAGACAGTCACGAGTATTAAGAACATTGCTTCCATACCTCCCCATATAGGTTTACTTTTCAGTTCTTAAAATCCCATTAGACTGAAGCTGTTTTCTTTGTCTTCTGCTGCCACACACTAACTGTGTACTTGCTAGTTTAATGTGTGAGCTTCTGTGGTTTCACTGATCAACTTGTATCTGTTTCAATGTAGGTTATTTGGGAATACCAAGAAGCATTTGCTTTTTGCAGATGTGCATTTACACAGTATTTACTGTAAAGACAGAGTGTGACTTTTCAATTAGCCAAGTAAAAAATCCTTCTAAACAATGCAATCAGTGACCACATTAATCACTGTTTTGCCTTGCATAACCCTGTGCCCTGATTTCCTCTCACATCCCTGTGTTATCAATAATTATGAGTTTTATTACAAAGATGAGCATGGCAAATTAAACATTATTCAAATCTATTTGTAAGGCAGAAACGTCAAAGGCAAAGCTTTCTGCAGGACAGGATTTCATAACGTGGTTTCTTTTGTTATCTGTATTTGTCCGTCTTGCTTGGTGAATATATCGGGGCAGGCATGGAAGTGTAGTGGTTAGCGTAACACTATTGCAGCGCCAGAGACCCAGGTTCAATTCTGGCTGCTGTTTGTAAGGAATTTGTATGTTCTCCCCATGTCTGCGTGGGTTTCCTCTGGATACTCTGGTTTCCTCCCACATTCCAAAGATGTACGGGTTAGGAAGTTGTGGGCATGCTATGCTGGTGCCGGAAACGTGGCGACACTTGCGGGCTGCCCCAGAACATTCTACGCAAAAGATGCATTTCACTTTGTGTTTCGATGTACATGCCACTAATAAAGACATCTTAAAAGTATGTTGTGGTTTTGTTTTTTGCCATTTCCTTGTCTTCCAGAGTACTGGACATTCAAGAGCAAAATTTAACTTGAGGCAGCTCCAGTTAGTGCTGCTTCCTCGCAGCTCCAGGTACCCAGGCTTGACCCTGACCTCGAGCACTATCTGGCAGAATTTGCACATTCTCTGTGGGGCCATGTGGGTCTCCTCTGGGTGCTTTTGAATTCCTCCCATATCTCAGTGTGCTGGTAGGTTAATTGACTACTCCAAACTGTCCCCCTAGTGTAGGTTAGATAGCAAAAGAATCAAAAGGGAAATGATGGGCATGTGTGCAAAAGCAGAAGTACAGGGAAATAAATGGGGGAATGGGAATAATTGGATTGCTACCCTGACATGGACCTAATGGGCTGAATGGCCTTTTCCTGTCTCATTATAAGTATAATTTAAGATCAGAACAGTAAAAGATAAAATATTGTTGGCATCTTATGGACTCAAAGCAAAGAATCAATGCATTTGCCATCACCATGATACTTGAATAACGATGCCCACTTCCAATCTCCTGTCGCAGTTCACTCGTCATTGAAGTAATCATCGGTGCCTTTGTAGCTCCAGACTTGGGCTATTTCTGTGCTTTCCCAGCAAGCCTTCCCATCTTCCACCCTAAGTTTTACCTAATCCAATTCTGTTTTGATGTCCAAGTGCAGCTTGCCCCAAATCCATTCTTCACTGACCTATGTTGGCTCCCTTTCTCCCAAAGTCTCAAATAAGATATCTTTATTAGTCACATGCACATCGAAACACACAGTGAAATGCATCTTTGCGTAGAATGTTCTGGGAGCAGCCCGCAATTCTCGCCACGCTTCCAGCGCCAACATAGCATGCCCATAACTCCTAACCTGTACGTCTTTGAAATGTGGGAGGAAACTGGAGGAAACCCAGGCAGACACGGGGAGAACATACAAATTCCTTACAGATAGTGGCCAGAGTTCAACCCGGGTCGCTGACGCTGTAATAGAGTTACACTAACTGTTATGCTACCATCACATTACCCCTATTTAAAGTCATTCAAGGACTTGCCAGACCCTATACTTATAACCCTCCTACAGGTTTGCCATCTGCTGAACTCATTGACCTTTTGTGCTACCATCTGTCTTGTCAAAGAGTGCTTTTACTATTTAGGCCTTGTGCTCTGGTATCCATTCCCCCCCTCTTTTAAGACACTTTTCAAAAAGCACCATTTCATCTGACTTATCACTTTATCCCAATGTTCATTGTAATTTAAAACAACTTTTTGAATTGGTTTGGGAAACTTTTCAATGTCAGGGCCTCTCTATAAATGCAGATTTTGGTGTGTACTGCAACTAATGCAGAAAATTAGAGGTAAAATGGCTGAACTAGACTTCGCAAGGGAGCAAGCCCTTCCCCATAACTGAGCCCAGCACAAGGAAAAATGGTGTTAACTGCCTGGAATTTAATAGTAAATGACTGGAGCTTTTACAAAAGGTGTTATGATCACGAAGATAGACCTACTTTTCTTCTCTGCATGCACTGAGCTAATCACAAATTCTGATACTGCTTACCTGTAGGATGAAATCTGGAGTTTATACCTTTGAAGTGAAACCATACTCTAATTCAGAATTGATCCATATTTCGTTCAACTAAAGATTGCAGCACCTAAAGATAACAACTCTACTGTTTTCATAATCACTAGGAACCAGATTGAAATAGTTAAATACATATATTTGAGGAGTCCTTCAAACTGTTCTGGATTTAATTTTTGTTTTTTCTTCAAACACAAATAGAAAACACTTTCCACTGATTAGTCCCAGCTAATCTGCACATTTTCTACAAATTTGACATGGGCGGCTGCTGCTTAACAAAGAATTAGTAACACGTTTTTATTTTTGGATAGACTCATATCTGCATACAACAAACTGCCCTGGATCTGATTGGAAGAGGCCTTGAAGTGCATATTGTAGCTGATGCAACTTCTTCAAGAAGTATGATGGACAGAATGTTTGCTTTAGAGGTAAGAGTTTAATTTGAAATTATGTTTTTTTAAAAAAAAGTTATTCTTTCCAGATTTTAACAGCAGTTGGTTCTGGTGAAAAACAGTGCATTCCCCTACCCTGTTGTAAAGATTCTTTGTCAGTATGAAGTGTTGATTAGATGGCATGAATGTAATGATAGCACTTGTATTTTAATAACATCCTAATCTCACGGCTCATTTGGGCAGACAGTCAGAAATTCTGCCCAGTGAAGCAACATACTTGCAGCCCAAAATAAAGTGACACTGTTAACTCTTCTGACAAGAACTTGTGCTGTAGATGGTACATGAAATTGGCTATTTAACAATGACCATTGGTTCTGCTGATAACCCTTAACACCTCCTTTATTCAGATATTAGGTTCCTTCAATCCTGCTGATTTTGTGGGAAGATATTCTGATTATTCTCAGCAACCTTGCCTGGTCAGATAGAATTCTTATGCATTATGGTTTAATGATCTTGCCAAATTGGGGGGATGTAACTTCTTCCTTCGATGAGGGTCTTCCTGCTCCTTTTCCTATTCGTTTTCTATTTGTATCCACCCAGGTGGCATGCTACTCAAACACTGTTATTCTGTTCAATATGTAAACTTGCTGGAATGGATGTCTGAAGCTTAATATACAAGGGATACATAACCATGGGGTGCTAGGTTGACAAGAAAGTTGCTTCCTATTGAATCCCAGGAAAATCAAGCTGGGAAGATTCTACAAAAGAATAAAATGAACTGTTGTAGCAAAGAACTGAGCATTGTTTCCTTCAGCTAGGACAGAAGAGCATGAGATGGTATAGCTTCTGAGTGTACATAGGCCTTTGCTCTCTACTGTCATTCCTCAACAAACCAAGGAATTCCTCCTAACGTGTTCTTGTATGCTATTTCTCACCTTCTATTGCAACCAAGGAAGCCACTGATCAATACTTCCTGGTGCACCACAAGCAAATGATTATGAGGAAACTGGACCCAGCAGGCCACCTACCTGGCCTAACTATGTGCAGTTTTGGTCACTACATTAAAGGAATGATGTGGTTGCAATAGTGATTCGCTAGAATATTGCCTGGGATGGAGCAATCGGGTCAGGGTGACCCAGTGGAGCAGCTAGTAAAGCTGCTGCCTTGCAGCACCAGTGACCTGGCTGAATCCTGATCTTCGGTGCTGTCTGTGTGGAGTTTGCATGTTCTCCCTGTGACCTCATGGCTTTTCTCCAAGTGCTCTGATTTCCCCACACATTCCAAAAATGTGCAGGTTGGTAAATTAATTGGCCACTGTAAGTTGCCCCTAGTGTGTAGAAAAGTGTGTAGAAAAATCCTTGGCAGCGGGGGGGGAGTTGGATTAGAGTAGGATTAGTCTAAAAATGGGTACTTGATGGTCTGTGGGTTCAGTGGGCCAAAAAGACAAGTCTCCATGCTTTTCCTCTCTACGAATCCTAGACTTGGTTAGGACCCTAGTTTCAGCTAGGAGGAGAGTCAGGGTGTGTTGAAAACTACTTTAGTTGATCAGTTGTTAGAAAACCACTGTCTTAATACCTAGCTATAACATCTTCTGTGCCTCTTTTAAGGACACCCAAAATCTTTTCCAGTCAATGAATTGCCTCTGAATTGTAGTCACTAATTATGTACAAAATGTGGCAGTCATTTAGCACATAGCAATATTTTTACAAAGAGCAAAAAGATAATTACCAATTCAACTGCTTTCAAAGTACTGAGTAAGGGTTACAGGTTGGCCAGGGTTAACTTCCCTGTACTTTGAATCAAGCTGAAGGATCTTCAGTGTCTAACCACAGCAGATGAGGACACAAGAGATTACAAATGCTGGAATCTGGAGCAACACAAAGCTGGAGGAACTCAGTGGGTCAGACAACACTTATGGAGGGAAATGGATGGATGATGTTTTGGGTCAAGACCTTTCATCTGCTTCATTTTCCTGAGTTCCTCCAATATCTTCTGTTTTGCTTGAGAGCAGATGAGGCCTCAGTTTAATGATATAACCAAACAGCAGAATATACAGTAGTAGAGTGCTCCCTCAGTAAGTTTTTGTACTCAAATTCAACGATAACTTTCTGACTTGGGATCCTACCAGCTAGACCATAACCAACATACACGTTCAAATGTGGTTTGATTCAGAGTTACCTTGGACTGCATTCCTAATTCCATCCTTAAACTCTGCTGGTTCATCTGTTTGGATGCTGAGGATGGCCTTGGAATGTCTTGGCTTGGAAGAAAGCAGCCATGATTTTAGTTTCTAAGCTATATCTAATGTTTGTTGCTGTAAGTGTTTGGCCTTGACTATTGAATTGCACAGGATAGATTATTTTGAGGCACTAAAGCTAGTAAGCTCCTACATGAAGGGAAGTCTTTTGGAAAGACATCCTGAAGAATGGTGGGGATATGTCAATCAATTCCCCAGTGTAAGTCATGATCTTCAGGAGAGGAGAAAATTGATTGTGGGGAAGGGAATCAAAACACAGCTAGATTTGTTTGCAGCATTGTTACCACGGAACTGCATTTGAAGTTTCATTTTACCTTTTATTTCTTTTCAAAGCGTCTAGCCCGGACAGGGATTATAGTTACTACCAGTGAAGCTATACTTCTGCAACTAATTGGTGATAAGGAAAATCCCCATTTCAAGGAAATTCAAAATCTCATCAAGGCAAGTGCACCAGAGTCTGGGCTTTTATCCAAGGTCTAAACAAAATAAAGCCATCAATAAAGCATCTAGCAAAGGATTCATCTGAAAAAAAAACTGGAGACGTATTTAATTTTGGCATACATCAGGCTTAAGTGCTTAAAATTGTTTGGGTAACAATATGATCTTTTTATAGTCACATCTTGCTGTCTATCTGTTATTATTGCAGGCTTTGAATATTATGGAATAGTATTTCATTCAGGTTAACAGTGCATATTTAAGCAGGTATGAATTAATTGTATAAAGCTAGAGTAAATTTGCATGATTTTTGATTAATTGTGCACTTTGTAAATGCAATTACATTTTGTTCTGTAGAGTCATTTTGTAAACTACTGCAATCAATTAAACTGCTTTAAAAATTTACGGTATGTTATATTGGGTATCTTCTTGTTTGATTGGAGGAGATCAGATGTAGTAAATGTCAACCTCGAGTCAAAGATGGTACAAATTGCAATTCAGTTATGTGAAGGAGACTGGGCTGCTAGAACACATTTAATCCACTGGCATTAAAATTATTTTACCTAAGGTGCTGAGTGGCGTGAAAAAATACTCTCCCACTTCTTTTATGCTTATGTAAATGTAATAATCCAGTCAAATTATAGACTCTGGTTTTCTGTGACCATAACACCAGACATCTCGTATTGTCTGTAATGTAATCATCTTTGCCCGTTATGTAATGGTATCCTTTAAACAGGCTGTTAGTATACTATTGTTAAAAAGTAGGTAGTATTTCCCAGTGCCCTTATTTGTTGCATTCACTGGTTGAAGGTAAGGAGTCATTCTGTCTACAGTACAGTTTCAGCATGACTAGTCTAATGTCTCTGATTTTTAACTTGGTGTCTTGGGTTTGTTGTGGAGGATTTCTAGCAATCGTCCCCCTTCTGGCTGGTCTTGTCATGTTTAAACTACTTTATCTGATGTGTAAGGTCTCTTATTTCCTTTTGGCTGCTCGTTTTCAATAAAGAAGATTTGCACAGCTGATTTGCAAAGCTGTATATCTGTGGGACAAAGATGGTGACTCTTAATGTAGCAGTTTACTTCCAAGGCTACTAAATGACTGACATGTAGGCCTAATGCAAGGTCCTGAAGCAGGCTTTCAACCCAAAACATCAACAATTGATTTCTTCCACCCACTCCCTCCCCCTCCCCCCCCCCTCACCCAGATGCTGCTTGACCCACTGAGTTCCTCCAGCAGATTGTTCTTTGCTCTTGATTCCAGCATCTGTAGGCCTAGTTGTTCGAAATTTGCATTCCTGATCAAGAAATCTTTAAAATATTTTGTTTATTTGGAGTTAATAGATGACCAAGTTTTTGCCACTTGTGTCTGCTTTCCAGGCACATCTACCTCTTTTTTCTAAAAGCATGTACCAAATGGGTCTACACCTGACTTATTAAGTTTGTACCTGTATGCTCCTGATGAAACATTGACCTGCTGTGATCAGATGCCCTGAGTGAAAAGCTGTAAAGGATCCTGAGGCTTTCCCAATGGGAAGAAAGATATGCAGATACATGTTGTTGATTTTCCCAGCATTGAGGCACTATTACAGCAGGAATGTTGACACTTGTTGAAAGCGTGCAATGAAAAGTTTTCAATGCAAAAGACTGAGATATGAAATGCATGGTTTAAAAGGACATAAATGCAAAATCAATTTAGTTGTTAAAAAGTAAGATACATATAGGTTAGGTAAAAGTTTAAGAGAAATGGAGGAAAGAATATGGAATCAGGATCAAAGAAAAGGATTTGTAGCGATTAGCCACATGGGGAGTACAACTTTGAGATGAATGGCATATTTTAATCAATTAGAATATATTAATAGTGCAATGTTTGATTTTTCCCTCTGGAGGGCAGTGCAGCATGTACATAACAGCTGCAACTGAGCAGAGTGGTAGAAAGGGCAGTCTACAATTTCAAACCAACAACAACCCTAACTAACTGTTCAGTATTGTGAGTCATTGCATTAACTGGGTAGTTATATTAACTTTCAACAATCTTGGGGAACTTGACTATTTATGTTGATTCATATTTTGGTGCTGCTAGGATACAGCACGTGAAGATCTGGGTGAACGTAAACTGCAGAAGGCACAAGGTGAGAAACTGGGCTGAAGAGACAAGCCTAACGGTAATAAAAAGATATAGTTGAGGATTTCAAACATAGATGTGCTACGGCACGAGTGGAGATGGACATTTTTAGAGGTGAAAATAAATTATCCTGTTGACGGGAGAAGCTCTGGGTGAGATTGGGCCCTATGCTCCCAGTTATCCGAGTCAGCTGAGAAGACAGATGGAATTGACTAGGGAATGGATTTGTGGCAGCTCTGGAGACAATGGTATCGACGTTCCCAGTAAATGAAAATCAAAAAACTGCAGATGTGGGAAATCTGAACAAAAGATAGGAAATGCTAGAAACACTGAGCAGGTCTGGCAGCATCTGTGAAAAGAGAAACAGTTAATGTTTAATGGAGACACGAGAAATGAAGTGTGTCAACCCGAAATATCAACTGTTTATTTCCCTCCATAGATGCTGCCTGACTTGCTGAGTTCCTCCAGCATTTTGTGTGTGTGCAGTTAATGATTTAGTTCCGAAACTCTTCATCAGAATTGGGAAAGAGAGGGAACAACATTAGTTTCCCTGCTACCTAAAGCTAATTTGTTTTCTCTTAATCCCAGTTCTGACAAAGGGTCCTGGACCTGACACATTGACTGTTCCTCTTTCCGTGGGTGCTGCCTGAACTGCTCAGTGCTTCCAGCCTTTTCCATTTTTATTTGGGCTTCTCAATACTTGGAGAAAATTTCAGCTTATCCAATATTTGATATAGAGCAAGTAGCGTGACAATTAATGGAGTGATAAAGATGATGGCAGTGAAGAAGTGATGTTGTCTGAATACATGTGGAAACTTGAGTGTTTTTTGGAAAAGCAGCTCAGAGAGCTTATGCATGAGAAATAACCATCAAAGGATAGTTCCTAAAAGGATCCTAGAAGTAAAGAATAAGAAGGGACCTCATAAAAACATTTAAAATGTTGAAAGGACTGGACAGAGTAGATGTGGCCAAGCTGTTTCTCTTGGTGGGTGAGTCCAGGACCAGAGGGCACAATCTTAGAATTAGAGGGTACAGGTTTAAAACAGATGAGGAGAAATTTCTTTAGCCAGAGGGTAGTGAATTTATGGAATTCCTTGCCACGTATAGCAGTGGAGGCCAGATCATTGGAGGCGTTTAAGGAGGAGATAGATAGCTAATTTAGTCAAGGTATCAAGGGATATGGGGATAAGGCCAGAAATTGGGGTTAGAATAGTTTTTCTCCTCATTTGCCACCCCCCCCCCCCCTGCCATTTCTCATTTCTTTTTCTTTTTTTCCTCTTTGGAGCAGACTCAATGGGCCGAATGGCCTACTTCTTCTCCCTTGTCTTGTGATCTTGTGTTTTGTGAATAGGAGAACATTAATTTCTGTACTTCAATTACATATGACAAGCCCTTCCATTTTCTCCTGAATTTCAAATAGTGGAAGAAAAATCTAGTCATTAAATCATTGAAATGGTTAAAAAGAAATAGATGTTCTGATACCAGTTCTCCTAATATTACATACCCCAGATCAGCATCTATACTACAAAACTGAAAAGACAAGTTTGCATTTACCCCAGCTGTGCATACTTGTACATCAATGCAAGGTGAAAGATTGATAAAAAGCAGATGAATATGTTTCTTTGCTGGGATGTGGAGTTGTCTGTCAACCCCTTACCACAGGCACTCTCTGTGGGGTATTCCCTATCTTGAGAATAAGGCTGTTTGAGTTTGGATTTTGCAGAATTTTAAGCATACCAGCCTAAAATTAGAATGTATTGTTGGCCTTGAGTTTATAGCTCAATAAAGAATACATGCATGATTCATTGTGCTTTTACTTTGATTGAATATTTTGAGAACAAACAGGGTTGTAATTAAATTATCTGTAGTGTGAGCTGCACCTCTGCCTTGAAATCCTTTGGCACTCATGGCAGATGAGTGGTTATCTGAATCTCATTAGTTGAACATGAGAAATAAGAGCAGGAGTAGGCCATCCAGCCCTTTGAACCTAATCTGTCATTCATCGATTATGACTCATCTTCCATCTCTCTGTCATTTTTCAGCCTGATCTCCAGATCCTATGATTTCCTTAAAGCTCAGAAGGCTATCGGTCTCTTTTCAATAAACATAACAACCAAGCTTCCATAGTTGTCTGTGGTAGAGAATTCCAAAAGTTCACCATCCTCTGAGTGAAGAAGTTTCTCCTTTTCTCATTCTTAAATGGCTTATCCCTCATTCTCAAACCACCCCCTGGTTTTTGACTTTTTAGTCAGGGGAAATATCTAGCCTGTAAGGCCCTTTAAGAATTTAGTATATTTTGATGAGATTGTTTCTCATCCTTCTAAAATATGAAGAATAGGGGCCCCAGTCTACTCAATCTCTCCTCAAACAGCAAACCTACCATTCCTGGAACCAGTCTACTGTGTTTTGTTACTGCACTCCCTCATTTGGCAAGACCATTTTTTTCTGCACAATACTGTAGGTCCTGTACAGTTGCATCTAGGACCCCAAAACGAAAGCCCATTTGAGTCATGAACTAAGATCAGGACGAAACCCCCCCATGTGATGAAAAGATAAAAGGAAGAGCATAAAGATGAGTGAAACTGGAATAAAGTAATGATTGTGGGCCAGATCAAAGTGAAAGTTTCCAGTTACACTAATAAGTTCCAGTGATGAGAATATAATTCAGTAATAAGCACAAGAGGGGTCAATATCCCACTGCCCATAAATAACCCCAGCCCAAGCCCCCCAGCCTGTAATCAAACCTAGTAGTAAGGGCTAACATACTATTTGACCTTGTCCCTTGCTGCAGCTGCATTTTCGGCCTTCAATGACTTGAGTACAATCACACCTAGTTTCCTTTGAGCATCAACACTACCCAATCTCTCACTGTTATATGCACCAAAGTGGATGATCTCCCATTTTCCATCTGCCATCTTCACACCATTCACTCAGCTTATCCGTGGCCCTTTGAAGCCCCTTTACTTTCTCTTTATATTTACAATCCTACCTAGTTTAGTATCATCAACAAATGCACTACATCCACTTGTTCCACCTTATCTATTTTGCTGGTCACATTCTTGAGGAACTCCAAATGATTAATCAAACGCAATTTTCCCTTCATAAATCCATGTTGATTCAGTTCAGTCCTATTTTATCATAAAGGTATTTTGTAGCTGAATTAACTCAATTAAAATGTTATGTTTTAGTGAATGGAGAGCTTCTGTATTAGCAAACCTACTATAAATAAAGGAAATTAAGACACAACAGGAGGTCATCTGATCATCATGTCCAGACTGGCTGCAGTTGGAACCCCAGGTTACTGTACTCTCCTGTCTCTTTAGCTTGTAGCCTTACAGGATATGGCCCTTCATGTGGTCATCCAGTTGCATGTTAAATGTGATGAATGTTTCTATCTCCACCTTTTAAGTCAATGAGTTCCAGACCATAATTTGCTCTTTAGGTAGATTTTTTTTCCTCAGCTATCTGCCAATCCTCCTACCAATTACACTTGTACCATAATAAAAAATAAAATAAGTTTTAAGTTTCAGATAAAAATAGCTCTTTTCCTCAAGCACTATAATTGTGCCTACAGCATTTGTCCTCCCTTCACTCTACTTTGTTAGGAGTTTGCAGAGAGTTGGTATGTCACCAAAGACACTTGCAAATTTCTATAGATGTACGGTAGAGAGCATTTTGACTGGTTGCATCACAGCCTGGTATGAAGGCTCTAATGTACAGGATTGCAAGAGGCTGCAAAGGGTTGTAGACTTAGCCAGCTCCATCACGGGCACAACCCTCCCATCGAGGACATCTTTATGAGGCGGTGCCTCAAGTAGGTGGCATCCATCACTCAGGACCCTCACCATCCAGGACATGCTCTTTTCTCGTTACTACCATCAGGGAAGAGGTACAGGAGCCTGAAGACCCACACTCAATGATATAGGAACGGGTTCTTCCCCTCCACCATCAGATTTCTGAACAGTCCATGAACAATACTACGATATTCATTTATTTGCACTACTTATTTTGTAATTTATAGTAATTTTGTGTCTTTGCAGTGTACTGCTGCTGCAAAACAACAAATTTCACAACATATAAGTTTGTGATAACCTGATTCTGATTCTCCCCAGCTCCAAATAAACCTTGTCTCTGAATCCTAGCTGTGAAATCTATTATGATTAAACCAAATCTTAACATAGATTATCAGAGAATCTCACAAGCAGTACACCTTACACTATTTTAATTCCTCTCTACGTCAACCAGCCACCATACATAGTATCAATTGGTCTCATTTTTCCTTTATTTATTTTTAAGAAATGATATCCTGAGTACTGGAAGTTGGTACTTCACTGAAGTTTCTCAAAAGCAAACTAAATGAACAATTCTGTGGAGATTTAGGACAGCCGTGATAATTTGCAATCTTTGTCCAGACTGCAGATCTTGTTTATTATTACCTCTTGCCTATTACAATGTTATTCTAACTAGATTTAATACTTACCTTTTCATAATGAAGATTTTTAACCTCTTGACTAAAGATTAACTAATTAAATTTCTGCTTCAGACAATGCAATAGTTATAAAGATAATTCCATTTATAGAATATTTATGAAGCCAATTCATATTGATTTGTGTCATTGATCTTAGTGTGAAGTAATACACCACCTTCATGATACACCTTATAGTTAGGTATGTTTAAAATAAAGAAGTCGTGCATTAGAAATAGAGACAACAGCTGGGTCAAAATCACACAAAGGCCTACAAATTTGTCCTGATTGACATGTGTTAAATGCTTAAATGAAAGTGGGTTTTGAAAGTGGAATATTATTTATTTTGTGTTTATTTTCTGTGCTTCAGGAAGTGGCAGCTCAGAAGAAGGCAAATTTAGTGCTGTTGGGAATGGCGATCATGAGAGAGTAGGCAGAATGGAGGCTTGGGGTGATTGAGGCAGATATCAAAGTTTGAGGAGAAAGTATTGGAGGGAGAGTTGGGGATCATGTATGGGGAGTGGGTAACAGATCACTGAGGAGTGATGAGAGGGGATTGTGGAGATGCTGAGAGCATTTAATCTAGCAGGAAGCATTCTGCTGCTCCAAGCAATAATGTAAGGCGCCTACCTGATGCAGCCAAATATTACTCTTTTTACCTGCTGGTTTCCTTGAGGCTCAGAACACCCAACTAACATAGTTCAAGTGAAACCATCTTAAAGTGAAGCCACATGACTTCCTTCAGGGATTTCAATAACCAGTTCGCCTCCTGAAAGTTGATTGATCTCCCAACCTTCAGCTGGTCACTGTTAGAATAGAAAGTAGATGACTTTGAGGCAACATGATTTCTGCTTCAGATTTTAACATTTTCAATTCCCTCTTTATCCAAGCCCACTCATTTTGTGGTGTTAAAACTGTCCCCTTTATTTGTCTTTCTCTACCTGATTTGATGAATTTAACCATTGTATACTTCTAATGCAAAAGCAAAACATTGCAAACATTGGGTATCTAAAATAAATACAGAAAATACAGGAAACAGCAGCTCAGGCAGCATCTGGGCAATGCTGCCTAACCTAATCTATATCTTGCTCCGTCCTTGCACAGTTAATTTCACAGTCCTTCAGTCTCATTAATTAAGGAAATGCACAGTTGCTTTTCCTGGTGTCAGATGCCTGGTTTCCCTTCCCATTAGCAGGTTGCATTTTTATCAAATTGACATGCAGAAATGTTAAAGACCTATACGTGCACCAACAAGCCTAACAAATGGCAGATGTCATTAGATTCTCTGTTACAAATTATGCCAGAATAATTTCTCTGTGTTTTGGGGGGGTTTCACATAAAGTGGGCTTAATTCTTTGGTATTCATAATTTAAAGCACAATACATATTCACATCACATACACTGCACAATGTGTTTCAGCTACTGTAAACTTTTAAGCAGTTGGAATCTTACTTTGCCAGGAGAGTAGGAGCATCTGGATATGGAGTCTTCCAGACGTTCCCGGAAACATTAAACTTTACTGTAATAACTATAGCGTTTGCAATGTGATTTTGTGCCAAGTTATGAAAATGTGTGGCACTCAATGAGACGGTGAGCTGGTAGATCAGGGAATACTTGAATCTACCTTTAACACTTTAACAAATATGTTAGATTTTGCTGACTTGGAATAAGACTTTGAATCAAAGATTATGTTAATTTTTCATGATATAAAAGCATGACAAATAAATTACAATTGGATGAAACAAGTGCATATTTTAGACCAGGTAAGGTGCTTCCTTTACATTGTTATTGCTTATTAATATATTCAACCTGTGATGAGCACACTTGATTTTACTATCCAATCCCATTGCAAAGTACATTGAAAGAAAATGCCAGAGGAACAATTGGAAAAGCTCGGTGCTCAAGTTGTAATTTCTGTCATCCTGATTACAAAACTCAGGCCTGCTAACATTTTGAATAAAAATCATTGTCCCCATCTATTCCCACAAACCATTCTCTCAGAAGCAACCATTTATAATGCAGCTTAGTAACTGGTAATCTGGCTGTATAATATAGAACAAGAGCTCTTTGGAAAATTGAAGTAACCATGGAAGGTAAGGCATTGTTCAGTAACTCTGGTTTATCTCTGCTTGGACTATTTGAAAAATTGCAGTAGCAGGTAGCTTGATCAAACCTGTGCCATTTTGGAGCTTCAAAGCGCTCATTCATCATGTTGTGCTTTTCACTAATTAATATGATGTTTAGGATGACTGCAGTTCAACATTTAACTGTGAAGTAACACATCTTTTCACTTTAATAATATGGTTTTGGAGCCATGACGTCTATCTTTCACCTGATCTAAAAATGATTAACTTCCACGATGTAGAACTGGAGATCATTGCCCAACTATTATTTGTGTCATTAATATTTATTACAATTAGGTGATAATTTGAGAGGCAAGACAGTTTTCAAAGTACAGCCATTTAAGTTTTCCAGCATTTTTGATATTTTGATTTTGAAATAAATTCTCAACATGTAGCAGACTGGTACTTTTAGAAATTATACACTAGTAATGAAGCAATGAACAGTTTTATTTTGTTTTTATTTGTCTGTGCACATGTACTGTATGTGGGTATGTTAGTATATGCGTTTGAGCGTGTGTGTGTGTGTATGTATGTATCCGTGTGGAAGACATCAAAGAAATTTTCTGAGGGAAATAAATGTATGAGCTGAATTAAGTTCTTGTGTATTTTGAAGCATTTGGGTTAAAACCAGCACTGGGAGTGTCCAGGACTGTTTTGCCATGGTAGAACAATGGTACACAGCACTGAGCGATCTGAAAAGATCAGATATTTCTTTTAAGAAAAGATACTACGGGGCATACCTGAGTTAGTTAAGATAAGTGGGTATATTCAGCTATATAATAATTATTTCTGAAAATAAATCTCCCCCAGTTGCATGTTGTGTACTATACATTTGAAGAAGGAATAGACAAGTGGCCCAGAAATTATGTGATATTAGCACTTCAGGAATGAAGGTCTCTGCAAAACAGCAGAGAGAAGTTTCACGAGTGGATGTTAAACATTTGCACATTAATGTCCCATGGCATATTTTCAGGGCCAGCTTTTGTTTCAGAATTTTCAGACTAAAATTTAAAAGCAAATCAAAGTAAATCAAATGTAACAGGTTAACCTAGTAGTTAAGTTTCCATTTTGTTTGCTTTAAGTTTAGATGTTGCCCCTTGGGCTTCAATAGATTTAACTCACATTATTTTTAAGAAGAAGGCATTTACTAGTAGATACTAAATAATAGCAACCTCTTCCATGCATATTACTTCCATGTGTTCTTTTAAAACTTGTACTCACATTGGGAGCTCTATTTCCTGGAACACAGTATGCTGCCAGTTCATGCTACTAACAGTCTGAAGATTCATATGCTGATATAAGTCAAAGAGTCTTCTTTGATCCCTTTACTGAGTCATCACTTTTATTTTCACTCTCTGCTAAGTATTAACCAAATGACAGTGGACCCATGCAGAAACAAAGAGGAGAGACTTGTCTTTGGTCTCCAGCCGTTAATTTGTGCAGGCACATCAGCCTCCAGTTGTACTCACCTCTGTAGATTCACTTTCACTGAAGTCCTTGGAACCAAATGTGCAGAGCTGAGTGCAAAAAACACAAGCAAGCACACACTTTGAGCAATCAAGCACTGACAAATTCCTTTGAAAAATTATTTTGAGAAGAATTGCTTAGAATAATTAGGTATATGGAAAATCGTTAGCAATGAAAACATTGATGAGGTTCCCCCTCCTTTAACAATGCAGCACAGAAGGTCACTTGGCCTGTTTTGCCCATACTGCCACTCTGACCATTGAATCAATGAATCAGAATTGTCACAGTGCAGAGGAAACCAGTCAGCTCATTAAGCCATGAGCTCTCCAGTTAGTCCCATTCCTTAGCTCTTTCATCATAGTCCTGAATTTTCTTTTCCTTCAAATATTTTTCCAGTTTCTTTTTAAAATGTTGTATTTACTTCCACTACGCATTCTGGCAGTTTGTTCCAGATCTTAACTACATGCTGCCTGAAGAGTGTTCTTCTTTTGTCGCTTTTGGCTCTTGTGCCATAAAGTCTGTGCCCTCTGGTTTTCAATCATTTTGTCAATATTCCAACACGGCCTTGTTTGACTCCAGTCTATACTAAACTTGGATCTGTTATGGACCTGTTGGTTAAGATTTTTGCTTACATTCTCTCCTGGAGCAGATGTAGGATGGAGATAAATTTCTGTAGGCAACCTGATTTGCGAAAGATAATCTTCAATCCATTTTGATTGACTGAGTCAAAGTTTTTTGTGAAATTAAATAAAAGCCATGTACCGTGGTTGATGCTGCTCCCTGCTTTTCTCTATACTTCTTGATGCAGCTGGTAGGGCCGCTGCCTCACAATGGCAGAGGCTGGATTCATTCTTGTTCTTGGGTTCTGTCTACGTGGAGTTTGCATATTCTCCCTGTGACTGTGTGGGTTTCCTCTGGCTGTTCTAGTTTCCTCCCACATCCCAAAGACATGTGGGTGGTAGGTTAATTGGCTGTTATAAATTGCTCCTAGTATGTACATGAGTGGAAGATTCTGGGGAGAGTTGATGGGAATGCGGTGAGAAGATAGGGATAGGATATCTTTATTAGTCACATGTACATCGAAACACACAGTGAAATGCATCTTTTTGCGCAGAGTGTTCTGGGGGCAGCCCGCAAGTATTGCCACGCTTCCAGCGCCAACATAACATGGCCACAACTTCCTAACCTGTACGTCTTTGGAATATGGGGGGGGGGGAAACTGGAACACCCGGAGGAAACCCACGCAGACACGGGGAGAATGTACAAACTCCTTACGGACAGTAGCCGGATTTGAACCCAGGTCGCTGGTGCTGTAATAGCGTTACGCTAACCACTAAACTACCGTGCCTGCCCATATGGGATTATTGCAGACTCAGTGAGCTGAAGGGCCTGTTGCTGTGGTGTATTTCTCTGTGACTCTGTGACTTTGTCTGGACCCTCCATAACTTTAATCACTTCTTTCAGATCCTTTCTGAACGGTCTCTGCTCTAAAGAAAACAGAAGTAGCATTTTCAGTTCTGCCTTTTACCCCCACGCACCGAATAATTTTCCCTTCAAGTGCTAGTTCGGTATCCTCCTTGAAAGTTGTTACTAAATCTTTCTCAGTGATGTACTTCAGCATGTCAGTGTGCTCCTCACATTGATCATTAAATGATCCAGATGTTAAACAGAAAGTTGCTTTAAAAAATAGTGCCGATAGGAAGATAAAAATTGTGGAGACCTCCATTTGGAATTCTTTCCCAAAATATAACTTATTTTTTTTATTTGTGGAAGAAGTTGAGAAATTTAACATCTAATCTTTTTCCTATTATAATTGTATCAAATGGCATTATATCAGGCTCAAAGCTGACAGAGACCAACAGCAAATCAGCTCCAAACATAAGAGGCTCCACAGATAATGATCATTCTTTTGAATGTAATAGAGGCCTGAGGGACATGCATAACTTCAAAAAATTAGCACAAGTAGCACAGACAAAGATCTTCAGTGAAGATTGGAGTATTGTTAGTGTTGAATAGCTTGTTTCCTGGGGTTACAGAAGCAGAACTCAGATGCTGCAGATGACAGAGCAGAAAGGCAATTATTTAAAGTGGGCAATAATATGAATTGTCATGGAAGGGAAATATAAATATGCAAAATAATGCACTTAAATATATCTTGATTCAATTATTGTCACAGATAAAAGCTATACTGATTTGTTGATTAACAAGAATATCTCCTCAAATGTAAAGTTTCTTTTTTTTAAATGTGAGATTATGGCAATTCAAAGGAAAATGCAAAATAAGCCTTTATATCAATGCCTAAACAAGGTTCAAATGTCTTAATGATTCATTTACAGCAAAGACTTATTACGCAGCTGTAAAAAGGCTTATTTTGCATTTTCCTTTGAATTTGTGCAATACGAGAGGCTCCCACTCCCCCAGGATCAATCCACCTCCATTGGCTGTGAGTTAACTGGGAACCATCAGCCCGCCCACAAAGCACTGGGAATCCAGTCTGCTGACATTGGGTAGCAGTGAGAGAGTGGCTGATAGCTTCAGGGAAGGGAGTAGGGTTTCTGTGAAAGACCACAGGCTTCTTGCTGTGGAGCAGCTGAGTCTGAGGTGATGGGGTGATGGACAATGTAAAGAGTGAGCATCATTGGATGGAAGGCAGATTGGCCTGAAGAGAGTGAGTAACTGGCAACTGGAGGGAGGAGGGAGGAGGGAGGCCAAGCTCTGGGAAGAGACAGGGCAAATAGAGAGGGAAAGGAAGAGGGAAAAAATTGACAGGGAAAGAGTTGAGTGAAGATTGGGTGGGACTGAGAGGGAATGTGGGTAAAGAGGAGGGGGAGAGGCTGAGAAGGAAGGAGGTGAATGAAGGGGAGGGGGCCTGATCACTTATTTCCCTCTCTGTCTTTTTCCTCTTACTTTCCCTCTCAATTTGATGGATAGACTTAGTACATATATGTATGTGCACACACACAGATACCCTGAACACACACAATCTTGCACACACAACCTTTTCCTTATGCCCTCATCCTTCACTTCACCCTGATCCCCTCCCTCCTTCAGTGTCCTATCCTGAAATTTAATCATCTTGGACCCTCTTGCCATTGCACCAAAACCATGCACTATGAGGCCTGTGTGGTAGCAAATGTGCAAAGACCACCATGTGAATTCTTTTAGCAATGACCATGATTAAATGACTGCACACACAGGCAACTTCTACTCCTTAGAACTGGAATGAAAGTAAGTCATCCTGGATCCTGGGGGATACCCTAAGATAAAGAAGACAATATGATGTTTTGGCAACATTCTGATTAGAAATTATGGACTGGATCTTACTTGATGCAACAGCCTGTGCTTGCTGCTTGTGCAGTCTCCAGAGACACACCTAGCTTTTTGTGCTATGCGGCTGCCAATAACTTGGGGCCCTTGGTTTCACAGGCATCCTGTGCATTGGAGGGGTTGCAAGGGGTGACCAGGCCTCTCAATGATGCTTCCTAATGCCCTGCCTCCAGCACCAACCTGACAGCCTTTGACAATCAGGGGCAGATGAAATTGATCTTAAATATAAAAATAACATTATTTCTATGCACAACACTGCTAATTAATTGAAAACTTAAATATAGAGAAAAATAAACAAAAACCTTACATTCACTTACATCTTTAATTAAACTTGATAGCCTCACTCAAATCTGCCAGTTATAGCTGATGTAAATCTGAGAGGCTAGATGCTAACAGTATCCAGCCCCACACTCAGTAAGTTATGGAGTGCCCCTGGTATTGCCATAGGTTTCATAGAGAACTACCAACTACCAACCTAGCGTGATAAGGCCCAATAACCCATCAATGTCTGTTGTGTGTAAGGAGAGGTTTTCCTTCCCCCTTCAATTGTCTTTAATTTGGCTCTGCTGATATTAATTATTTTGTTTAAAAATTGGAATAGAGAAAAAATATATATATACTGTATATATACTGTATATAATTGTAAACATTAATCTGTTTCTGTAATGAGGAGACGTTCCTTATCACTTTAATCATGTCTGGAAAATAAATGTTAATAGTACTCCCAAAGGAAACATTGACAACATCACAGAGCCAGGATTTCCATCAGTTCTTTATTGGCTGCTGGCTGCCTTTATATCTGGAATTAGATCTGAACAGCTAAAGATGTCTAGGCACAGAATGGCATGGATCAGCAATGGGACACTGGAGATTGTTCATCAATGAGAGGCCTGTTTGGAGGTGAAGACCACCCAACACCACTAAAAGCTGTCAGAGCAGGCGGATGATGCTGATGGACTTGTGTCAATTCCACCTCACCCAGGGCTTGAGCTGCAAGTACATGAGGAAGAAATACTTTGGATTATCCAAGATTGTCATGGTAAATAACAAATATATGACAATACCTTAAAGGATTGTTTTACCATGTTGTTTATTGCTCTGTATTGTAAACTTGTAACAACATCACAAAGGGAAAAAACAGAGTACTTTGCCAATTGCTGATCTTGTAAAAGTACAGGCAGGCTCATTGTTTTCAATTTCACCAGGCCATGCTGGCATATCAGTGTGCTGCCCATGTTGGTCATTGAATGGGTCAAGTATCAAACAGGATATTATGGAAACACAAGATTGTTTTCAGCTGGATGTTCAGAGACTTAATTAGAGTGGAAGTTATCCTGTGCCCTCTAATACAACTCATTGTCCAATTTTCTTTCTAACACTTTTGCTGCTTTCTCAATATCTTTCACTAAGATACTGCAAAATAGTTGGTGATTTAAATGAACAACAAGCAGACAAAAACTTAGAGCAAAGTTACTGTGCCTTACAAGTGTGCAGATAGGCTGGGTCTGCCCAGTTTTATACAGAAACATTTGCTGCAAAATACAGAACACATTCTACAATTCTTAAAGGAGTACACATCCATTGTACCTGAAGCCACGTATGTTACATTTACATCTGCTTGCAAAAGACTGCATGTAAGAGGAGGTAGCATTTTTGGGAGAGAAAGAGGCACTGCATTCAGAAAAGTCAGATTAAAATGTAGCCTATCAGTTAGTCCTTAAAGAGACTGCTGTAGGTCATGCACTTTCCCTGTGGCAGAGAACTGGGAGACCATTCTGTACTTACTGCAATTTCTGGAAGATCATCATGCTTACAGCATCTCCTTTGGCCCACTGAGTGCACTCCAGCTGTCCTCTGGCACTTCCTCTTCTTTGCAGTAGAAAGGAGGTTGTGAATTTGAGATTTGAATTCCTCAGTGCCAATA
The DNA here is from genome assembly GCF_009764475.1 of Pristis pectinata. Classification (NCBI taxonomy): domain Eukaryota; kingdom Metazoa; phylum Chordata; class Chondrichthyes; order Rhinopristiformes; family Pristidae; genus Pristis; species Pristis pectinata. Next base: position 67,356,650 of record NC_067411.1, read on the forward strand.
GCCCATAGCAGACTACTGTTTGCTGCCAAGACCTTATTGTTTTTAAATAGGCATATGTTCTTTTCAACTTCTTGGTGGTGAGGCTGGGCTGGATAGTTGGCAGTGGGTTGGAGCCAAGGGCACATGTCGTGGACAAACTCACAGAGGATTTCTTCAAAGAGCTCCTTCCAGCAGGTGCTAACGGTCCTTGAAAACTTCTCTTCTGTTCTTGACTATAGGTGGGGTGGGCCCTTGGGTCTTTGGGCCACAGATGGTCTTAATGACCTTGAAGAATTGACACAGCTCCTGATTGTCGATGAGCCGCTGGACTTTCTATCCACCCTCTATTCTTAAGTCACAGATTTTCTGTTGGACCCCAGCCTTTAGGAGCCTGTAAAGCTGTTTTTTTTTCTTGATACATGGTGGAGTTTCTAGTCCAAGAATGTTGTCTGCTTGTGGTTAATTTAACTGAATAACACCAGAAGATGCTGGAAATATTCAGCAGGTCAGACTGCATCTGTGGGAAGAGAAAAAGAGTTAATGGTTCAGGTCGGAGACCCTATTCAGAACTGACAGAACTTTCAGTTCTGATGAAGGGTCTCCGACCTGAAACGTTGACTCTGTTCCTCTTCCCACAGATGTGGTCACATCTGCTCAGTATTTCCAGTATTTTCTGTTTTTATTTTAGATTTCCAGCATCTGTAGTTCTTGATTTTCATTTTTAAATGAACTCCTGGATCTCCCGGTTATTCGCATCAAACTAGCCATGGTCCTTTCTGGTAGAGAAGTCAAGTGTCTCTTCACAGGTGCTAATTCTGGTGGAAATCAGGGCGGTTTGGACACTGTCGAGTCTCATTGGTTGGGAGTCATCAGATTATCTGTGAAGCACCGACTATAAGGTCCTCCTCCATCAGTTTCTTCAAGGGCCAAAAAGATGCTTCCTGAATTGTAGTGCGGATTCCACCCATCTGGAGGCAGAGTAGACATGAGCTTTATTGCACTTCAACTTTGAGAGAAATGCAAGGAGCAGCAGCAATCATTGTACCTCACTTTGATCTCAGAAAAGCCTTTGTCTCAATCAGTTGAACAGGACTGTGGAGCATTCTTCTCAAACTTGGCTGCCCACAGAAATTCATTTCTGTTCTGCATCTGCTGCATGATAGTATGCAAGCCATGATTCTAATCAATGGGTTCACAACAGATCCAATCTCAGTGCAGACCCATGTCAAGCAAGGCTGCATCATTTACCACAGTTCTTTTCACAATCACTCTCATCACTATGTGACATATCATCGCCAACGAGCATCCCATTGGACTGAAGATAATCTACAGACAAATGAGAAACCATTCATCCTACATCACCTCAATTCCAGAACCAAGGCCAATCCATCTTCAATCATTGACTGCAGAATGAAGATGGCATTTATGTACACGCACATTTGTAGGCTGAGTTCCAGGTCATTGTTGACTTGCTCACTGAAGCATACAATAGACTGAGCCTTACATTTATTATGTCAAAACAAAGGCCCTCTATCAACCTGCACTTTCTGTGTAACACCAACCTCTGACGATAAAGTCTATGATGAAATTTCAAAAAATGCCAATCACTTACTCGATTTTGGAAGCCACCAATCAAGACAAGCAGACATCGATGACAAAATTCGCCATCACCTTCATTGTGCCAATGCAGTTTTTGGTCATTACCAAAGAAAATGTTTAAGATAATGACATCAAATGCAATACAAAGCTTGTGGTCTACTGGGCAGTAGTGATACCTGCCCTCCTGTACATTTCTGAGACATGGACTACCTATAGCTGGCACCTCAAGCTCCCAAGAGATACTATCAATGCTGCCTTATCAAAATTTTCCTAATTCACTGGCAGGATAAGCAAAGCAATACCAGTGCCCTCTCCCAGATCAACATACCCAGCAGTGTGGTCCTAATTAGACTCAGTTGACGCTGATGGACTTGTATGTTGTTCATGTGCCAGAATCCCAAAACAGACATTCTGTTCTGAGCTCTGTTACTGTAAGTGAATGCCAGGTGGAAGAAATGATTCGGGGATGTTCTCAAAGCATGTTGCTGCTGCTTCTCTCAGTCTCTAGTACCGAGCTCCACTGATTCCAGCTTCTATCCTCTCCAGTTCCCATTAAACTCAACCCACACTTCCCTATCTCCACCATCTTTCAATCAAGTGTTTACTTCACTCTTTCCCAATCTCTCTCCCTTCAAAGACTAACCTGAAGATCATGCTGTTGACCACAATGATAGTATGAGTGAGATTTCAGGCCATGTAGTAGGTTTTGGTGGAATATAATCCTGCTGCTGTCGGTGGACTGCAGCACCTCGTGGAGGTCCAATTTTGAGCTGCCAGATCTATTCTGCATCTTTCCCATTCCATGAGCTTTGCAGTGCTACAAAATATGATAGAGGTTGTCCTTAGTGTGAACCAAGATGGTTGTCTCCATAAGTACCATCCAATGGCTGCTCCTACCAATGCTCGAGAAACAAAGGACTGCAGATGCTGGAATCTATATGAAAAACACAATGATGCTGGAGGAACTCAGCAGGCCAGGCAGCATCCGTGGAGAAAAGCAGGTGGTCAATGTTTCAGGTCAGGACCCTTCTCCAGGACTGAAGATAGGAAAAGGGGAAGCCCAATATATAGGAGGAAAAAGCAGAGCAGTGATAAGCGGACAAAAGAGGGGGGCCAGGGTGGGCACAAGGTGGTGATAGGTAGATGCAGGTAAGAGATAGTGATAGGCAGGTGTGGGGGAGAAGGGGAGAGCCACTGGGGGATGGGTGAAAGGTAAGGAGAGAAAGGGAAAAAAAGTCAAAAAAAAAGAGGCTAGGAAAGGGAAGAAGAGAAGAAGAATGGTGTGGAGGGGGGGGGGGGTTGTGGGGAAGGGGGTTGGGATTACTTACAGTGGGAGAATGTACCAATGCTAACTAGGACAGATGCATCAACCACAGGCAGATTGGTGGGGAAAAAGTCTGGTCGGTTTATCCCTTGTGTTGGTTCATTCACCTCATTCTACAGACTCAGTATTCATGTAGTTCATACACTTATAGTGCTACTGAGCCACTCTTGGTGAAGAGCATGTAAATATCACTCAGCATTAGAAAATTCAGGGAGTATAGAACACTTTGAAGCAGTTCAGACCTCGAGTAAAGGATGTTACAGAGAACATGCCAAATATTCTGCAGGGGAAAGTGAGTGAGCCAAAAGTTGGGGTAAACATAAGCACTAAATCTTGGAGACGACAGCTATTGAGATATTATTGTCAGACTTCCAGCGGATGGAAAGAAGTTAAAAATTAGGATGAAAAACACTAAGATGCTGGAGAAACTGAGCAGGTCAGGCAGCATCCGTGGAGAAAAGCAGGCGGTCAACATTTCGGGTTAGGAACCTTCTTCAGGACTGAAGATGGGAAAAGGGAAGCCCAATATATAGGAGGGAAAAGCAGAGCAGTGATAGGTGGACAAAAGAGGGGTGGTGGGGTGGGCACAAGGTGGTGATAGGTAGATGCAGGTAAGAGATAGTGATAGGCACATGCAGGGGAAGTGGGGAGAGCAGATCCACTGGGGGATGGGTCAATCTTTGGATTACTCCTTGGCTACGAGGTAATGAGAGAAGAGGGGGTGGATATAATAGAAGTTCTTGCCATAATTTACCATTGTCCTTACAGATGAGAGGGATGCCAGTTGATAGGAAAATGGCAAATGTGACAGCCTTTTCTAAGAAAGAGAGTAAGGTTTTTCCTAGTAACTACAAACTGGTCAGTTTAGTGTCAACGATGGGTAAGAATTTAGAAACAATAATCAGGAAAGATTTTACAGGCACTTGAAGGTGTTTGAATTAATTAAGGAGAGCAAGTGAGGTTTTGTAAAAGGGCTAACCTAATAGAATTTTTCTAACTAGCAAGACAGTCATTACTATCATGGCTGATCAACAATCTCAGTACCATATTGCCACTCTATTCTTAAACCCCTTGATGCCCTGTGCTTTCAGAAATGTATCCATCTCTTAAATATTTTCAGTGCTTTGGCTTTTACAGCTGTCTGAGGTAACAAATTCCACAGGTTCACAACCCTCTGAGTGAAGAAATTTCTCAACTCAGTTCTAAATCAAGTCTAATAAAAATATACAATGATAAAATAAGATGTGTTTGCATGTGTGTCTGCACGTGTGTGTGTTTGTGTGTGTGTGCGTACGTGTGTGTGTGCATGCGTGCTTATGTGTGTGTTTCTGTGCATGTATGTTGAGTTTAGCATAGCACAATTATTTTCAATTAGCCTGTAACCTGAGACTGGGACCTTTTTTTCTAGACACCCCAGCTAGTGGAAACATCCTCCTGCGTCCAGTCTGTCTAGCCCTGTCAGAAATTTTTAAATTTCAATTCGATCTCCTCTCATTCTTCTAAACTCTAGTGAATACAAATCTAATCAACCTAATCTCTCCTCATACAGCAGTTCCATCACCCCAGGAATCAGTCTGGTGAACCTTTTTTGCACTCTCTATGGCAGGTATATCCTTAAGTAAGTCGATCAAACTGTCACTTGCAAGGCACAGGACTGAGGCAGGGGAATGTAACTGGTTTGCACTACAGAGAACCAGAATGTGAATGATGAGCTAAATGGTCTTCTGTGTCTCTAACTGGAGTCACCTGTGGGCTAGACCAGATTTCCTTGCAAAACCAGTGAGCAAGGTGGGTTTGTGAGATTCACTGTCTTTTTAAAGTTGCAGTTTATCTTAATTAACTGAATTTAAACTCTGCAGCTGTGGCTGTGAGATTTGATTTCATGTTTCCGGATGGTTTGAGCATAATTTAACCAGTGCATCACTCTTCCTGCCAGAGGTGTTTGTAGCTATTCAAACATTGACTACAAGATCAGCCTATCGCTTGTTTGGGGTCCTGTATTGTGATGGGGTTTACAATCAAGAGGCCCCACCCTACTTAAGGCCTTATTGTTCGGGCTGGAGACAGCTTCGTGAAGGTGACCTGCTTAAGGTATAAAGGGGATCCAATGGTTGGGCATGCAGCATGTCCTGGCAGTGAGAGACTCTGAGGAAAGTGCAAGCATTAAGTTTCATGGAAGGCATTAATTCACTATTTCAATAGTGTTCATCACAAAGCAAAAAAGGATTTTAATGCAAATATGTTAAATTATTCAGCATTAATTTTTATCCATTTGAACACCAATATCAGCTGATAATATTGCTTTATTAATTGGCTGATCTGCTGCTGAAACCCACATCCATGCCTTTTCTATACATTGACTTGACCAGAATCAGATTTATTATCACTGACATACGTCATGAAATTTGTTGTTTTGTGGCAGCAGTACAGTGCAAGACATAAAATTTATTATAAGTTACAAAAATAAATAAGTAGTCCAAAGAGGAATAATATAGTAGTGTTCGTGGGTTCATGGACCGTTCAGAAATCTGATGGTGAAGGGGAAGCTGTTCCTGAAATGTTGAGTGTGGGTCTTCAGGCTCCTGTATCTCCTGCCCAATGGTAGTAATGTGAAGAGGGCATGTCCCAGCTGGTGAGGGTCCTTAATGATGGATGCCACCTTCTTGAGGCACCGCCTCTTGAAGATGTCCTCTATGGCAGGGAGGGTTGTGCCTGTGAAGGAGCTGGCTGAGTCTACAACCCACTGCAGCCTCTTGCGATCCTGCGCATTGGAGCCTCCATACCAGGCGGTGATGCAACCAGTCAGAAAGCTCTCCACCCTACATCTATAGAAATTTGGAAGAGTCTTTGGTGACATACCAAATCTTCTCAAACTAATGAAGTAGAGCCACTGGCATGTCTCCTTCATAATTGCATCAATGTTTTGGGCCCAAAATAGATTCTCTGAGATGTTGACACCCAGGAACTTGAAGCTGCTCACCTTTTCCACTGCTGACCCCTCAATGTATACTGGTGTGTGTTTTCCTGACCTCCCCTTCCTGAAGTCCACAATCAGTTCCTTGGTCTTGCTGACACTGAGTGCGAGGTTGTTGTTGTGATACCACTCAACCAGCTGATCTATCTCACTCCTGTACACCTCCTCATCACCACCTGAGATTCTGCCAACAACAGTGGTGTCATTGGCAAATTTATAGATGCCATTTGAGCTGTGACTAGCCACACAGTCATGAGTGTAGAGAGAGTACAGCAGTGGGCTAAGCACGCATCCTTGAGGTAGGCTGTGTTGATTGTCAGCGAGGAGGAGATGTTATTGCCGATCTGCACTGACTGTGGTCTCCCAATAAGGAAGTCAAGGATCCAGTTACAGAGGAAGGTACAGAGGCACGGGTTTTGAAGCTTGTTGATTAGCACTGAGGGGATGATGGTGTTGAACGCCAAGCTGTAATCCATAAACAGCAGCCTGACCTATGGTTTGCTGTTGTCTATGTGCTCCAAAGCTGAGTGAAGGGCCAGTGAGAATGCATTCGCTGTAGACCTGTTGTGGGGGTAGGCAAATTGAAGCAGGTCCAGGTCCTTGCTCAGGCGGGAGCTAATTCTAGCCATGACCAACCTCTCAAAGCACTTCATCGGAGTAGATGTGAGTCCTACCGGGTGATAGTCATTGAGGCAGCTCACCCTGATCTTCTTGGGCACCAGTATGATTGATGCCCTTTTGAAACCAGTTGAGAGGTTGACGATGTTCTTGAACACTCCAGCCAGTTGTTTGGCACAGGTTTTCAGCAGCCAGCCAGATACACCAACCATTGGGGCCTGATGCCTTGCCAGGGTTCACCCTCTTGAAGGATGTTCTGACATCGTCCTCTGAGACAGAGATCACAGGGTCGCCAGGTGCTGTGGGATTCGCACAGGTTTAGTGTTATTCTCTCTTTAAAAGCGTGTACAAAAGGCGTTGAGCTCATTGGGGAGTGAAGCATCACTGCCATTTATGCTTTTAGGTTTCACCTTGTAGGATGTAATGGCATGCAAACCCTGCCACAGCTGTTGTGCATCCAGTTGTGTCTCTAACTTCACACAGAATTGTCTTTTCACCTCACAATGGCCTTCTTATAGGGTTCTGGATCACTGGTCTTGAACACCACAGATCTAGCCCTTAGCAGACTGCAAATCTCCTGGTTCATCCAGGGCTTCTGATTTAGGAAAACTTAGTATGTTCTAGATGGCACACACTCACCCACGCAGGTCTTGATGAAGTCATTGACAGATGTGGCATATTCATTCAGATCCGAAGATGAATCCCTGAACATGGTCCAGTCCACCGATTCAAAGCAGTCCTGTAAACAGTCCTCCACCTCTCCCGACCGTACCTTTACCGTCCTCACCACTGGTGCTGCGATCCTCAGTCTCTGCCTATATGTCAGGAGTAGAAGTACAGCCAGGTGATCGGAATTGCCAAAGTGTGGGCACGGGATGGCACAGTAAGCGTTCTTGATGGTGGTGTAACAGTAATCGAGTGTGTTGGCTCCTCTGGTTCCGCAGGTGATGTGTTGGTAGTAATGAAGTCTCTGACAAATTACTACCAACACATCACCTGCGGAACCAGAGGAGCTGGCCTGGTTGAAGTCCCCCGTGATGATCGGGAAGCCATCAGGGTGCGCTGTCTTGTGACTGCTGATCATGGTGCTCAGCTCCCCCAGCACCAGCCTGACGTCTGCCAGGGGTGGAATGTACACCGCTACCAGGAAGATGGCGGAGAACTCCCTCGGCAGATAAAATGCCCACACTCGGCCGCCAGATGTTCCTGGTCGGGGAAACAGGACTGAGACAGAACCGCCACGTCTGTGCACCACGAAGAGTTAATTATGAAGCAAACGCCGCCGCCTCTGCCTTTACCTGATGCTGCTGTCCAGTCCATGTGGTGGATGGTGAAGCTCCCGGGCTGGAGCGCTGCGTCCAGAGTGCTGGGGTGAGCCATGTCTCTGTGAAGGAGAGTACACAACAGTCCCTCTCGTCCCTCTGGTACTGCAGTCTTGCTCTGAGGTCTTCCATTATATTTTCCAGATACCGTATGTTAGCCAGATGGTATGGAAGGGGGGGGGGGGGGAGGAGCGGGCCTTAGGGCCCTGCGTTTCAGTTTTACCTGCAGCCCTGCCCTGCAGCCACGTTTTCTGAGACAGTGGAGACCTCTCCTGAGCTTCTAGCTGCTGCGCTCACTCCCTGGGTGGTCTGGAGTCCCGAGTCTGCCGGTTCTTCAGACCTCTAGTTTTTTTTAAATGACTTGAAACATTGTTGCTTATTGCAGTGTCTGTGACTGCAGATTTCAGCCGCAGTAGCTGTAAATGGGAGTATTTTATAATTCCCTTTGGAGCTACACACAAAAAGTTGCCCCTCTCCAGCTCTATCTTTAGAATGACCAGCCCAATGCACTCCTGGCTGGACCCACTTGTCTTAGGCCTTGCAAACTTGAAGTCTCCCAAACCTCCGCTACTCATCACTGAGTCCCTTCGTCTACCATCTTGAACCTGCAGGCCTACCTTACCTCCTGGTTAAGCAACATTTTGATTTTAAAATTATTTTTCTTTCAAATCTTCTAAGCCTAGACTTCAGCTCTTTCTTTCTCTGTAACCCCTGCTGGTCCTAAAACCACTGAAATATTTTTATTCCTGCAATTCAGGCACTCTGATTCATCTGCAAATTGAACTGTTACACCAGTTCTGCAGTTCCATCCTTAGACCTTGTCACACCTTTTGACTCTCCTTCTTTAAGACTACCTCTAAAAAAAACTACCTCTTTGTCTAGAAAACTACCTTTTTGACTAAGCTTCTGGTCAGCTTCCCAAATATCTCCTATAGTCTAATTGGGATTTTGAGTTCTTTGAGAAGCTTTTTACATTAGAGGTACTAAATAAGTACATTATTGTGAATCAACATGTTTAGATCATATACAATGTACATCCTCTGTACGTTCTGCAATGTAAAGGCGAAACAGGGAAATAGGAATGTTAAAATGAAAAGCTTTGAAAATATGTTGAATAATATGCTATTTGTGAACTTGACAAGAATTCTTAATTTGAACTAAATGGAGTCTGAGGGGATAAGATTGGATTTGTTATTTAAAAAAAAATTATCAGGTGTTTGTAAAGAGGTACCTATTAAAATTTGACAAAAATGCTTGAAAGATGCCCACAAGTGTTCTCAATGGCATATTTACACTGCCATGGTAACTTTGGTAACAACTAGTAATTGAAAATAGTTATGCCATGCTAAACTCAATGCACACATGTACATACACACACAAGCAAGTCTTATTTTATCATAGAAATATATATTCAATTAGACTTCTGAATGATATCTGTTAAGTATTAGAAAATGTACATAATTAACTTATTTGTATTTTCAGTAATCCAGGGCATAAGGTTGCTTTTAACTAAATGTTGTCACAAAAATTCCTCTTTTAATGAAAAGGGAAAAATGTATGAGTTCACTGCAGTTAACAGTCCATTAAACAAATTGTAAGAATGAGCTACTTTGAAGCAATAAATTCTGAGAATGTTGTTTGATTAGTGGCCTGTTCATTATGAAGAAAAACAGATTCTCTCTCTAATTTTTTGTATGAAGAATAATTTTATGCCTAATAGTATTCCAGGCTATTTCTCTGCTGTAAAGTACAAGCAGTTAATACTCTGGGCAATCTTGCTTTTCACTTGTCTGACATTTGATTCCTGATTTTGGACCGACAGCCCTCTTTGCAACCTCCAAAATCATGCTGACTCTCAAAAATATGTTCTCTGTTACTCAGATCTGAGCTGAGGTGCACTCTTATGATTATACTGACCTTTACCAGAGATTTGAACAGTGTCATAGTCATAGCACAGAAACAGGCCTTTTGGCCCACCATGTCCACACCATCCTTTTTGTCCATCTGCACTAATCTCATTTGCCTGCATTAGGACCGTACCCTTTTGTGCCTTGGCTATTTAATTGTCTAAGTGTCTCTTAAATGTAATAATTGTATTCACCTCCACTGGCAGTGTGTTCCACACATCAACCACTCTCTGTGCAAAAATAAACTTACCCCTCAGATCCCTTCCTCTCACTTTAAACCTATGTCCTCTTGATAACCCTACCATAGGAAATACATTCTGACTACATACCCTATCTATGCCTCTCATAATCTTATACTGTCACCCCTTAGCCTCCTTCACTCCAGAGAAAACAAGCTCAGCCTATCCAATCTCTCCCCATAACTAAAATCCAGGCAACATCCAGGTGAATCCCCTCTGCACTCTCTCCAGCAAGATCACATCCTTAACTGACCTTCATGTTTTCATCGGAAGTTCTGCTTGTTCTGCTTCCTGTTGCAATCACGCCATCAAATTTTAAAGTATGGTTGTTTCTATATTTGAACACGGGTGTGTGTTTTACTTATTACTTGGCAGCCTGCTCCCACTGAAAGTTCTATCTAGTATCAGCCATGCTTCAGTCAGAATACTTCTGCCTTTCGACTCAGAAAGGTTAGTGGCTCAATACTTTCTTCAGAACTTGCCATCAAATGTGGCCACAGCCATTTTTGGTGAGCTTGGGTGGCTTGGCAGCTATCTGGAATCCCCCATGGTCATTTGCAGAAGTTTGAGACAGCGGGCATTTGTGTTTCTATGGTGCCACGTACCTTTACTCTAAAATGTCTAGTGGTTCTAAAGCCTGGACCATTCATCTCTTGTTACCCTGAGCGGACCATCCTTGGGCAACAAACAGGTTCCATTTTTACAGACGTCCATAAGTCGATTTTGTCCAGATGTCAGAAAATACACAAAAATCACTTGATATGGTAACCATACCTCCATAATATTGTAATGAGTGACATCAAAAGTACATAACACTAATAAGAAAGAACAATTACTAAAAGTGGAGAGAGAGAAGAAACTAGTCCTGCCACATGTAAGAAAGAACGTACCTCGGATTTTGAATTTAATAATTTATCATGGGAGCTTGTTCATATGTACGGGTGTCAATAAGTCAGCTGTTCCATTCCCAGGGATGACTGTATCAATGGCTGTTCTCAGTCACCTGTTACATTACACACTTCTCTATAGTACACTGATTTCTCTTATCTGGATCTCAGTGTATTATGGCTTGAAGTTTCAATGTGTCATTCAAGAAGTTGGTTGGACCCCAATTAACATAGCCCTTTGTCTCAGCTGTCATGAGGTGGCCTCATCAAGATTCCAGAATCTTTTGCCAATCGTCCTGCTATTTGTCCCTTGCCACATTTGCTCTGCTCCAATACTGAACAGATATATCTACATCAATGTACATGATGAGGAAGCAATCTATGGTAATCAGTCTTCAGTTCTCAAGTGGCTGCCTGCTGTGACAATTGCACTTGCTGTTTCCATAAAGTCTTTGTTTACACAGATGTACCTTGTGATTTCAAAACCATTCTTTGGAAATAATTTGAAGGCTGGTTTTTACCTATATCAATGGTCCCCACATTACCTATGTACTGTCTCACTATGACTCTAGTCCCTAACGTACTAGTAGCCCTATAATTTCTTCAGAATTTGAGCCTGTAGTCTTGATTAATGCTTTGGTGATGTGGATCATTATGTTATCCAGATGTGTTGTCATCTCAAATGTTCTGCCTTCCCACTCAGATAGATATAAAAGATCACAACACTATTTGAGGAAGACAGGAGAGGCAAGTTTGACTGGTCATCTATCTCAGTACTAATTTTGGGACCCTTCTGTGCGTAACTTGGCTGCTCAATTTGTCTGAATAGTGGTTGCAACTTCGAGTCTTTGCAAATCTTCAGGACATGAAGATTGCTATATATGTATAAGCCTTTTCTGTTTTTTCAAAGAAGGCACTAATTTAAAATGATTCAAATTGAGAATATACTGTATTTGATAAAAGGAAGACTGCAGATGCTGGAATCTGAAGCAACACACAAAAAACACTGGAGGAACTCAGCAGGTCAGGCAGCATTTATGGAGGGAAATGTTTCATACCAAGACCTTTCATCAGGAAATCTGATTTTTTAAAATACAAAAGCCAAATAAGATCATGTACCAGAACTAGAAAGAACAATTGTTACGACCAGCATTTCACCAAAAGGCAATAAGTCCATTCAGTTGACCAGAGTTACTCTGCCTGTTTGGCATGTATTATTTAAATGTTAAAATGTGCTAATCTGATCATTCAAAATCGGAGCAAATGCCAAGCACTGCCACAGTGACCGGCCTTTGTCCTGTTAGAATTAGTGGGTTTAACATGCCAGATGGCTTTTCCTTGTTTCTATGTGTACCCACAGAAATACATAAAAATAACTGGCCCATTGCTCATCACAATGGCAGAACCCTGAAGAGCATGAATGCATCTTACATTATACATGCCTGGAGTGGACTTCATAAGACTTTCAAAGGTTGGCTGATTTCAATCATCATTCAGTTTAACATTGCAAATTCATCAGCATGCAGGAGAACATGGCAGTAACAGTTGTGAATGTTTCAGGCATCCAATCTGCACTTGTCTATGATATTCCCTGATGAATTTCACCCCCCTCAGAGCTGCTTCAGGCATTTGGAACTGTACCTGGAATTTGCAATGGCTGGTAGTGCACTGTGTTTCTGGAACAAATCATCGAAAATGAGAAGATGGCAGGCTTGTATTTCACAAGGACTCTGGGTTCACTGCCATTGACAAGACTACAGTTGGTAAAGAAAATAAAATACAATCACCTTCCTAGAATACCTTTGGATTAACGGCTTCCACAAAATTCTCCAATTACCACCATCACCGCGCCCCCCCCACCTTCCCCAAGGCTACCCTAGTCATTCCAAGAATGCAGGCATATGTGACATTGGTGATGACCAGGGGAACATTCACTCTTCCCACAACTTGTGGCTTTGATCTATAATTTATTTACCCTTCAGATAAAAGTTTAAATTGGGCTCCTGTTCAACCGTTCCAGTGTTTCAGATGGCTGGTAAAGATTTGATGTTATTTCAAAGAATAGCAGGAAGTTTTCCAATGTCCAGGACAATATTTCTCATATAAATAATGTGACCAAAACAAACCCAGAGGTTAACTGGGAACTGATTTCTTTGCATGTTTGCAGGAAGTTGCTGGAGCAGAATGAATTTCTTGTTTGATCAGTGTTCTTCAAAAGTAATTCATCAAATGAGGTGCTTTCAGATGTTTCAGCTTGATAAAACACTTTGTAAGTGGAAGTATTACCAACATGATTGAACATGAAAATGCATATGTATATAAAAGGTCTTCAGTCTGTCAGTTTATATAACTGATCACCTGTTCACACCCACTCTATCAGCTCACAAAAACAAGGAGGCTCATTAATAAACAAAAGTGAACTGCAAAGTGCCAAGACCCAATATTGCAGATAACATTAGTGTTTAATCCTTAATAACAGCATATTACAAGGTACTAGCCATTGTATTTTGTTCTCATTAATAATTACAAAAATTACACTAGGGGTCCTCATTATCCACAAGGGATAGGGACACCAACTTCTCACAGAAAATAAAAAGATGTAGGTACCACTGAGCCCCTCTCCTAAATACACAATGCACTCATCCAAATAAAAATAAGTATGTCCTATGATGTTCTAAATGCACTAACATGCACTAATATGTACTAAAATGTTTAAATACATTTAATAACTCTGTGGTTATAGACCCACTTGGAGTCCAGAGCCATAAGTGCAACAACATTTTATTCACTTACTCTAAGTGGTGCCAAATACTTTAACTGTGAAATGTCTAGTGGTTCTTATGCACGGCCCATTCACCTATTGTCTCCCTCTAAGGATGGTTGTTCCCAGCCACCTGGTACATTTCACATCTCACTGTGGTATATTGTGTGTATAAATACAATGATCAGCTTCCACACCACTTATGTCAAGTGGCTGCCCATTGCCTTTATTTATATGGCTGCGCCTCGTTATTAGTACTCAAGTAGTGATTGGTTTTGATTTCAAAACCAATCACTACTTGAGTACTAATATATTCAAAGAAAGTGGTCTGAAGGCTGGTTAAAACAAACTAACATGACATACGTGAAATTACCCAAGGTATAATATAAAATGTTACAAACTGTGGCGACTCACCGTCTAGTCGGGCGAACCGGCTCGGCAGTCGGGTCGCGCGGTGTCGGAGCGACGAGGCCCAAGATGGCGGCGGGCCTCGTCTTTCCGAGCGACGGGGAGAACCCGCGCGCGGGAAAGTCCTGATGACGTAGGACTTACGTCATTGCCGGTTTTTTGGGCGGGAGTTTTCTCCCTTAAAGGGCCCGCGCAAGGCGGGAAAATAAACCAGTTCTGTTTGGCAATCCTCTGAGTGAGTCTTGTTTTATTCCGCGGTAGCAACCGCTACAAACCTGTCATTCTCTAGTACATATTCTGTACCTTACACAACTGAACCCTTTATTGTAACTCTTGTTATCTTTTACAGCACTATTTGCCACTCAATACAGCAGGGCTTGGCATTCCAAATAAGCTACCATTTAACTCTAAATATTGCTTACATTTTGGATAGAACTCATCACAGCAATCACTCAAGATGTTCTACCAATGATTCCTTGCATGTTTGCCTCTCCCTCTCAGAGCCCTCATTACTTATAAGAGGCTAGGAATTCTGCAGCAAGTATCTCACCTTCTAACTCCCCAAAGCCTGCCCACCGTCTACAAGGCTCAGGTCAGGAGTGTGATAGAATACTGCCCAGTTGCCTGGATGAGTGCAGCTTCAACAACATTCAAGAAGCTTGACAACATATAGGACATAGCAGCCCGCTTGATAGGCACCCCACCCACAACCATTCACTCACTCCACCCTGTCACACAGCAGCAGTTTATACCATCTACAGGATGCACTGCAGCAACTCACCAAGACTCCTGAGACAGCACCTTCTAAACCCATTTCAACAAAACAAAAGAGCTGGTCATTGACTTCAGGAAAGGGGGCAGTGTACATGCACCTGTCTACATCAATGGTGCCGAGGTTGAGAGGGTTGAGAGCTTCCTGGGAGTGAACATCACCAACAGCTTGTCCTGGTCAAATCATGTAGGTGCCACGGCCAAGAAAGCTCACCAGCGCCTCTACCTCCTCAGGAGGCTAAAGAAATTTGGTTTGTCCTCTTTGACTCTCACCAACTTTTACAGATGCACCATAGAAAGCATCCTATCTGGATTTATCTTGGCTTGGTACGGCAACTGCTCTGCCCAGGACCGCGAGAAGCTGCAGAGAGTTGTGGGGACAGCCCAGCACATTACAGACACCAGCCTCCCCTCCTCAGACTCTGTCTTTACCTCTCGTTGTCTTGGTGAAGCAGCCAGCATAATCAAAGACCTCACCCACCCGGGACATTCTCTCTTCTCTCCTCTTCCATCGGATAGAAGATACAGGAGCCTGAGGGCACGTACCACCAGACTTAAGGACAGCTTCTACCCCACTGTGATAAGACTATTGAACAGTTCCCTTATACATTGAGATGGACTATGACCTCACGATCTACCTTGTTGTGACCTTGCACCTTATTGCACTGCACTTTCTCTGTAGCTGTGACACTTTACTCTGTACTGTTATTGTACTACGTCAATGCACTCTGTACTAACTCAATGTAACTGCACTGTGTAATGAATTGACCTGTACGATCAGTTTGTAAGACAAGCTTTTCACTGTACCTCGGTACAAGTGACAATAATAAACCAATATCAATGACCTCTACTAGCTAGAAGAACAAGGGCAGCAAAAGCATGGGAACCCCACCACCTGGAAGTTGCTCTCCAAGCCACACACCATCCTGACTTGGAAATGTATCACTGTTCTTACACCGTCGCTGGGTTAAAATCCTGGAACTCCCACCCTAACAGCATTGTGGGTATTCCCACACCTCAAGGACTGCAGTAGTTCAAGAAGGCAGCTCACCATCACCTTCTGAAGGGCAATTAGGGATGAGCAATTAAATGGCTCAGCCTACGAAGCTCACATCCTTTGAATGAATAGTAAAAAAACATTTCATGCACGACCATTTGATTGACACAGTTTTTCCCCTTGAGTGTAACATCTTCCATCATGTTTTTTCAACATAGGAATGTCTGATGTCCAATCATTGGGACAACAAAGATGCTTTGGTGGAGAAAGGTTTGAGTTTTATCAGCAGTCTGAAGCTCATTAATGTGATGTTACTTTGATGACATTGTCACATAGCAGGGGTCCAGAAGAAAAACTTGACAAATACTTTGATTTCCTTTCCAGCTTACAGCCTGTTTGAAAGGTTAAAGTATCAGTTAGAGCTCACAGAGCAGCATAATGCAGTACTCTTTTAAAAGGTATACCAAACCCCATCAATTGCCACAGATAAAATAATATAAGTACAAGCACAACAAATAATATGACATAAAATGCTAAGATAAGATATTTATTTATTAATCACATATTGGACCAACTGGAAAAATGGGCCAGAAAATGGCAGGTGGGATTTAATGCAGACAAGTGTGAGGTGTTGCATTTTGGAAGGACAAATCAAGGTAGGACATACACAGTAAATGGTAGGGCACTGAGGAGTGCAGAGGAACAAAGGGATCTGCGAGTTCAGATACATAATTCCCTGAAAGTGGCGTCACAGGTGGACAGGGTTGTAAAGAAGGCTTTTGGCATCCTGGCGTTTATAAATCAAAGTATTGAGTATAGGAGTTGGGATGTTACAGTGAGGTTGTATAAGACATTGTTGAGGCCAAATTTGGAGTATTGTGTGCAATTCTGGTCACTTAACTATAGGAAGAATATTTGTAAGATTGAAAGAGTGCAGAGAAGACTTACTAGTATGTTGCCAGGTCTTCAGGAGTTGAGTTAGAGGGAAAGATTGAACAGGTTAGGACTTTATTCCTTGGAGTGTAGAAGAATGAGGGGAGATTTGATAGAGGTTTACAAAATTATGAGGGGTATCGACAAAGTAAATGTGAGTAGGCTCTTTCCACTTAGATTAGGAGAGATAAGTACGAGAGGGCATGGCTTTAGGGTGAAAGGGGAAAGGTTTAGGGGGAACTTCTTCACACCATGAGTGGTGGGAGTGTGGAACGAGCTGCCATCTGACGTGGTAATTGAGGGCTCACTCTTAACTTTTAAGAATAAATTGGATAGATACATGGGAAAGGTCTGGAGGGTTATGGACTCGGTGCAGGTCAATGGGACTAGTGGAATAAAGTTTCAGCACAGACTAGAAGGGCCAAATGGCCTGTTTTCTGTGCTGTAGTCTTCTATGGTTCTATGGTACATGTACATCGAAACACATGGTGAAACACATCTTCTTGCCTTGCCCACAGCTCCTAACCCATACGTCTTTGGAATGTGGGTGGAAACCAGAGCACCCGGAGGAAACCCACGCAGACACGGGGAGAATGTACAAACTCCTTACAGGCAACAGTGGGAATTGAACTCTGGTTGCTGGTGCTGTAATAGCATTACGCTAACCGTTATGCTACCATGCTACATGAAATTACCCAAGGTATACTATGAAATATTACAAACTGTTGTAGTCTAACATGATTTCTGTGTTGTGTACCCTACACCAATTGAACCCTTAACTGTAACTCTTGGTATCTCTCTCTCTTTCTCTCTCTCACTGTCTGTCTCTCTTTTTCTGTACTGATACTGAATTCACAGAGTACTGTGGGATTGGAATTGCAGTCAATGTTTGGTTCATTGTAAATTATGTGTTCTTACTACAGGAACCAATGCCAGTGAGTACAGTTTTTGTTTTAAATTGATGTCCTTCGATAGTCAAAAGCATCTCCTGCATCATTTCCCCACTTACATCTGGCCCACTTCCCTCCGACCACAGGCAGTCAAGCCTCAAGCTGCCTCCAGTCCAGCACTAGGGAACTGGAATTTCTGAACGGAAGCACTCATTCCTCTGAAGATCTTTGCCTTGCAGGGGTTAGGTGGAGTCTTGCTCCATTCAGGGTTGGCTGGAGAATTCTAGCACAATCCCTGCCATTTCCTGTTGGCTTTGCTTATTGAGCACCAGAACTAAAGTGGAAGAATGAGGCAATTTACTGCAGATTTCTGGGCCTTTGTTTCAAGCCTTTAAACTGAAATTGCCTCTGACAACAGAGCAAGAAGATGCAAAATCCAGAACAGGTAGATATACCAGACAGGTCAGGCAGGGCATGTCCTGCACTCAAGGGAAAAAAAAGAAAAGAGATATAACAATAAGCTGAGTAAATATCACAGATGGATGATGATACAGACAGAGTAATCAAGGTAGTTGAAGTTGTAGAATTCAATATTGAGTGCAGAAGATTGCAATGTGCCCAGATGGAAGATGAAGTGCTGTTCCTCAGTCTTGTTTTGGGCATCATTGTAACAGTGCAGAAGATTACTGACCATTGGATTCTGCCTACACTCAGTAAAGCAGCCAACATAATCAGAGACCCCACCCACCTGGACATTCTCTCTTCTACCCCCTCCCATCAGGCAGAAGATACAAACGCTTGAAAGCATGTACCACCAGGATCAAGCACAGTTTTAAGACTGTTATTATAAGACACACTAAGACTATGGAACGGTCCCCTGGTAGGATAAGATGGACTCTTGATCTCACAATCTATCTCGTTATGGCCATGAACCTTATTGTCTGCCTGTACTTTCTCTGTAATTGTAACACTTTATTCTGCATTCTGTTGTTGCTTTTTCCTTGTACTACCTCAATGCACTGTTGTAATGAAATGATCTATATGGATGGCATGAAAAACAATTTTTTTTACTGTACCTCAGTACATGTGACAATTTACCAATTAGGTCAGAGTGCGAGTGGGATGCTGAATAAAGGTGACAAGTGTTGGGAAGCTCAGGGTCACCCTTGCAGACTGAATGTAGGTATCCTGCAAAGTGGTCACCCAAACTGTGTTTGGTTTCTGTAATGTAGAGGAGACCACATTGTGAACATTGATCGCAGTGCACTAGTTTGGAAGAAGTGCAAGTGAATCGCTGCTTCACCTGGAAAGATTGTTTGGGTCCCTGGATGGTAGGAAAGGGAGAAGAGAAAGGAGCTGTTACATCGTCTGTGGTTGCAAGAGAAAATGCCATAAGGAGGAGGGTGGTTGGTGGGAACAGAAGAGTAGACCAAGGAGCCAAAGGAAATGGTTCCTGTGAAATACTGAAAGAGGAGGCTCAGTTACTGAGTATATGCAAGGCAGAGATCAGTAGATTTTTAGATTAAGGGAATCAAGGCATGTGGGAGGTAGGAATAAGGGTAGTTCAAACCTTTGAGCCTGTGTGACTATTTAATGAAACCATTACTGATCTTTTCCTTACCCCTGACAGAAAATAGAAAGCCCAACATGCCAGAATTTGCTGCAGATTCTGAACTGCTCCCATCTGTGGCTGATCTATATCAGAATATAAATTTGTTTTTATTGGTATTAGCAATTGTAAACTTACTTTCTGCAGCTGTTGTGATCCTCAGAAGTGGGGGCCTTTTCAGTGGAGGTCCTTGCATGACCTAATGTTATTATGCGAGGGGTGGGGGGGCGTGAAATTGGTCACATCCACAGAACAGCTGAAAAAACATTGACAGCCACTCTATTTTAGCCAGCTGTCAACCCCCTCAAAAACTAGTAATGTTTCTGAATGATCTTGATATTCAGAAGTATTTGGAAGCAATAAAAAAAATCAATGAAACAATTAAAACATTGAAATGAACAGAATTGCTCTTCGCGCCTCATGTCCAAGCTGGTGCAGGTTCAGTGGGCAATGTAACCTGTTGGGGAATTGCTGCAAGTTCAATCTATAAGAATTCCAAAGTCAGAGCACAGTTGAAAATTCAGAATGATATTGATCTGTTCATAAGTTGGGTGGAGCAATGGCTGATGGAATGTCATCCTGCTAAATTTGAGGTGACATAGTTTGGGATATCTAATAAGAGCAGGACATACAACATGGACAGTAGGACCCTAGGAAGTACAGAGGAGAGAGGGACCTTGATATACAAGTCCATAGAACCCTAAAAGTGGCAGCACAGGTAGATAAGATGGTGAAGAAGGCAAACAGGATACTGGCCTGCAGAAGCCAGCACGTAGTTTAAAAGAGCATAGACATCTTGGTACAACTTAATAAAACTTTGGCGAGGCCACAGCTGGAGTATTGTGTGCAGTTCTGGTCACCACACTATAGGAATGACGTGGTTGCACTGGAGAAGGTGCAAAGAAGACTCACCAGGATGTTGCCTGGAATGGAACATTTCAGTTATGAGGAGGGACTGGATAAACTGGGTTTATTTTTCTTGGAGTGGAGGAGGCTGAGGGGGTACCTTACAGAGGTATACATAATTATGAGTGGCCTAGACAGGGAGGAGAGTGGGAAACCTTTCCCCACAATGGAGACGTCTAAAACCAAAGGACATAGGTTTAAAGTGAGGAGTAAGAGGGTTAGAGCGGATCTGAGGAAAAGTTTTCTTCACCCAGTGAGTGGCTGCATTCTGGAATATGACACCTGAGAAGGTGGTAGCGGCAGGAGCTCTTACAACATTTAAGAAGTATCTGGTTGAACACAAATTGCCAAGGCATTGAAGGGTACTGACCAAGTGCTGGTAATTGGGATTAAAATAGATAGGTACTCGATGGTCAGCATGGGCATGGTGGGCCAAAGGGCCTGTTTTTGCACTTTATGACTCTAAATCATTGGTGAAGAGTGGTCTGCAAGTCTGCAACATTCACACATGAATCCTGATCTTGTTGGAAGGATTGGTGTTTCCTGATGAGTTGCACCCCAGGAATACCAACTTCTTTAAGTTCATTCTTACTAGACTTCTGGTTCCCATGATAGTCAGAATGCCCTTGGCCTTCCACTGTGAGATCAGATACAAAGTACTAATGTCTTTGCCTTTTGCTTATTCACCATTATAACTTCATGTACCAGTGGGAATCTACCTTTACCTTTGGTGATCTCTTCCTATTTGAGCAGGAAGAGGAGTCTTTCTGTTTTGCATTATCTATTTTGGTATTCAAATATCTCGGTCATCCTGAAGAATACTGTCAATCTGCCAATGACTTGTTCAGTGAGGGACCTTGTGACTCTTGTTTTATTCTGTTTAACCCCTCACACGTGGTATGGCCCAAGTTTGAAGGAGGTATCCCTTGTCATCAAGGAGGCAGATCTTTGCTTTCAGGAAGGGCAAGGATGATGGTTGCCTGGAAATCTGGTGTACATCAGCATGGAACTCTTCCTCTGCTGTGGACCAGCTATGAAATGATTTAAGAATATAACCTAAGATTTACAGAAAATCAGATCATTGATTGCTAGGATGATGCTTAGATTGTGAACCACTGAAGATATTCAGTACTTACTGAAAGCCAGTCAGAGTGGTGAATGGAATTCCCACATGTTCTGACTACTCTCAGCATAGTGCTAACATTCCCAGAAGTGATTCTGCTCTGCAGGTTGTCCACAATTACATACAGTTTCCAGAATATTTTAACAATATAGAAGGAACTTGTAGTTATTTTCAGAAAATTACATATTTGGGTAATAATTTGAAGAAATGTTCAGGGAGGAACATGTTTGTTGTCTTAGTTCAAGTGTCATTAAACAGAAATTTTTACATGAGATCAATGCAACTTAGCTGGTTAACTGTCTGCATGGAGCTGGAGATAAAATTGGAAAAGACAGACAGCCAGTGATCAAATACAGTCTAAATCTTTCTGATATGGAAAAGTAATCAGCTAGAAGGATCCAAGTTTGTACATGAACTCAGAATATTGTCAAAACAAAGTTATACAGCATTTAAGCCAGAAGTGTCAGAAAAATTCTGTGTAGGCAAGCCCATAGATGAAAGGAGTGATGAAAATACAAAAGTGAGGAGAATGGTTTTTCCAATTTCCTCTCTGTAGGGGACTGAAAGGTGATTTAGATTCTTTCGTATAACTGAAACCTAAATTCAAATCAAATTGACTGCAGGATTTAAACTGAACAATAGTTCACTTATTGTTTGAAAAATGGATTTAAAAAAATTGTAAAATGCCTTTAGCTGTCATGGCTAAAAATTTGTCTGATAAGACTCAGATTTCCCACAATTGTAGTATTTTCCTTTTGCAAATACTTGAAACAGGGGCATTACTATAGTATATTGGCCTTCATATTTTGTGATTAAGCTGGCAAACAAATAATGAGAACCAAGTAGAAATATCGGGGATATTGGGTAACGATATATGGGTAGAAACTTAGAAACTGGCTGACATTGCTCATTGTGTTCAACTCAGATCGAGCTCGAATCTGGTCAGCAGTTACATGGACAGCCATTCACTGTACCCCCTTTATAGTCAGCTCAACTCTGACTTCTTTGCCTGCACATTGAAACACTGATCTGTGGGTCAGATACTTGCAGATCTAACCCCCTGTTCCACCACTGGACTCAGCATAGAGTCCAGTTGCAGAACATTGGTGAGCTGAGCTAATGGAGCTGCAGACAAAGTGGGAAGGAGTTCTAAGGCAGCCAGAAAGCAAAGAACAAAATATGGCCTAAATCTTTCCAAGGTTGAAGATCAGTCAAAATACTGTCAGAGTAAGGCAGACCATTTAAGTATGAAGTGTTAGGGGGGAATTATGAATGCTACGTAAAGGTAAGGTTAGCATGGTGATATGAAAAGGAATTGTGTGATTAGTTTAAAGTGGAAGAGATGGCACAGTGGTGGAAGGAAGGAAGTAGAAATAGAGAAAGGATGGGAGAAGAAAATGGAGAAAGAGAGTTGCATTAAGTATCCCTGATCTTTCAGCGCAGCTGCCTCTGTTGTGTCCAATTGTAGTCTCTATGCGTGCAGCTCATCCAATGTATTTCTGGGCTATGGGATGAGATCATCATCCTCAGAGGTACGCGGCGCTAACTCCCAGTCAACTGCACCTGTGAAAGCAGAACACGCATCCCAATATTTCAGGCTCCAGGTCCCAAACATATCCCAAGTCCTGAGTCCTGTTATTATTTGGAAGGGGTAGTTCACACCCAGAGAATCACAGCATAGGATCCAGTGGATAATCAGAACAGTGTTCTGTCACTCTGGTGCATCTCGAACTGGTGCAGCTGAGTCCCCTACTGGGCTGAAAGCATAAAAAAATCTTAAAATTCCATAAAGGGAACGAGGACTTAATGTTCAAGTCCCTTATCTTCAATGGAGTGTTCTCAAGCTCTCTGAGCATGGGATCTCAGCAGTATGTAATCTACTAGATCTAAAGTATCTAAGCAGGCCAAATTCACTGGTTTGCCTTGGGGATACTCTCAGTTATGCCCTGGAATTACTGACGAGGGTGTTGGATGGAAGATATGACTACCTGCCACACCAATCAAGATTTGCAAGAATGGACAGAAATTTGGCAGTCCAGATTATCCCAGATTGCGGCCTCCCATTAAGATAGTGCTGCAATTCCATCCTCTCCTACCAATGGAACTTAGGACCCATGGGTTTTAAAAGCCAGCTGGTTTCAATTTTATGGCTGCAGCCAAAATTAATACAAATGTTGTGAGATGTACTTGGTTGTTACCACGGTTTTCAGAGTCAAACAGGAATCAGGCCATTTAATTCAAACATAGAAAGTGAAGTGTAATTAGTTATGAGCAGGACTGAACCCATTTTAGAACTTTGGTATGTGTTTTTTTAAAAATCAAAGTGCCTTTGGCAACTGTTTCAAGGTACTTAAAGGAACTGAACCTGTTCAGATCGGTGAGAAGTGATTGGACATTTAGATCAATTTACTTGTGCAATGTAAAGGAACACAATAGGATAGGAGATCTGTTAGAAAATATTAATCCAAAAGTTTAGTTCATTATTTAGGATAGAGATTGAGAACTTGCCGTTCTTTTGAAAAACTACAGTGTAGTTTTGTTTAGAACATAGAACATTACAGCACAGTACAGACCCTTCGGCCCATGATGTTGTGCCGACTTTTTATCCTGCTCTAAGATTTATCTAACCTTTCCCTCCCACAGAGCCCTCCATTTTTCTGTCATTCATGTGCTTGTCTGTGAGTCTCATAAATGTCCCTAATGTATCGGCCACCACCACCTCTGCCGGCAGTGCATTCCATGCACCCACCACTGTGTAAAAACCTTACCTCTGACATCCCCCTTATACCTTCCTCCAATCATCTTAAAATTATGCAATTTTTGCCCTGGAAAAAAGTCTCTGACTGTCCACTTGATCTATGCCTCTTATCTTGTACATCTCTATCAAGTTATCATCTCGTCTTCCTTCTCTCCAAAAAGAAAAGCCCTAGCTCACTCAACTTATCCTCAAGACAGGCAGCATCCTGGTAAATCTCCTCTGCACCCTCTCTGAAGCTTCTACTTCCTTCCTATAATGAGGTGACCAGAACTGAACACAAAGCTCCAAGTGTGGTCTAACCAGAGTTCTATGGAGGTGCAACATTAACCTCATGGCTCTTGAACTCAATACCCCGACTAATGAAGGCCAACACAACCATATGCCTTCTTAACAACACCTATCAACCTGAACAGCAACCTTGTGGGACCTATGGACCTGGACCCCAAGATGCCTCTGTTCTTCCACACTGCAAGAGTCCTGCCATTAACCTTGTATTCTGCCTTCAAATTTGATCTTCCAAAGTGTATCACTTCACACTTTTCTAGGTTGAACTCCATCTGCCACTTCTCAGCCCAGCTCTTGTGTCCCATCAATGTCCTGTTCTAACCTACAGCAAACTTACTAACCCATCCTTCCACATCCTCATCCAAGTCATTTATAAAAATCATAAAGAGCAGGCATCCCAGAACAGATCCCTGCAGAACACCACTGGTCACCGACCTCCAGGTAGAATATGCTCCATCGCCCTCTGTCTTCTATGGGTGAGCCAATTCCGAATCCACACAGCCAAGTTTCCCTGGATCCCATGCCTCCTGGCTTTCTGAATGAGCCTTCCATGAGGAACCTTATCAAACACCTTACTAAAATCCATATACACCACATCCACTGCTCTACCTTCATCAATATGCTTTGTCTCATCCTCAAATAATTCAATCAGGCTTGTGAGGCACAACCTGCCCCTCACAAAGCCATGCTGACTGTCCCTAATCAGCCTATGCTTCTCTAAATGCCCATCCTGTCTCTAAGAATATTCCCCAGTAATTTGCCCACCACTAAAGTAAGACTCACTGGCCTGTAATTCTCAGGGTTATCCCTACTCCCTTTCTTGAGCAAAGGAACAACATTTGCCACCCTTCAAGCATGTGGCACTAATCCTGTGGCCAGTGAGGACACAAAAATCATTGCCAAAGGCATAACAATCTCTTCCTTCACTTCCCATAATAACCTTGGATATATCCTGTCAGGCCCCTATCCTAATGTTTTTCAAAAGTTCCAGTACATCCTCTTTCCTCACATCAACATGCCTTAGCATATCAGCCTGTTGTATGCCATCCTCACAAACTTCAAGGTCTTTCTCACTGGTGAATATTGAAGCAAAGTATTCATTCCCTACCTCTTTCGACTCCAGGCACATTTCCTCTTAACCCTGATCCGTCTTACCCTCACTCTGGTCATCCTCCTATTCTTCACATACATGTAGAACGCCTTGGGTTTTCCTTAATCCAACTGCCAAGACTTTCTTATGCCCCCTTCTAGCTCTCCTAATTCCATTCTTAAGCTCCCTCCTGGCTACCTTGTAACTCTCCAGAGCCCTATCTGATCCTTGCCTTCTAAACCTTAGGTAAGCTTCTTTCTTCCTCTTGACAAGATATGCTATGTCTCTTGTCAACCACAGTTCCTTCAATTTCCCATCTTTACCCTGCCTCAATGGGACAAACCTATCCAGAACCCCATGCAAGTACTCCCTAAACAACCTCCACATTTCCGTTGTGCGCTTCCGCAAGAACATCTTGTTCCCATTTATGCTCCTAAGTCCAGCCTAATAGCTTCATAATTCCCCCTCCCTCAATTAAATACTTTCCCATATCATCTGCTCCTATCCCTCTCCAAGGCTAAGGTAAAGGTCAAGGAGTTATGGACTTCATCTCCAAAATGCTCTCCCACCGAGAGATCCGAAACCTGATCAGGCTCATTGCCTAGCACAACGTCCAGAATGGCATCTCCTCTAGTTGGCCTATCCACATACTGTCAGGAATCCTTCTGGAAATACCTAACAAACTCTGCCCCATCTATCCCTTTACACTAAGGAGGTGCCAATCAATATCAGGGAAGTTGAAATCACCCATGACAACAACCCTGTTATTTTTGCACCTCTCCAAAATCTGCCTCCTGATCTGCTCCTTAGTGTCTCTGCTGCTACTGGGGGGTCTGTAGAAAACTCCCAACAGAGTGGTCTCTCCCTTCCTGTTTCTGACTTCCACCCACACTGACTCAGTAGACAATTCCTCCAGGATGTCCTCCCTTTCTACAGCTGTGATACTGTCTCTGATCAAGAAAGCCACTCCCCCACTTCTTTTACCTCCATCCCTGTCCCTTTTGAAACATCTAAACACAGGAATATCCAGCAGCCATTCCTGCCCTTGTGACAGCCAAGTCTCTGTAATGGCCACAACATCATAGTTCCATGTACTTATCCAAGCTCTAAGTTCATCAGCCTTGTTCCTGATACTTCACGCATTAAAGTAGACACACTTCAGCCCATCCAACTGACTGCAATTTTGCCCTTTCAACTGCCTATCCTTCCTCAGTCTTTTTACACGCTGCATCTACTTGTACACGAAATGCACCAACCTCTGACCCATCATTAGGGTTCCCATCCCCTGTCAAACTAGTTTAACTCTCCCCAACAAATCTAGCAAACCTGCCCGCAAGAATATTGGTCCCCTCTGCAGTTCAGGTGCAACCTGTCCCTATTGTACTGGTCATACCTTCCCCAGAAGAGATCCCAATGATCCATAAATCTGAAACCCTGCCCACTGCACCAACTCCTCAGCCACGCATTCATCTGCCAAATTAACCTATTTTTACCCTCTCTAGCATGTGGCACAGGCAGCAATCCAGAGACTACTACCTTGAGGTCCTGCTTTTCAGCTTCCTACCTAACTCCCTATATTCCCTCTTCACGACTGCATCTCTTTTCCTACCTACGTCATTGGTACCAATATGTACCATGACTTATGGCTGTTCGTCCTCCCCCTTCAGAATGCTGTTAACCAGATCTGAGACATCCCTGACCCAGGCACCTGGGAGGCAACATACCATCCAGGAGTCTCTTTCACATCCACAGAATCTCCTGTCTGCCCCCCTTACTATGGAATCCCCTATCACTACCACTGTCCTCTTCTCCCCGCTTCCCTTCTGCACCACACAAGCAGGCTCAGTGCCAGAGACCTGGTTACTGCGGCTTTCCCCTGGTAGGTTCCACCCCACCCCCCCAACAGTATCCAAAGTGGTAAACCTGTTATTCAGGGGAACGGCCAGGGGATCATGAGGTCATAGTCCATCTCATTGTATAAGGGAGCTGTTCAATAGTCTTATCACAGTGGGGTAGAAGCTGTCCTTAAGTCTGGTGGTACGTGCCTTCAGGGTCCTGATCTTCTACCCGATGGAAGGGGAGAGAAGAGAGAATGTCCTGGGTGGGTGGGATCTTTGATTATGCTGGCTGCTTCACCAAGACAATGAGAGGTAAAGACAGAGTCCAAGGAGGGGAGGCTGGTGTCCGTAATGCGCAGGGCTGTGTCCACAACTCTCCGCAGTTTCTTGTGTTCCTGGGCAGAGCAGTTGCCATGCCAAGCCGTGATACATCCAGATAGGATGCTTTCTATGGTGCATCTGTAAAAGTTGGTGAGAGTCAAAGGGGACAAACAAAATTTCTTTAGCCTACTGAGGAAGTAGAAACGCTGGTGAGCTTTCTTGGCTGTGGCTTCTACATGATTTGACCAGGACAGGCTGTTGGTGATGTTCACTCCCAGGAACTTGAAGCTCTCAACCCTCTCAACCTCAGCACCATTGATGTAGACAGGTGCATGTACACTGCCCCCTTTCCTGAAGTCAATGACCAGCTCTTTTGTCTTGTTGACATTGAGGGAAAGGTTGTTGTCATGACACCATTCCACTAAGCTCTCTATCTCCTTCCTGTACTCCGACTCATCGCTGTTTGAGATACGGCCTTCAATGGTGGTATCATCTGCAAACTTGTAGATGGAGTTAGAGCAGACATTTCTGGTGGAAACAGATTAAATCTAGAAACAGGGTAGTGATAGGATTTTACTTGGCTTTGATTACTCCCATTCCAATCTTGCCATTATCATTTAACCTGGCAACACCTCCCCATATGATCTTGTCTGTGAAGAATAATCATCAAAGAAAGGGATCTCTTGCTCTCTGAATTTTACCATAACTGAGATAGGATAAATTTTCAAACTGAAGACAGTGATTGTAACATAACATTATCTTTCTGAAGCCAAAGAAAGAAATGTGGTCAACATCCAGAAAATACATGTAGTTTGCAGTCTAGAAACTTTTTTTGTGTAAGGTTTATGCTCCAGGTGAGTTTCCTACCAACCTATTTCATCCTATCTTGTCATCACGAATTTCTTCTACTTCCTTCATCGTGTATTTATCTCATCTTTTCTTTAATGCATTAATGTTATTTGAAATATTGATTCCATGTGGGAGTAGACTTACTCAAAAGTGTGTTGAATATTTTGTCCCATTCTTTTTTTCAGTGTGTGATTCAAGTGTAATTTCAAATAATCAGATTTTATAATTCTTATTGGGTCATTATGTTCTGCTCAGAATTTAGATACTAACTGTAGGTGATCTGGGCTGATGGATCATTCATTACATTTAGAACCAGTTTCCCAATTTGAAACAGCCAACACCAGCTGGAATAACAATTACAGGCCAAAATATATCCCGGTTTCTTTCATTTGTGATAGGGATTGAATGGTTCACCAAACACAGCAAATTTATGATGTGTCAGATTTAACAAACACCAATTTGAGTTGGCTGTGCACTGATTAGAGACAGGCTAACACTTGGCCATATAGCTGCATGAATAACAACAGAAGGTAAAGCATCTGATGATTCTAGTCATGCAAAAAAGGAGCAGGAAGGAAAAAGAGAAGGGTCATAGAGTCACAGAGTGGTATGACACAGAGACGGGCCCTTCAGCTCACTATGCCCATGCCAACCTTTTTGCCCGTCTACACTAATTCCATTTGCACACATTAGGACCGTATCCTTCTTTGCCTTGCCTATTAAGTGGCTGTCTAAATGCCTCTCAAACGTAGCAATTATATCTGATTTAATTACCTCCTCTGGCAGCAAGTTTCAGATATCAACCACTCCCTGGGTAAAAAATCTCTTCCCTCAGATCTCCTTTAAAATTCCTTCCTTTCATCTTAAATCTGTGCCCTCTTGTTTTTGATACCCCTACCATGGGGGGAAAAAAGATATTGACTGTCTATCCTAGCCATGCTTCTCATAATCTTATAAACTTCTATTAGGTCACCGCTCAGCCTCCTTTGCTCCAGGGATAACAAGCCCAACCTATCCAACCTCTCTCCAGAACAAAAGCCCTCCAATCCAGACAACATCCCAGTGAATTTCCTCTGCACTTTCACCACCATAATCACATCCTTCCTAGACAGCGGCAATCCGATTTGCACACAATACTCCAAGTGCAGCATAACCAGGGACAGGAACAATATGTACAGAATGATTAACAATCCATAAACTAAAGAATGTCATCAGAAAAAAATGAAAACAACTTAAATCAAATGTTTTCATTAGTGTCAAAGTTGCTGGGGCAGACAAAACTTCAAATGTCATCTCTAGAGAATTATATTTCTTGGTGGTCTAATGTTTAAGATTTCTCAATGCTGCAATCCAGATTTTATTCTTTGCTAAGGAGTTACACTTCTGATTCAGAAGAAGCATTTCTGTCTGAATTATTAATCTACCATTTCTCTTCTCAAATGTTGATAAAGCTGTTGTGTTTTTGTAATGTTTTCTTTTTTAATTCTAGACAAAGTTATTTATTTACAACTATAACCAGTACATTTCTGGTAATAGCAGTTCAGTTTGTGTGAAAGACGCATGGGCTGGAGTCAGGCTAAACTGGAGAGGCACTTTGAAGAACAGATGTGGGATAATGGAGTACAGGGGAGCAGCTGAAAGAGTTTATCAAGATTTTATCATTTTAATTGTGAGACATTGCTGAGGTCAATTATCACATCACTTCAAAATAATGTGAGTTGATGGAATGCTCAACTAACTCTGCAATTCACTCACAAGTTACACAGTGACAGCTCTATAGGCCACTGTCCTCCTATAGGCTCTAAATTAAAACACCAGCAAACATTGACCATGCTTCTACAATATAGCATTACAGAATTGAAATGTTGATGAATAGTTCAAGATATACTTGCAGCCTAGGAAAATATGCCACCTCGATATGTCACAAGGTTGGATTCCTTATCAGATTATGTGTTAATCTTCTTCCCTATTGTCTCTGGAGCACATAGAGGCCCTGTGTAAGCAGCAGAAGGAACAGACCAGCTCACAAACTAACCAACCTGGCCACACCACCCATCCCGCCAGATACCTCCTGCCCCATCCGCAGAAGAGTCCACGGTTCCCACACTGGTCTGTTTATCTACCTCAAAGCTCAAAAGACTGCAGATGTTGGAATCTGGAGCAACAAACAATCTGTTCGAGGAACGCAATGGGTCAAGCAACATCTGTGGAAGGAAAGGAATTGTCATCGTCTAGTGTCGAAGCCCTGCATCAGGACTGATGCAAGGTTTTGATCTGAAACATCGACATTTCCATTATCCCGCAGATACTGCTCGACTCTCTGAGTTCCTCTGGCAGATTGATTGTTGGAAGTAAGCTATCCTTGATCCTGAGGGGCTCTCTTAGAAGGAGATTGTCTCTCCACTGGCTACCAATGGCTATTAACCTGAAAGACTAACTCTGATTTCTGTCTATATGGATGCTATCCATGGTGAAAGTAAACTGGATCCACTGGTGAGAAAAGTGGTTGAAACATTTAGTAGAAATAAGAATGACCCAGTAAGAAATTTAAATTACTTTCACCCCTGGATACTACCTGACTTGCTGATCATTTCCATTGAGTTTTTTTGTACTTATCTTGGATGTATATTTTCTGCACAATTGCTTCTGTCTCACATTCTAGCAACTGTTTTGACTACATTGGAAAAAGCTCCAAAATACAAATATCTAAGTGTATACAGTATGCTCCCAAACTGTAATGCTTGTTTGAAACAGTAAGATAAATCTAAGCTGAAATAACCCCACCATGCATTGAGGCTAACAACAGTAGAAAAAATGTTGTAATCTCTAGTATTTTGCAGATACATTTCCAACTCAGTACTTTTTGAATTGGGAAATAATGGTTTACTTCAGTTGTCAAGAAGAGAGCATCAGAAAAGTGCAGAGAAAAAGTCATTTCTCAGTAAAGAACAGAAAAATATCCCAATGGTCCATATAAATACTTACATTGCTGTCCCAGAAAAAAGGTCTTTGCTGCTGTTAAGGTATAGTCAAGTTAAATTCATACAAAGTCTGGTTATTTTATAGTCATTCTGCTGTTATTGTGCTAGCTGCACATATGGGAAGCAGACACGAGGTCATTTCAGGCAGAAGCAGTCTTAGCTACACTGAGTGGCATGACAAATCATTTGACATTACATTCAAACATATAAGCCTTGGATGAGCAACTCACGACAGCTAATCAGAAAGGACCAGAACTTCCCAGAGTTGCCAACTGGTTTACACTGTTTCTTTCTCCCATCCAGGTTGCTAATAAGCACTCTGACTCATATTTATGAACAAATCCAGTTGTGCCAGAAGTGCAAGGGAAAACCAAAATATTCTGTATATTTTTTTAGAATTTTATAGGTTGGCTGAATGCTCATTGCAAAGAATACAAATTCTTGATATTCCTATTGCAACCTATTGTGTGTTCAGATCACTGAAACAAAATGGTATAATGCTCTTCTTCTGCTCAAGATAATTGTCCACTCAACACCATATTTCACTCCTGCCCCATTTTGGCTTCCCTTTTGTCATTAATCATCAAGGTGGAACTATGTCAAAAGCTTTCAGAGGACACAATGTATTGCATCAAATATATTTTGTCTAAAACTACATTTTGTAATGAAAACAACCCCATGACAGAAATTGTATTGTGACTTTTGATAAACAAAAAAAACTGTAACTTTGTGATAAAGATTAAAAAAAAATGCTTGAATACAACTTGGTTCCATGGTTTTCAGTCTGATACTATTGACAGGACAGTTGGTGCCAGGTTTCAGATCTTTCCTTCGGCACCTCTCCCTACCTTCTGCCAAATAATGAAGGGAAAATGACTGGTGTACTGAGTGCTGTAGGGTCAGTAACTCAATGAAATCATTGATCCTGTGGATAAGTACTTAGAAACATTGCTGTGAGACTGTACCTCATTAAAACTTATTTCATAAGTCTTTCATCCGACAAGACAGAACTCTGATATTCAGTGTGGGTTGGCAGGGTGACATAAGCTATGGACTTCATTTACACTGAGCAGACATGATGGTATCAGGAACACTTATTTGGAATGCTTTAAAATGCTTGGTGTTCACAATCCAATTAAGTATTCCACGCACTACATTACAATGTCAGTGATCTCTCAAAATGGCACTATATTGCCTGAAGTTAGCTGGACAGAAGTTTTATCAGAGCAGTCACCACCAGATGGAGAAATTCTACAAAACCCAACAGACTGAAGCTGCCAGCTGACATTACTCTACTCCTGGATGGAAATGTAACTATCTGTTTGCTAAAGACTAAGTTTTGACAAATAAAGCTGTGTAACTGAACATAATTATTTGATAAATTTTATCAGTGAGATTGACTTTTTTTTCTTGGAATTCTTATATGGTTATTTTTATGTCATGATGACTTCTTTTCTTCTCTTGGCCAAGGATAAATCTCCTTTAAATGAATATAACCATCCATAGCTACTTATTGTGGACAGAAATTGTTCTCTGGAGATTCAGTAAAAACACTGTGGTTCTGTTGTAAAACTGTAGACCATTATAGAGCACTCAGAAGAAACCACAAGCTCACTGCCAACTGGTTACATTGCAATAAAGGAATGGATTGGGTCAATGCATTGTAACTAGGCCAACAAAAGGAGCATTGCTGAAATTTTCATGCTTCTGGTTTATAGAACCTTGCATACAGACTGGAAAACTCATCAGTAACAGATTTCTTTTACAAGTGAACTCATGGACACATCCTGACATTAGAAAACCTTGTACAGTCAAGCTCATAAATAATTCTTCTCTTTGATTTTTTTTTATTAGCAACATTATTTCTGAGCGTGACAACTAATGCACCATTTTTCAGCATCACACCCATGCTTATCAGGTTTTAAGTTAAGTATTAAGCGTGAAGTGTACACTTGTCTCATCAGTCTTTATCCCAAGAACTTAATATCGATGTTGCACAATAACAATGACACTAAGAATAATTTATTGAATTGATTTACGGTTGCTGGAAAGAAGTAGAGAGTGTCCACCTGCTGCACCTGTTACAATACTTTATAGTTGTTTCTCCTGCTATTTCCCTTTTCCTTTAGGTAAAATCACCAATCTCATGCTTTTTCATCATCTAGTTGTTAATGCTATTAAAGCTGTTGGTTGCATTGTAACACAGGGTTGTTAAATTAATGCAGAACCAGCGAGTTTTGTAAAATAATTTCTGAATCTTTCATTATTTCAAAACTACCTCAGAAAGAGGCAAGATTTAAATTATGTCACTCAAGCTTTCCTCTAGATTTACCCTTTCTGGCTATTATTTTGACACAATAAAAAAAAGCATGTGTTTATCGGAAATAGCATGCACTAAAATCAGTACTGTGATTTAGTGTTTTCAGTCATAGTCTAAACTATGGTGAAGTCTGGATTTTTTTTAATAAAAGGAAAGAACATGCATCTCTATGGCACTTTTCATAATCTCAGGATATTCTAAAATGTTTCACAGCCGGTGAAGTATTTGTGCAGTGCAGAAAGTACAGTGGTATTAAGCCAGAGCCACTGGCTATTGTTAGCTGATGAACCACTGAGGCAAAAATGGGAATGATTTTAGATCTGACTTTTATTTTCCTGAATCATGTAACTATCCTGCAATCACATCACAGTAGTCGTGAATTCATCACTTCACAATAAGTGATAAGCAATCACACTTGATTTTTGCTTAACCAAGGATATGGAGATGACAATTTGGTCCATCTCAGCCAAACTGGCACAAAGGTGGCCCCCATTTAGAACTTAGTTATCAGTCTAACTCAGAAAGTGTGTATGAATAGATAGTATGAAGAAAAGAAACACCCTAGTAATGCTATGTAGGGTTTTCTTCTCAAGTTCATGATAATGAAAGAAAATCTAAGATAATGTATGATCTGAACTATAGGATCGAGTTGATGTACAGATTCTCTAAATATTTTGCGCTTAGTATAGACATTCCTGGTAAAAGACAACATATTATTTCTTGGTATGGTTAATACCTCTCCACACTTGGCACTGAAGAAATCCTAAATGTTGTGATCATTGAGATGGTAGGACGATCTTTCACTTGCAATCTTTGTTTCACTTCTCAAGTATCAGTGACAAGCAGTCGCATTTAATGTACATTGAGATAGATCACATGATTCATTGTAAGATTGAGGTATCTATGGTTTGCCATCACCTTAAAAGTAGTGGGTGAGCTGGAGGCAGGGAAGGAACGAAAGAGTGGAAATGAGAGGGCACCTCAAAGAAGTGCCGAGAGTGAGAGGGCAAAGTTAAGGTTTTGCAGTATCAATGACCAAGCTTCAATGATAGTTGATGTCTAAGACCTCTCAGATGTACCTGAAATACAATTTCAAATACAAATACAACAGCATAACTTTTCAGCAATATGGGACCTGGAGATTACAACTTCATTCCTTCTCAATTAAAATTACATGGACCATGGTTCCAGTGCAAAGTCTATTGTACTAAATGATTTGGAGTTAGATTAACCCCCTTCAGATCTACAATTCTTTGATTATCTGTGCTCCTCAAATTGTGGCCTCTTGCCCAATCCTGAATGCGATTGATCTACCATTGCCAGCCATGCCTGAAACTGCCCAGGATCTAACCTCTAGAATTCTCTCCCTAAACCTCTTTGTTTCTTTATATTTTTAAAAAATATATCTTTTTGACAAATATGTGGTCATTTGACCCTATCCCATATGTGGCTTGATGTCAAATTTTATTTGACAATGCCTTAGGAGATTTTACTACGTTAAAGGCACTGTGTAAGGACAGGCTGTTGTTGTTGTTGGGTGTTGGCCTGTGTAAGTTAAATGTTTCCCTTATGTTACTTTAAATGCTTAAGATAGTGCAATCACTCCCAGATGCACATGCAGACACTTAAAATTTAGAGTTGATCCTTATCCTTGCCTGTATAAGGCTGTCTCCCAAATGAAAAGATTAGTACCTAATGGTAAACTGAAACAATACAAAAAATGAAGGTTCCAGGTCTGACTCCCCATTGCTGCTGAATTAGTTGTTCTGAGTTCCATGAAGGCTGCTTCAAGTCTCTTTGGGAGGGAAAGAGATGGGAACATTCTTCATCGTCTTCTTTTTGATTGCTATCCAAAGACTCTTGCTTTAATATGTACAGATGGTGTTCACTTGAAAACAGGACTGCTGACCTGGGGTGATCCCACAATCAAATCATTGCCAATTCTCTTTTGGTTCATAAATAAAGTGTGGCCCCTCAGGTAATTTATGTGAATTCTGACCATTGCCTCATTCTCTGCAGAGTTTAGTTGTGTGCATGCAAATTTACTCTTCATTTCTGACCATATCCATGGTAGGAAGGGCGAAAATTAAGAAATAAAAATCCTTTGTAGTTTCTGGCAAATGCTATTTCATCAGCAGGTGGCAGTACTGACCAGAAAATCCAGAGAATAACTAACAGCTGTAGTTGCTCAAGTTTTTTTAATATTTGCAGAAAAAAAATATTTGGCCAAATTCATAGCATACATCAGTGATACTTAATAGATCCACTGACATGTTGCCATTAATAGTAATGGAACCAAAGAGTAAAGCAAAGTCTGCTGTCTGACATCATTTAACGTCTCGCCAGTATCTTTGTTGTCCATGAACTCTGTGTTTCTTTGCAAAGGTTGTAAGATTAATGGATGGATATTGTAATATTCTCCAAAGTGAAGGTCATCAATCACATTATGAATTGTATGAAAAGCTTTATGCTCATTTTAGCGGTAAAAATTCAATTAAATGTTCCACATTGCAAACAAGGTTGGGAGTGCTACATTTTATGCTAACTTCCACTTGCAAAAAAATAGAATTTGAAGTGTTTAGGATACAGTTATTTGGGTATTTTTCTGTTCCTGTAAGGTACATTCAAGCTTGTTGTGAAGTAGAATTTAAAGGATAAGCCTCACGTTTTTTTCCTATCCTGCTTTTGGAATCATCAATGTGAAATACAATGCTTCCAATGATGACCACTCCTTCACCAACCTTTCCATCTTTGAGGTCACAATCATGCATTGAGTTGGAGAACTAGAGACAGAGACTCAAGTTTCTCCCCGTGGCTAGAATTTTCCTGTGGCATCATTTAAAATTTGAAGTTCTTGTCAAATCCAAAAATGTTGCAGGATTTTTCATAACTTAGGCTTCCACATATGATTCAATTCAGGGGGTGACTGTTATTCCGTTCTGGAACGGTGATAGGCTCATTTATTCCACATGTGTATTAAGAAGTTATAAACCTTCAATAATGTTATGCCTTTCGTCAGATTTTAAGAAAGAATGAAGAACATAATATCTTTAAAAAGGAACACGTGTAGACCATATAACTCCTTCACCACTCAGTGGGATTGTAGCTGATTTACCTCAAATCCACCCTTCTCTCCTAAAGCTATACCCCTTAACTTTGAGATTCATTGCCCACACAGAGATAAAGACCTATAAATCTATTAAATAGCTGTTTTCACTCAACATACCAGACAGATGTGAGATAAGATGACTACTCCTACTTGTGAATATTTGATGGCGGTCACTCCATGATTCTTCTAGCCACTCCTCTTCTTGAATTCAAGTTACTGAATGCCCTGATCCAGGGTTTCGACCTGAATCGTTGACAATTCCTCTTCCCCCATAGATTCTGCTCAATCTGCTGAGTTCCTCCAGCAGATTGTTTGTTGCTACTGAATGTAAAACTTTTTCTGATGGATCAGAAAAAGAAGACATAAGATAAGATATTTATTTATGAGTCACATGTACATCGAAGCACAGAGTGAAATGTATCTTTTTGTGTCACTGAGAATGTTCTGGGGGCAGCCTGCAAGTATCACCATGCTTCTGGTGCCAATATTGCATGCCCACAACTCCTAACCTGTATGTCTTTTGGAATGTGGGAGGAAACTGGAGCACCCGGAAAAAACCCACGCAGACACGGGGAGAATGTTCAAACTCTTTACAGATAGTGGCAGGAATTGAATCCAGGTCGCTTGTGCTGTAATAGCGTTATGCTGCTACACTACCGTGCTGCCCGTAGGGAACTACAGAATGATGACATAGCTTAAAATCCCACTGTACAACGGACAGATGCTGACACAGCCAGGGACAGGGTAAGCTGATCCTTCATGAACAATTGCTTGTCTCCTAGATGTACGGTAATTAACCAAAGTATTCACCATCCTAAACCTACCTGCTACCTAAAGTATTTCTGTGACTTTCACATAATGCCCTCAAAAACCTATCACGTAATATACTTTGAGTCTTGCCATGTGCAGTCTGTAGCATTCTTATCTATGTGTAAGCACAAATGTTCAGTAGGTAATTCAGCTCAGGTAGGTGGTTCCGTATTTTCTGAGGTGCTAGCCTTCAGATGAGATGTTGAACTAAAGTCCTTGTCTGCTCTTGTCAGTATTAATAAAATATCTCAGCACATTATTTTGAATAAGAGAAGGGAAGTTATTCCTAAATTCCTGGGCAATCCCTCCCTCAACATCACTAATGCAAACTATTTGCATCAATTTACATTTCTGTTTGTGAAATTGGCTGTTTCATTTCTCACTCTACAGCAGTGACTGCATTTCAAAATGTACTTCATTGGTTATGCATTTTGGGATAACTGAGACATAAATAGTGCAACTTAGATGCAAGTCTTTTTTTCTTTAAAATAGAATCCATGTGTCAGCTGCTCCATGGAGCCTTAATAATCTCCCTGCATTTTTACAGTAGAAAAAGTTATTGTTTTGAAGTGGTTACATATGCACTTAATGTAAAAAAAAGCAGAGGTTTCTGGATTTCAAGCAGACCTTTATGTTTGTTCTGCAACTCCTTGTTACAAGATTCAAGCATGTAAGCTTATAATAATCTGAAGTCTCTGCATAATGTTGCTGTGTGACGGCCTGTTTATACACCTATCTCAATATAAGTACAAGTGGCCTTGTTATACTATATTTGTAGCTAGTCTGTTTTAAAACTGTTTGGTCAAACAGAGAAACATTTTGCAATTCTGATGGTAATTCTCTTTTGAGACCTGAAATTTGGCTGAAATGTTACTGTTGGCACCATGTATGGACAAATGTTGTGTCCCTAATTTAGTGCTTGTGTTAACCACATTTAAAGCTGATGTAGTATTACTAATGTTAAAATTCCAAACAGAGGAAAATTTTATCTGCTATTTGCTGACTAGTAAAAATTTCAGCTATTTGTTACAAATGAAATGCTTGGTGAAGGAAGGCTGCCTTTGCTTTGTACATTGAAATACCCTAGATTTAAAATGGAAGATTGCAACTGAGTGCCTCTCTGACTGACTTGGCAATCCGATACCTTAGCAAGGTCGGTCCACATGATTGCCCAGCCAGCCTAATATGTTAAAAAGAGCCAGGGAGGCAGAGGGCAGGAAGCTCTATTGCATTTGCAGAAGGATTGTTTCCATGTAACTCCAGATAACTTTGAAAGGGCAGTGGCCTTTAATTGACCAAAGAGCTTATCAGTGCTCCAGGCTGGTAAACTGCATAAATCTGTTTGGTTAAACTCCAGCTCTGTGGCTGCACACAGCGGTGGTCTGTAATCTTTAGGATTTTGTGATTAAGTTGTTTATAAAAGGGCTTGGAGGGACAGAGGGAGATAAGGTTACCCCCTATATCAATTAATAGATGTTCCACAGGCGTGATAGCTTGATATGCTGTTGTGGAGACTTGGGTGTAGTAAGAGGTTTCTCTAAATAGGCATGCAGTTGATGAAAATACAAAAATTTTTTGGACTTTGATCAACAAAACAATTTATTTTACTGTGACTGAACAACTATTGAAGGAGCAATTAACCATTTACAGCAATGACACTTAATGATTATTAGAAGTTTTACTGTTTTATAATTTGTCAGGTATATTTGTGATTCATTTTAGTCCAATAATTGCAAACAGAAACTTTTCTTGAAGCTGCCCTGTAAGAGCTGTGGTATGCATATACTATTGCTCCAATCTGAAGAGACTGAGGCAATAAAACAGAAGGCTGTGCTGAATGTAATAAGCAGGTCACTGCCACTGGGGTCATTGCAATCCCTCAGGTCACACTGTGCAGTAAAAGCAAATTATCGCACAAAACCTCTGGACCATGGGGAACAAGGCTCCTTTACGAGAACTATTGGGAAAGAAACAATAATTTAAAAAGATTTTTACAATGCCTGAACACCTGAAAATTAGAAATCTCTCCCTACCCACGATCCCTGTGTCCCACCCTCATAAACCAATGAATAGTGCAGAATTTTGTGCTAGTGTGCCTGTAGGAGATTAGTACTAAGGAAAACTAAGGTTTTGATTTGTAAGCTATCAGAGTTGAATGGATCACATCTGTTTTTGTTTTTTTACATATACAAGGCAGGGGCCCTAGTATTCAGCAGTTAGCACAACCAAATTCTGTATCTACAACTGTAGATTCTGTGAGAGGCCCGTGTTGGGTTTGGGGACACCTCAGTCTCTACTTTCAAATATATCTGCCTAGGAGTTGATTTGCAGTCAGTAGCACTCAACAAGTTCAGTGGTTGTGTCAGTGCTTTGTAATCTGCTTCTGAAATTCAGTTCCACTGAAGTTTTTGGAATGAATTTCAAAGTGCTAAAATGATTATGTACATATTTAGGGATTCAGACTGGGAATTTCCAGGCAAACCTTTCAAAACAATGTGATAACTTTTGTTTAGAACTCAAATTAATTTTAACCTCCAACCTGTTTTATAACCCAACTAATTTTGCCTTTCACTTATGGAAAACAAAATCAGGCAACAAATAAAACAAGTGCCGAATCTGATCCCAGCAATTCCCTGCTGGGCAGAGTGGTTTAGAATTGTCCACATGAAATTTAAACCATTTAAAAGCTATTTACAATGATTAGTTTCCAAGCCTCTGTAATGCTTAGTTGTTTACAGTC
The DNA here is from genome assembly GCF_009764475.1 of Pristis pectinata. Classification (NCBI taxonomy): domain Eukaryota; kingdom Metazoa; phylum Chordata; class Chondrichthyes; order Rhinopristiformes; family Pristidae; genus Pristis; species Pristis pectinata. The sequence continues at coordinate 67,396,998 of NC_067411.1, forward strand.
TGTCACTTAACACCTAATGAGAAAATAAAATTTTAAGTTGTAGGCACCAAAAGTGAATAATACTGGGTGCTTTGAATTTGGATAGCATCAATTAAGATGGGTATTTTAGATTTTACATTCATTAATATCTGTACAGTTCATAACTTGCCTATTCACTAATTCAACTGAAACTTCTGCAAAGCCAGTTGATTAAGCATCTGAGGTTGAATGTGATTGTATCAACTCATATTTCACACCTTGGTATGAAAACGGTTTCTCTATTGTGCAAGCAATGCAATAGCAGCAGACTAATGAATTTCACCTCATGGTGTAAACTGCCACCAGTTAGTTTCAAAGTCCTTGGTATTAGTACAGTAAGCATTGGTTTCTCTTTGTCAGAATGGGAAAACTATTTGGAAATGGAAACAAAAAGAAAATGGGACAAATGTTTTGTTTTGCAAGAACCACAGATGCCTGCATTGACCCCATGGCTAAAAAAAATACTTGATGATAAATCTATCCACTCAGGTTGGTGTAAAAGAGAGCATGAACCTATTCATGGAAGAGCAGAAATGCTCCTGATGTCTGGATCATCAGTTATCCTTTAAATAACACTATTCATGAAATACATACTGGGTTTTTATCTCATTGCTATTTCTGGAATATTGCTCTTTGGAAACTGACTGCTTCATTGCGCTATAAGGCAACGCCAACCACGCTTCCAAAGTAATTTATTAGCCATAAAAGCTTTGAAACCTTTTAAGGATGTGAAAAGAGTTGTAAAAATACAAATGCCCTGACATCCATTCCCAAATGTGCTAAATAGTCACATCAGCTTGATGTACTCTGTCTCATAAATTCAGTCCATTGGAATAAATTTTGTAAGCCGAGTAAAACATGCTGAGGCAACCATGGAGTGTATCTGATGTGACAACTGGAGATGAACTTCCAGGCAAAATTCTTTCTTTATGTTAGATCGCCAATCAACAATATTTTTTTTATTTCCTTCATAATTTCTTCATTAATTTCTTAATACAACTGCCCTGGAGTATGTACTTTGACATTCTTGTCTTGTTCAAGGGAAGAAGCACAAATATCCATCATTCTCCAGGTAATTTTTAAAAAATATGCAAACTGTTAAGTAGTTTGGTACTTGCCCTTTACAGAAAATTCTGGGAATAAATGCTAGCTGAATGCTAATGAAGTCCTGATGAAGTGTGGTTTGCAAGATCACTTTGAATTTCCAATAACAAATGAACATTAGAAGATGATGGTCTTTTATGTGTAGCTCAAAAGCACAACAAAAAATGACAAAGAAATGAAAATTGAGGATGTGTGGAAGGCCAGCATTGGAGGAGCATGACATTTCTCCACTATAGGTCTGGCACAGTTTTCACAGAGTAATAGCCCTTCACCTTCATTGGTTACACTCCTTCTTGAAGATATAAGCAACCCCAGTTTCAGTAAACAGACTGCAGTCTGAAATGGTGAAAATGTTTACCTAAAATTCTACCATTAGCTTTGCTCCTGTTGCTGCAAATTATGACATTCTAGTTCTTGCTTTTGTGCATGTTGCAGAGACAGATATCTGAAGGAAATGACTCAAAAAAAGAGAGCAAAACATAAAGGTCATCCTCAAAGACTACATTAAATTTTAAAGTCAATATAAGCAACAATTGTTATTCCTTCATAATATTCCTATTTCCAAATGGTTCCTGGCAATAATTCAGTTTTATGAAAGTTGTCTTACTTTTGCACACCATGTTTCCTCATCCTTTGTTAAAGGAGAAAAGGTTTCTTGAGCTTTGGAAAAGGTTATCATTGCCTTGAAGGTGCACATGAACAAGAGGAAATAAGGGCAATTGAAACATTTCAAAATAATTTAATTCCATTGGGTTAAGCAGACATTCCCTTTTACTCTCTTATTTGCTTATTAATTTTATTTTTTCACATACATTCTATGATATTGCCCCAGAGTTTGCTGAAACAAAATATTTCATATCACGTGAGTTAATTCATCTATTGCAGATGAATAGTTGAAATAAGTTGAGAAAGGACAGTGCTTTAGAAGGGGTGAATTCAATATCAAATCAGGTACAATAAGAGATGTGAAAAATTGGGTCCAGTGTGAGAGAAAATAGAAAAGTAAGATTTTGATAATTTAATATCTGACAATTTAAAAATCTCTGACAACAATTCTAACCTGAATAAATAGCCTTCACAGTTTTCGGTTTTCACTTCCTGTGCCAGAAAAAAAGGTAAAAAAAAGTACTTGCATACCCTGATTATAACCAGCCAAAATTGTCTGTGTTTATTTACCAGTTAATGGAAAATGAGAAAATATGAAGAAGCTCACCTGGAGGTGAAGGGGCAGCCGCCATCGTCTAAAGCTAATCTGAGTGTAACTCACTCAGCAATATGTGTTTGTTTACAATTCACATAGTATCTCTTACTCTTTACATTGCTGCTGTTTTTTTATATAAATGACATATGTACATTAATAACCATTATTCAAATTTACCTCATAATTAGCATTTACAAATGCCTTCTGCGTGTTGGCCTAATATTTTATGTATGTGCTTAGCAGACAAGTTTACATGTTAGTCATTGTTTTGCATCGTGTCATCACTTCAGACAGAATTAGAATTGTACATACATGATAATATCATGAGGCTAGCTGTTTACCAACAGAAAAATGGCAATCCAGGGTGCCAAATATAAAGTGATCTTCCTGACCAGTAGTCTGAAAAAAATAAGGTGTGTTTGTTTTTAAGTGGCTGTCAACTCCTCACAGTAGCTGGAAGTCAAAGAACAAGGGCTGCACGGTAGCGTAGCGGTTAGCGCGACACTATTACAGCGCCAGCGATGGGGGTTCGATTCCCGTCGCTGTCTGTAAGGAGTTTGTACATTCTTCCGTGTCTGCGTGGGTTTCCTCCGGGTGCTCTGGTTTCCTCCCACATTCCAAAGACATACGGGTAGGTTAATTTGAGTTTAAAATAGGTGGTGTGGACTCTCTGGGCCAGAAGGGCCTGTTATCACGCTGTAAATAAAAAAAAACAATAAAATGCAGTTTAAATGATAGATGTATGGTCCAATCTGCAACATGATCAGGATAAATTTCATACCATTTTAAAAACACACAATTGATTTGGTACTTGAGCTTGGTAGTTTCCACCTGTTAAACCAGTTTTTACCTTAAATGGGTTTCCCTAGCTCACATTTCCTCAAGGAAGCCACCTCCAACTTGATCGGCAAGAGTGTGTGCAATGCCTTCTGGTTGCAAATCCCACTGACGTGCTTTGAGAAAATGCCAGGCTGAATCAACTGTTAATGGTATTAACTGTTTGTGAATGTCTCTAACATACATAAACATTCTAAAGGTCACACAAATTATACATAGGAGGTCAGTGGATAGATTTACCAACATGGCTTCTGGGGTAGAATATAGAACATAGAGCATAGAACAATATACCACAGGAACAGGCCCTTCGGCCCACGATGTTGTGCCGAACTAATTAACCTAGTAATTAAATGCCTAACTAAATTAATCCCTTCTGCCCACACAATGTCCATATTTTTCATTCTCTGCACATTCATGTGCCTATCTATGAGCCTCTTAAACCCCTCTATTATATTTGCCTCCACCCCTGGCAGTGCATTCCTGGCACCCACCACTCTTTGTGTAAAAAAACTTGCCCTGAACATCTCCTTTGAACTTACTCCCTCTCACCTTAAATGCATGCCCTCTAGTCATAGACATTTTGACCCTGGGAAAAATGATGCCAGCTGTCTACTCCATCTATGCCTCTCATAAACTTATAAACTTCTGTAAGGTCTCCCCCTATCCTCTGTTGCTCCAGAGAGAACAACCCAAGTTTGTCCAACCTCTCCTTATCGCAATGTCCTCTAATCCAGGCAGCATCCTGGTAAACCTCTTCTGCAGCCTCTCCAAAGCCTCCACATCCTTCCTAAAATGGGAACTGAATGCAATACTCTAGATGTACCCTAACTAGAGTTTTATAAATCTGCAACATAACTTCCCAACTCTTGAACTCAGTGCCTTGACTAACAAAGGCAAGCATGCCATATGCCTTCTTTACTACACTATCAACCTGTGCAGCCACTTCCAGGGAGCTATGGACTTGGACCCCAAGATCCCTCTGTACATCAACACTGTTAAGGGTCTTGCCATTAACGCTGTACTGTCCCTTTATATGTGATCTCCCAAAGTGCAGCTCTTCCTAATTTGGCCAGATTAAACTTCATCTGCCATTTCTCTGCCCATATCTGCAATTTATCTATATACCACTGTATCCTTTGGCCATCTTTTACACTATCCACAACACCAGCAATCTTTGTCAATCCACAAAAAACCCTGGAGAAACTCAGCAGGTCAGGCAGCATCTATGGAAGGAAATAAACAGTCGACGTTTCGGGCTGAGACCCTTCATCAGGACTGGAAAGGAAGAGGGCAGAAGCCAGAATAAAAGGGTGAGGGGAGAAGGAGCAGCACGAGCTGGCAGGTGATAGGTGAATCCAGGTGAGAGGGGGAAGGTAGGTTGGTGGGGGAGGAGGGTAAGTGGGAATGATGTGAGAAGCTAGGAGGTGATAGGTAGAAGATTCAAGGGGCTGAAGAAGATGGAATCTGATAGGAGAGAGGATAGTGGACCATAGAATAAAGGGAAGGAGGTGGGGAACCAAAGTGAGGAAGTTATGGGTGATGGGCAGACCATGAGGGCAGGGGAGGGGAGAGAGAAGGAAGGGGTAAAGGGGCCAGAGGGATAAGTGTCTAATCTGTGTCTAGCCTCAACTTGGCAGTAGAGGAGGCCATGGACAGACATGTCAGTGTGGGGATGGGAAGTGGAATTAAAATGGCTGGCCACCGGGATGTCCTGGCTGTTATGGCGGACAGAGCAAAGGTGCTCAACGAAGTGGTCCCCTAAGATTGGGACACAGATTAGAGGAACAACACCTCATATTCCATCTTGGTAGTCTCCAACCTGATGGCATCAACATTGATTCCTCTAACTTCCGGTAACCACTCCCAGCTATCTGCCCCCCACCTTTGTTCTCCCTTATTCCACTGGCCTCTTTACCCCTTTTCTTTCCCCTCCCCACCCTCACGACCTGCCCATCACCCACACACTCCTTCTGGTTGCCCACCTCCTTCCCTTTATTCCATGGTTCACTGTCCCCTCCTGTCAGATTCCATCTTGTTCAAGTCTTTGCCTCTTCCAGCTGTCGCCTCCTTTGCTTCTCACATCATTCCCACTTGTCCCGCCATCCCCCACCTATTTACCTTCTCCCTCTCACCTGCATCCACCTGTCACCCACCAGTTTGTGTTCCTCCCCCTCCCTCCACCATCTGCCTCTTTCTTTCCAGTCCTGATGAAGGGTCTCGGCCTGAAGCATCGATTATTCATTTCCCTCCATAGATGCTGCCTGACCTCCTGAGTTCCTCCAGCATTTTGTGTGTGTTGCTCCAGATTTCCAGCCTCTGCTGAATTTCTTGTGTCATCAGCGATCTTTGTACTTCTGGGAACTTACTAACCCATACATTCATGTTTTCTTCCGAGTCATTTATATGTATAACAAACAGCAGAAGTCCTAGTACTGATCCCTATGGAATACCACTACTCACAGACTTCCAACCAGAATATGATCCATCGACCACTACCCTTTGAATTCTATGGGCAAGCCAATTCTGAATCCAAACAGCCAAGTCACCATGGATCCCATGCATCTTAATCTTCTGAATGAGAGACCTTGTCAAACGACTTACCCCATGTAGACAACATCCACCGCTCTACATCAATCACCTTTGTTACCTCTGCGAAAAACTCAATCAAGTTAGTAAGATGTGACTTGCCTGCACAAAGCCATGCTGACTGTCCCTAATTAGGCCATTGTTTTCCAAATGCTCATAAATCCTATCCTATTTCCAAATGCTAAGTGTTTGAAGTTTCAGTCTTCATCACCGGACACCTCATTGTTAAAAAGCATTGTTAAAGAGCAGTGGCAGTCAACTAGATGGAAGTCCTGGGCATTTGCATTTGCAGGTTTGCAACTGCCATTTTCTCCACACGGAACATTTGGAATCTCTCAGCAAGTTGCACTCCAAACTCTGCTGCCAGCCCAGTTTATTGGCATGGGAAAGACAATAAGACTTCATCAGCTGCTGACTGAGGAAAACTGAGATGCTTGAAGTCACGAAATGCGTTTTTCATTTGTAAAACTTGACATTGATGGTGCATTACAGAACTAAAAATAATAAGAATAACCTTGCTGCTCAGTTTATATTAACAATCAGGCCACCGTACCTGAAGGGTGCTTGGTGATCCTGCAGCAAGGGTGTGTCTTGTGTTTCCCCAGCTCTCCTCAACCCATTCCCCTACCTTCTCTTTCTCTCCATTCCACCACTGCAGGGGGTCTGTGGGATGGGCCACATTCTAAGGTCCTGCCACCACTTGGCACTGAAGCATTGTGTCCTGTGTAATGATCTCTTAAACATTTCATAGGTGTATTATTTAAGAAGAGATGTGAGTGGCTTTGATACATTATAAATAGACAGGTTTGATGGCCCGATGAATGCATTGATTTGACAACACAATGTACTAATTGTTTTGTATTTCCTGTATATATCTTTATGAATAAAGTTTATTTTTGAAATTTAAAAGAATTGCCCCACCAACAAGAACATGCATAATTGTATGTTAGGCATGGTCATTAGCACAGGGAGTTCAAGAAGCAGGCTGCAAGCTTTGTAATTGGTTGTACCCAGCAACCCCTCTCTAACCCACATCAAATGTTTTAAACTTTTCTACCGCTTGCTCCTGCTTTATGTTCTTTATGTGGGATTGTTCTATAGCTGCCCACTTCCACTGTGCTTGCAAATGACCCACATTGACACAAATTAGAGTTGATTTATCAGCTTTGCTCAGAGAAATAGTTGGCTTAGGAAATAGAAACCAGAATGTACTGTTGGTGGCTGACTAGTTTTCTAGTGTAAGTTTTATACAACCTGATGGAAGTAGAGAAGGAAGAATTTCCATATTTTGACATATTTTGCCCCACGAGAGATCTCGATGTGGACAGTAGGCTCCAAAACTGAAAAGGTATTTCATTCCTAACACCTCATCTTGATGAGCACCAAGACCCAGTAAAATTACAATTGTAAGGTCATGTTATAAACTAGAGAACTGAAGCTTAAGCAGCTTGAAGGCATCATCTGAACTATAACTACTGCCTCAAAATTATTCTCAGAAGTTCTTGTGCCAGAGGCCAAAGGTCAGCATTGTCTGGAGTTGATGTGAGATGAAGCCAACAGCAAAGTATTAGCAATTGTAAACATTCCAAGTTTATTGCAAGTAACATGAGAATAACAATATCATAGCATGCAGATAATTTGTAGTGAAATGTAGACAGAACCTGTTAGCGGACATCGTTCTGGTTCTGCACCCAGGCACAAACACAAATTGGAAGGAAACCTGGAGGCATTCCTTAAACTTGACCTAACTGAGTTCCTGATTCTTATCACAGTCAAATGTGCATCCTCCAACATTACCGAGAGGGAACAAATGAAAGCAAACATTTATATGAGAAAAAAAGTATGTCAAATGGAAAAGTAAATAGACTTCACTTTCTTTAAAATGCTTAGAGATTTTTTTGGGACATGTATGTAGGGATAATAGAGAAGCCAAAGGAATTTGATCCAAGTGTGTTAGGCTTGAACATAAGAACATAAGATATAGCAGCAGGAGAAGGCCATTCAGCCCCTTGAACCTCTGCCATTCAATGTTCATTGCTAATCTAACCTTAAGTCTCAATTCCATTCCCACTCCACCTGATTCCCCTGTAAGACAAAAATCTATCTTGGCTTATATTTACTAACACAGCATCTACATCTCTCTGGAGTAACACCAGGAGACCCAAGGAATCATTCATGTTGGGTTTCCAGGGCTGTATTTCTTGTGGCATACCAGTCCTTACCACACCAGTCAATCTGGACTTATTCCTGATCCTGAAGAAGGGTCCTGACCCGAAACATTGACCGGCTGCTTTTCTCCACAGATGCTGCCTGGCCTGCTGAGTTCCTCCAGCATCATCGTGTTTTTCATCTAGATTCCAACATCTGCAGTCCTTTGTTTCTCTGGACCTACTCCTCCTCCTTTCTCTTTCACCTTTCTTTTTTGCAGGCAAAGGCTTTTCTCCCTTCTTCAAATGATAGGTTTGTACAGGGTGCAACAGTTCCAAATGATCTGGGATAGTTATTCAGATCTGATGAGCAAGTCTCCACCCAATCAGTTCAAATATCAGATTTGGAGCTGTGAAACCCTAAAGGTCTGTTCCAGTAGAGTTCAAGTGGATGCTTGAGCCTCAATGTATTTTCCTGAAAAGGCTCCACAGAGATGTATTACCACAGAAATTTGCAACAGGCTGTTCAGCCAACCACTCCAAAAGGGTTCCTCAGATGAATCCCACTTCCTGGCTCTCAGTTTGCAGGTTTTGCCACTTTGAGTGCTTATCTAGGTGCTTGTAAAATGCAATGAATGCTTTTTCCACTGCTATGCATTTGGGTACTAAGTTCCAGACTTTCTTCATCCTTTGCAGATGCTGGAGCTCTGAAGTAGAACAAGAAATGCTTGAAATGTTCATCAGATCTTGCAGCATCTGTGGAAAGAGAAATAGAACATGGAACTTGAAACAGTACAGCACAGGAACAGGCGCTTCAGCCCACGATGTCATGCCGAACTAATTAAGCTAACGATGCCTACTTAACTGAATCATTTCTGTCTGCACAAGGTCCATATCCCTCCATTCTGTAGAAAGGGCTAATGTTCTAGCCTAATGAACCTCCATCAGATTCCTTTATCAGATAAGAGATGAATCTGCTTGTTGCAGTGTTGGAACAGAGTGAAACATTCTAAATAATCTTAGATTCTGGTATAAAATGCCAGTGGGTTCTGGGTAGGATGGGTTGTTTTAAATACATGCCCAAAGAAAGAATTCTGAAGTGCAATCAGAACTGGCTCTCGTGCCTTTCTTTTGTGTCACTGATAAGCTGCAGGACTCCAATCAGGTGTCCTAATGCACTCTGTCAATGACAGTATCAACAGGCCTGTGGTTAGGTACTCAGGGGCTGGAGAAACATTTAGCAGGCTATCGAGGTAGAAGGTGGTGAACCCAGGATGCAATCCTGATCCACCCAGTAAGTAGTTCTTACCATTTTTGTGTGTAGCTCTAATTGTCAGCTTAAATCTCATTGGTTAGGCTGTTGAAGGCTTGGAAGAACTAAGCAGAACTTGGTGTGCCTGTTCGGTGATAGTTTTGAAGAGAATAATGCCTGTACTCCACCCTGATTTAAATACCGAAGTGCCCCTTGCCTGTTTCAGGCAAATACCCTGTATACTCAGCAGCAGGAGCACTTCCAGTGGAGATCAGACACAAGAGATTGCAATCTGAAATTTGTCTTTTCACTTCCCATTTTTTGTTCTAATTGTGGATAAAACAATGTTCAATTTCTCCTCTAAACACTTTAGTACTGTGCAAAGCGCTTTCTATTGATCTAGGATTAGGCCCTTTGCCAAATCCATATTAATATCTTTTATCCATCTCTGGGGCATTCATTAACAGTTATTCCAAATGATAATCCAGTATCATTATAAACTATCGTAGACTCTTAATTCCCATATTATAATTCTGCTTTAGAGTTACAAAACAAATATCTCTTTATGTTTCCCTTTCATTCATGCCAATGCTAATATTTTGCGGTGATGATGTAACAATAGCCTTTTGAAAATGACGATCAATGTCAGCTCAACTCTAAGTTTTTACAGTCAGTAGCACTGACAACCAAATGCACAAGGAACAACCAAAGTGAAAACCTGTAAGATGATCATGGGTTTCAGATGATACTTACATAGTTTTGCTTTTTGTTTTATGATGTCTGAAACTGTAAAACATTTTACAACTGTATTAGTCATTCCTAACCATCCAGGATTCCAAACTTTATTGGTATTTTGCATAATGGTTGTAGTGTTGGGAGGGGAAATTATGCTTACAGCATATTTAACAGATCAAATAAAATTGTCACTTGGTGGCATTTCTAAGTGGTAAGTGTGATGAATGTGAATTCATAAACAGCAATGTAAAAGTAGCAGCCAATAATAACATACCTGCAACAAACTGGCTTATTCCTTAGAAATTGTGTAAAAAAGAGGTCATGATTTTAAAAAGCAGCTTTTATCCAGGCACGGAACCCATAAATTCCAATGTCCTATATTCCAGAAGTAAGGAACGGAAATAATGACTGGCTCAACAATTGCAACAAAGCCAGATTAAGGAATGCGATGAGGAATGAGACCATACTTGTGTAATAAGTAGCCTCTTATAAAACAAAGGACACAGCAAAGCAGAAAAAAACAACTAGAACTGTCAAGATAAGATTGTTTCAAATTTCCAATATGCATATGATCATTTTTCATTCACTGTTGACCAAGTCCGTGTTGAGTGAGTGTTGTATGCAATGTGTCTGGATTATATTTAATTGTGTCACCATAAAGCCATGAGGCCCCCTCATATCTGTCTCCGTTTTCCATTCAGATATCCCATTTTTCTTTACTGTTTTCTCCTCCTCTGCAACTACATTGGATTATGTAGGATGTACAATACAGAACCAGGCCATTCAGCCCAACCAGTCTACATCAATGTTTTTTGCTTCACTTGAGCCTCCTCCCATCTTTTCACATCTAAATCTATTAGTCTAACCCTCTATTTTCTTCATGCTCATATATTTGTCCAGCCTCCTTGTAAGTGCAACTATGCTATTCATTTCAACCACTCCTTGTGTGGTAGCAAGTTCCACATTCTCACCACTCTGGATAAAAAAGTTTCCTCTGAATTCCCTGTTGGATTTCTTTCTGACTTTTTTTGTCGATGGATTCTAGTTATGCTCTTCCCCACAAAGTAAATTCTCTCTATATCCATACTGTTGAAACCTTTCATAATTTTGAAGACCTGAATTATGTTATCCTTCAGCCATCTTTTCTCCAGAAAAGTGCCAAGCTTTTTATCCCTGCCTGATAGGTAAGTCCTTGCATTTCTGAAATTGTCCTTGTAAGTCTTCTCTGCACCCTCTCCAGTGCCTCTGAATCATTTTTATAATGCAGTAACCAGAACCTTATTCGGTACTCTATCCAAGGTTTGATATAGGTTTAGCATAACATTCCTCTTCAGTTCCATCCCTCTAAAAATAAATCCTTGTGCTTGGTTAGCTTTCTTTACAGCCTTGCTAACCTGTGTTGCAACTTTCACTGACTGATGTATTTATACTCAGATCCCTTTCATTCCTCTGGCTTACCTCGAGCCACACTTTCTAAGTAATGTGGCCTGCCTTTCTTTCCAACCAAAATGTACCATCTAACGTTCAGCTGCACTGAACTTCGTTGTTCAATTTTCTGCCTATTCTGCAAAATTACAAATTTCCTCCTGTAAGTTGTCAGTTTTTACAATTGATTGTTACAAAATATGTGATGTCTGAAAGACAGTGTTGACTATTTCCCCAATTAAGTAACATCCACAAATTTAGAAATTGTGTTTCTGATGTCATTGTCTAAATCCTCAGCGTAAATTGTGAACAGCAGTGGTTCCAGCACTGATCCTTGGTAAATATAGCTATCTAATTTCTTCCACTGTGAACAGATAAACTTTATGCCTACTCTCTGCTTTCTGTCTTGAAGCCAGTGAGCAATTTGTTCTGCTCCTTGCCTTCAACTCTGCACTCTTTGACCATATTCGTTAGTGTTATATGGAGTGCCTTACTGGACTCACTTTGAAAAAAATAGATAAATTATATGGATAATATTATGTACATCTGCTGTCTCTGTTACTGCTTCAATAGACTCAATAGAAGTTCCCTTGTAAAATTCATGTTAACATTTCATCATTGTACTTTACATTTTTAGATGTACTTCGCTATGTTCTTTAGTCAGGTTCCTCCATTTTTTTCAACTACCAATGTTCAGTTGACTGGTCTATAATTCTCTGGACATGTTTTATCCTCCTTCTTAAATATGACTACTACAGTATTTTAGCTACAACTTATGTTAACAAATTATTAGCTATGTATAGTTATGCTTCTGCCATCTTTTCCCTAGATCTATTAAAATTCTTGAATGCAATCCATCTGGACCAGGGGATTAACGCTCTTTGAATTTGATTAGTTTATTTAATGTATTCCCATCTCTATTTTAAATGCACATTTCATTACTGATCTCACTATTTATTTCATTATCCAACATCATAACCACCTGTTCTGTCTCCCTGGTAAATAATATCATGAAATGATGATTTAATATTTCTGTCATCTTCCTACCATCACCTGCAGTATTGCCCTGCCTGTCCCTTAATGGCCTATTTCCCATCCCAGCCTTTCTTATGGACTGATGTATCTGTAAAATATTTTGTTATTTTGTCTTATCCTTGATAATTTCATTTCATTGTCTTCTTTGCCTTCCTAAATGTTTTTGTGACTCATTCCTTCATGTTTTCTGTCATCATGCACTACTCTGCTCTCTGCCTCTTTCTTTACTTCAGTTGTTGCCTTATCCATGGAGTGTCATGTGTTTACTTTGTTCTTACATTTTAGTGCAATATTTTTTCTGAACTTTATCTAAATGTTTCCTCTTGTTGTTTGCCAATATCATTGCCCAGTTTATCTTCCAAGTTCTATTTTTGGCCGCTCAAAATCAATTTTTTTTCCCAGTCTATTAACCTGCTTTTTTTTCATACTTTTGTTCTTCTCTATTATCTACTCAAAACATTATAATTGTATATATATATGTGTGTGTGTGTGTGTGTGTGTCTATTAATTACTCAAAGCTATTATATTATAATCATTATTGCTTTCTGCTTTGATTCATTCCCCATTACCAGATCCTGTAGCAAATCCTTGCTTATTGGGGTTTTTACATATTGGGTTATAATGGAGTCCTGTACACATTGTAAAAGCTCAATCGTCTTACCCCCTTTAATTATTGCTTCTGTCCAATTAACGTAAGTGTACATAAAATCCCCATGATATTTTCACTAATTTCCCAAATTTATCCCCACAATTGTTCCTCCACCTCCCTTCCATTTGTAGGTTGTCTTTCAATAATAGCCATTAGTGTGATTAATCCATATCTTTTTTCACATGGATTCCATTTTTGTCTTCCTTATGGCTGTGTCCTATTTTCCACAGCCTTTAGGTTATTCCTAATAAGTATGCTGTTCCATCTTTGCCTTTTCTTTCACTGTCTTCTCCAAATATATTATAACTTGCAATGTTTAATTCTCAATCTTAATTTTTATCAGTTTCAGTAATCCCAGCAATGTCTGGTTGCTTCCATCCGTTAGAGGCAATGTCCATAGAGGACCAACAGTGATTCCCTGGCTTTCTGTGGAGTTCCATGTTCTTTTCTCTTGCATGAAGGGGAGGATAAGATCAATAACTGACAATGATGATGCGTTGGACAGAAGAATGGAGAATATTTGTGATGGTGGCCGTGACAGAGAGCATGACATCACATAAAGACGACCCTTTCCAATTTTCAAGCACTTATCTATATTAATCCCATTTACTGGCATTTGGTCCATAGCCTACTATGTCTTTTTGATTCAAGTGCTTGTCTAGATGCTGCTTAAATGTTATGACAGCACCTGCCTCCACCATCCTCTCAGGCAGTGTGTTCCAGATTCCAACTGCCCTCTGGTGAAAAAATTCTTCATCAGATTCCCCTAAACATATTACTCCTCACCTTAAACCTATGCCCTCTGGTCTTAGACACTTCTGCCATGGGGAAAAGTCTAACTACCCCATCCATGTCTCCCATAACTGTGTGTACCTCTGTCAAGATTTCCCCTCAAGCATTCTCAGCTCCAAGGAAAACAACCCCAGTCTATCCCGTCTCTCCTCATAACTGAAATGCTCCACCCCAAGCAACATCCTTGTGAATCTTCCTGTATCTTCTCCAGAACAACCACATCAGGACTGATGGAGATGAGAGGAAATGCCCAGGCCCAAGGGAATAGGGTCAGCACACAAGGGTGTGGAAATAGCCAGAACATCAGATTGTGAGGGTGGGCATAATACACACATTAGTTTGTGTGTGAATGTATTTAACTTTCCTGACAGGATGGGGCCATCAAAGCATCTTCAGCATTGAATTCAGGAGCATGCTGCTCACTTCAGTGGCTAACTCCAGCCATGACTCCTTCATTGCTCCAGCAGGCTTCTTCCACCCATCAGCAGAAAAAATGTCTCATCAGGACACACAGAAAGAAATCATTAAATCTAGGGCAGGCTTGGCTTGTCCATACTCCATTTCCTTTGTTATGGTTGCTGTGCATTCATTTCCAGAATCCATTAAATCCAACATGCTGGTCGGTGTCTGTTACCTATCCTTGGGCCAACTGCCCACCTATAATTACTTAGGTGATATACAGACAGCCCATCTCACTGGAGTCCAGTGGTGTTGCCTGTATGTTGACTCGACCTTAGGCAACATATTTCAGAGGACCCACCTCTGAATACCTACGCCCTCCCCCAAAGACACACACAAAATACATAGAAAAATTAATAAAATAAATAAATATTTTGAAATATATTGCATTAAAATTTAAGTTAATTAAAACACATAATTAAATATGTTAAATCAAAGCAAAATAATTGTTAAAATGTAACTTATCTTTTCCTGTGCCCTTTATATAGTTGTTCTGAAGATCCCATTGAAGTCAATGGGGATCAAATCAATGGGCTCTCTGGTCTGGTCTGGAGCAAATTTCAAGTGGTGATTTCCCCAGTGAGTTTGCTGCTGAACTCCATGCAGAATTCGTATTTAATAGCATGCGCATAGATGTCTGGTATCTGAATACTTTAAAAATGGTTGTATGCTGGTGATTCCAATTGGAACCATAAACAAAACACAGCAGGAAGCATCCCTTGTGCTTCCAAAGTCCTTTCAAAACCAAAGTTCAGCCATGCACATCACCATCACCCTAATTGATTGGGAAATTAGGAAACATTGTATTAGTATGGTGACTTGATTCAAAATCCACAAATGTATAGGCTGTAGATATCCTTGGATATCCTGCAAGCAGCTGGACGCTTTACTGCTTCTAAAACATTATGAAATTAAACTTCATCCCCTTGTGACTGTAATTAATTTTACTTCACTTTAAATTCTTCAGTTTTGAACTGAAAAATGAATTGCTTTTATTGATATATTACTTAATTCTGACCTAAAAATACAATGGAAAAGTAATGGCAGTACTGAGCTCGAAGGAAAAGAGACAGAATAATTTGTTTCATGAGTAAGGATTTTATCTTCATGAAAAATTATTGTTGCTGGATGGTTGCCCGTCCTACACAAGACTCATTAGTAAATGTGATGCACTCTCAATGTGGCCCCATAATGTCTGTGTAGCCTTACTGTCAGCCCCAGTTAGAATAAATAAAGTCAAACTATTCCAATATCTTTTTACAACCATGAAATTCTGTAAAATTATATTTAGATGATGCTCTAACACTTTAGAATCCAGTCTGTGTTCTTCAACTGCAGAAGATTTTTTATCCTGATTTCTTTTCCTATCTTGCCTTAAATCAGAAAACCTTTATGTTTGCAGAACATTTGGGAACAGCAACACCTAAATCAGATGTTTTTTGAAAATGCATTCACTCAACTTCACTTGAACAATGCATGTAAGTGTTGTTTGCAGACCAGGTCTTTAAAACCTTCTCAAAGCATAGCAGATAATTTCTCAGATGATATTGGAGCTAATGCATGAATAAACAACCCATGTCCATTGTAAGTTAAAAGTCCATTGTAAGTTAAAAGCCCATTAGAATTCTCTTTTATTGCTCTACATGGTGCCAGATTTTGCTGAAAGATTAATAATGTCCAAAGGAGGTATAGCATCTGCAATGTTTTGTGTCTCCTCTGATTAGTAGATCATGTTGGGTTTAACTAGTGTAAAGAGAGCAAAGCTGGATGGTTGAAGGGTAAGGGAACACAGATTTAAAGTGATAGGCAAAAGATATAGAGGGATGTGAGGCAAAGCATTTTTATTTTGAGCGATGTATTGATCTGGAATTCCTTGCTGGTATGAGTCGTGTAAATAGAGTCAATCCACGCTTTCAAAAGGGAATTGCATAAACATTTGAGAGAAAATAATTCGCAAAGTCATGGAGAAAGTACAAGTGACTGGAACTAACTGGATTACTCTAGTACAGTGATGCAGAATGTAAAACAGCCAGTCAGTAACATGTAGCCCATGGGATGGGTCCGTTTGATCCGCCTGTCATCCTATCTGCCCACACAACCCTTCTAGGTGTACTCCTGTTCTAACTTGCCACCCTCCTGTGTTTGCCATGCGACCTGCCTTGACCTCCTCAGAAGTTTGCTTCTCTTCCATGAGGTTTGCTGCTGGTCTTTCAGTTCCCTGTGCTCTTCATGTTAACTGTCAAATGTTGATTGATTTAAGTGTAGGTTTTAATATAAATTGCCCATCAGGAGGAGTACTCTGAGACATTTTCAAGAGATTTTAAAAATGTAAAAATTAAAACTTAGAATATAATTCTTACTTTTGCATTGTTTCTTTTCTCCTTCACTCCATTCCATCTTTCTTTTCTTCTTTATTTCTCTATTTCTCTATTTTGGATCTGATTCAGTTATTTCACTGTTGTTTGCTCCACCCTTGATGACACTGTCCATCCAATCACTTACTAAGATCCAGATGCCTGGTGCACTCATGCTACTGTTATCAGTTCTCACTTCCAGCAGCTTTATGGACAAAACATTCTAAAAACAGTATGTAATTTTAAGTTGAGCTAGATTGTGTTGGATGTGGGGCAATCATCAAGTTTTAACCCTGTATGTTGGTTGCCAGGATGTGAAAAAAGGCTGATAACATGTCATCAAGATTAATTTCAGAGCGCTGGTGAAAACACAATGGATTGGTTTGCCTCTGTCCATCCTGTGAATTTCTAAGCTCACACTTTGATGTTATAATCTGCGTGAATTGGTCATTTCAGATCTTCTGCTGTAGAAAATGGGCAAGCAATTAACATTTTGAGCAAATGTTTACATAGTTTGCAATCTATATAAAACATAAGAATAACCTGGAAGTCTATAGACATGTTGTTAGATCTGTTCATTATTCCTCTAATATTTATAATGCAGTTATCCTGAAAAATTATTAACAGAACCATTGCATTCTTTGAACGATGTAAAATTCAAAGGCATGTGACAACTATATTCTTTATTATTTTTGGCATTTTAAATTTGCATACCAAGATTCCTTCCAGGAGTGTAGAATATGATGGTAAAGATCATGACTATTAAAGCAGGACCAAAAAAAAATTAATGGATATTGTCACTGGAATATTTGTTTACAAAAGTCACCTAATGTCTGAGTGATTAAGGACTAATGTAGCATGAAGCCATGAAGAGCAGAATATGCCAGATATGTTTTCCGTTTCAAGCATGGTTAGTTGATCTCATTCTATCTTAACACTTGTGACGCTCCTATTGGCCTCAGATTCCCAGGGCTAGGGAGGGAAAAAAAT
The DNA here is from genome assembly GCF_009764475.1 of Pristis pectinata. Lineage (NCBI taxonomy): Eukaryota > Metazoa > Chordata > Chondrichthyes > Rhinopristiformes > Pristidae > Pristis > Pristis pectinata. The sequence continues at coordinate 67,414,582 of NC_067411.1, forward strand.
CTACTGAGATTTATATTGTTGAACATTATCCATTAATTCCTGTTGTTAAATTTTCTTATGGATATCCAGCAGAACAGGGATGAACTCAATACCAACATTCCCATGGTAGGATAATCCACCAGCTTTCAATGCATAGGTTAACAGACTTATCTCATTTACAAGAAGTAGTGGGGCAGTACTGCAGATGGAATACCATTGCAGCACAGGACTACACCTTCAATTGCAAAAGGGAAACAAAGTGAGAAAATGGAAATGAAAGCAAATCTCAGAGCAATATAATTTAATATCTCACTGTTCTGTTATTAACACTGTGCACCAAGATAAATATATTCCTAATCCTGGAATTTTATATTGTAATATAGTTCTTGTTTGCAGTGCTTTCAGAATCTGCCTTTCAACTGCTCACTTTTCCTGGCAGCACATAGCTTCAACACTAGTTTTCAGTTTTTACTCTCTTACTTTTCATTTATCTCCATATAAAGCGAACATCCTTGAGAGTGAGGCATATGCATTTCATTAAACAATCTAAATAAATGTAATGCTTGTATGTGAAGTTATAAAGGCTCTTGTTTGTTCAATACATTTGCATTCTCTTGATGTCATTCTTTCAATTATAATTTATCTTCCTGTATTTTTTTCATTTTCATCTCTCTTAATCTCTGCTTTCCTTTATGCTACATTTCTTTTAATGTTGTACTCGACGGCAGTACTTTGATCTCAATCTCTATCTTTCAACAGCTGCAATGAAAAACTAATTTGTGGCACTGAATGAACAAAAAAGACTTATTTCTGCCACAACTAACAAATCTATTGTTCCAATCTTGTTTTGCAATACAAAATCAGTTTATGAAACTTTCTCCTCCATGACATGCAAAACAAGATGTTAAAATATGTTAGGTGAAGATACATAACAGGTTTTCATGATATTTCATCATTTGCAACCATTTTATTAATGTTTTGATTGTCATTAAATATAAAATGGGGGGTGGGGGTGGTTATATACTGATAGACATTCAGAAAAATCATTTCCTTGTAATACACCAGCAACGTTAGTAAAGCAAAAAATGTCAAAGTGACAAGCCTGACAGAGACTGAAACAGTATATTGTAGAACATACTTTAAATTTTACATTAACAAAAGAACACATGTTTTATTTCTAAAGATTAATTTTTCAAAGCAACAAAAGGAATTATTTCAGGCATGGTATGCTATTTTCTTTGATAAAACTTGCTATTTGTGTGACTGGTTGCCAAGTTGCTGACTTTGCAGTTTTAGGGTAGATTCTTGGGGCTACTCTTAGCACAGAATTTTTAATCTAGGATGTTTAGTGAGAAAATGTAACCTGTGCCATTTAAACCAAGAGTGTTTCTTGATTTTATTTTGGTCCTTTACAGACAGGAAGGGACACTACAATCATCTGAAGTGTCCGCTGGTGTGGAAGAAAGGTGTAATCAATCAAACAAACTATCTGCTTCTTATGATTATTTCTTGTCCCTTTTCACAGAGCACAAAGATCAATGGATTTTTAGATATTAAGATAATCCGAAGAATTGGTGCAGGATAGGAATAAATGGAACCAAGTAATTAAATGGAAACAAGTAATGGAACCAAGTACTGCTGGAGGAAGGTGGTGCTGGGGTAATAGATTAGCCCCAATCTTATTGAATAGCAGAGGAGGCATGAGGAGTTGAATGGTCTACAGCTGCTTCCATGGAATTTTGTTAGGTTAGGGTAGCAATGGAAATGAAGCAATGGAAAGTGTATTGAATGGGCAAGCATTATTGTAAAGATGGAACAGAATCAGGTGGGTAAAAGGCCTACTCTTCTTGTACTAAAAGATTGAACATGCAGAGCTTTTTCTCTCCTGGTCTAGAGAGGACATGAAGGTGAAGCTAAATGAATGACTTAAAGGAATGAAAGCTAAGGCATATTTTAGACAAGTAACACAAAGATAAATGGGTGTTTGAGACTATAGTGCTGCTCAGTTTATCACAATTTAACATGAAGGGCGAATGCTCAGAATGAAAATTTCAGCTGGCTATCTGATGGTTTTGACATTCATCCATCTATTGATAAATGATGCAGACTGGACAGTATCCAGGTTCAGTATCTAGCCTGCAGTGAGTTAGCTGATTTCAGATAAACGTAAGATCATTAATTTAGGGAGACAAGGCTCCAGTTTCTGATTATTATTTAACCTGATTTGTTCTCAAATGTTTTCCTTTCAGGATTTCCTGCCTCCATAACTCATCCAGCATTTTTTACCTTAAAGTTCACAAAGCCTCACATTTCCATCAGTCTCAACCTTGCGAAGTTCAACTGTCATTCCTTGACCCAGTGAATTTATTTTAAGGCCTTCGTTCTTGGTTCCTAACCACTTCATGCTCCCATTTCAGACCAACTCAGCAACCTCCATCAGCTGCAAATCCCGACAAACATCCTCCTCTTGTTTTATTGTAATCTACTCCTTGTCCCTCACTCCCTCTGTTTCACCATCTGTAGCAGATCATTCAGCTATTATATTCTCCGGAGTTCTTTTCCCTAATCCACATCACTGCTGTTTCCAAAAAGTCTTCTTAAAAACATCCAGCTCAACTTTTCGGCTGCACCCAGTACAATCCAGTCTGTTTTCTCTTTTGCCAACCCCCTTCCTATTTACACTTTCTGCAGCTGTGCAAATTGCTCTACAAAGATTCCTAGCATGGACTGCATAAAAAAACTTATGTTGTTACTCATGTTGACCTCTGTTGGAAGTGCACGTGTGTGGACTATCGAACTGTGTTGCTTTCCACAGTTGGTTGTCTTGCCAATAGTCACTGCTACGGCTCATGCTTGAATAATGCTCACTTGGATGTAGAATGGGGGGGTGGGGAGGGGGAGGTGAACAGCGACCATGGGATGGTATTCTGGCAAAGAGTCAGTGACTTCAGGAAAGGAGGAGAAGGAGAAAAAGTTACAGAGGGAAGCTTAACAAGAAAAGTAGCAGATTTCATTAATATTTATAGTTGATGGAAAAAATTAGTCAAGGTTCAGCCTTGATTGGAATTTTGCCACTATGATGCATGTATAGAGGAGAGTGCCAATAAAACTTGGGCTATATCTTTTCAGAGCTGACAATAATCCTTTAAACAATCATCTGAGAAAATATTAATCCACTAAGAGCAATTGGCATTGTATTTGGAAGAAACATATATTTAATCAAAATCTGACTGCATTTAATTTCAGTTAATGCTGGAATGTGTCCTTGAGTAAATTCAGTATGTTTGAAATTCATTGAATAAATTATAATCCAGTGATATTGGTCCTAAATCATCAGAACAAATTACAAAATTTCAACACAATTTTCAGAAGAGCAAACAGCAAGTCTAATAACATTAATGAAAGGATAACATATAAAGTGTGACATGTTCACTTTGCAAGCTTTTCCAACTGTCAGTTTTCATTTCCATTCTGAATATTGTGGTGTATGATTGAGTCTCTTTGATTCTAGTTTACAGTGAAATTCCACGGAATGCCTCAAGAACCAATAGCAGGAATGGACTACAAAGATCGTAAGGATTGATTCTGCTCCAGTTCTATTCCAGAAATGGTCTATGGGGAATTTAGTATAGATTTTTCATATTTTCAATATGTAATCTTGAAGTTTGTAGAGAATACAACATGAAGTGTGTCAGACTATAATCTGTTCTATGGAAATACATTGTTAACATTCACGCAATCCTTCATTGTTTCTTGATTTCTTAATAATATATACTTTCTCTATTGGTATAGTCCATCCTTACAATTATGATAACTAAGTGTACATCCTGACCCCCACAAGAATAGACCACAGCTTATAGACTTCCCCTACTTTACATTATACTTCTACATTACAACAGCATAAAGAAGTCCTTCTTCATTGGTTGTAAAGCTGTTTGGGACATCCTAATAGTGACCACTAAGGGACTATATAAATGCAAGTCTATATTTTGACGTCCATCTCATAAACAGTGTCTCACATGGTGTCATGACAACAACCTTTCCCTCAATGTCATCAAAACAAAAGAGCTGGCCATTGACTTCAGGAAAGGGGGCGGTGTACATGCACCTGTCTACATCAATGGTGCTGAGGTCAAGAGGGTTGAGAGCTTCAAGTACCTAGAAGTGAACATCACCAATAGCCTGTCCTGGTCCAACCACGTAGATGCCATGGCCAAGAAAGCTCACCAGCGCCTCTACTTCCTCAGGAGGCTAAAGAAATTTGGCATGTCCCCTTTGAAACTCACCAACTTTTATCCATGCACCATAGAAAGCATCCTATCTGGATGCATCACGGCTTGGTATGGCAACTACTCGGCCCGGGACCCCAAGAACCTGCAGTGTTGTGGACACAGCCCAGCACATCACGGAAATCAGCCTTCCCTTCATGGACTCTGTCTATACCTGTCGCTGCCTTGGTGAAGCAGCCAGCATAATCAAAGACCCCACCCACCCGGGTCATTCCCTCTTCTCCCCTCTCCCATCAGGCAGAAGATACAGGAGCCTGAGGGCACATACACCAGGCTCAAGGACAACTTCTATCCCACAGTGATAAGACTATTGAACGGTTCCCTTATACAATGAGATGGACTCTTGACCTCACTATCCACCCTGTTATGACCTTGCACCTTATTGTCTACCTGCAATGCACTTCCCTGTAGCTGTGACACTTTACTCTGTATTCTGTTATTGTTTTTACCCTGTATTACTTCAGTGCACTGTGCAATGAATTGATCTGTACGAATGGTATGCAAGACAAGTTTTTCACTGTACCTCAGTACAAGTGACAATAATAAACCAATACCAATACATTAGCTACTGTTGCACAACCGACTTACTAAAGTGTGGATTTCTAGAGTTACATCACATCCAAAGCATGCAGCTCCAAACTTCTGAAAATGAGAAACTGGTGAGTTGACTGTATGAAGGTTGGACTTTGGTTGGAAATAAACCAAGTAGGCTTAGGGCATGATCTAAAACAAAAGTTAACCTCATGTTGCTCTTGGTCGCCTTTCAGATCTCCCTCTAGAAACCAGGAGTTGGCATTTGTTGGCCAGTTTTGGCCTATGTACTCATAGCACTTGTTTAATAGACTGCACATTAACCATTATTAGTCCTTCTAAGTGTCTGGTGAACCTCTAATCTGTTCACCACATACAAGCCCCCTCCCCCACATTTTGAGGAAGGAACTGAACCCCATTTAGCTTGTATGGCCATTCCACAGGAAATCTTCAGAATACTTGAAGGTACTCATTGAATGGGTTAAATGCTCTTGGATGGTGAGAGCAAATCCATGTGGTGAGGATTATTCACTGCTTTATTCTGCAATCTCAACTAAAGTCAGATAAATCTGCACCATTGTATGTCTAATATGGGACAGGGGGCTGGATTGTGTTGGACCCGATTCATGCCTCTGCACAATCCCTGTGGTTGCACTAATCTGTGGATGCAGAAGTCAGGAGCCTGTTGATGGCTCTTGTTGGAAATTCTCTTCAGAACTGTCTATGTGTAAGTGAGGTTCCATGTTTCTCTTTTCTTCATTGTTTCTAATTGTTTCAGAGAAGGCACTTAAAATATCAAGCCATTCTCCCAGAAGCTATGCTAACCACCATTTGTTCCCTATATTTTAGGAACTTCATTATTTTACCTTCATGAATGAACAGCCAATAGATCAACCCAAAGCTTCTTGTTGCCTGCCATTTTAATTCTCCATCCCTGTCTGTCTGTGTCCTCCTTCACTGTTGTAACAAGAGCCAACGTAAGCTTAAGGAGCAGCACTTCATCTTCCATCTGGGTATGTTGTAGCCTTCCAAATTCAATATTGAATTCAAAAGCTTCAGGTAACTCACTCCCTCTGTTTGAATCAGAACTAGCCAATTCTGCTGTAAGTCATCCATCTGTAATATTGACTCCATTTTTCTCTCCATTAAAATGGTCTGACTTGTTTGGCAGGCCCTACAACTCTGCATTTCATAGCTTTCACATTCCTTGTTTGTATTTTCTCTCCCTAACTGCCCTCATCTCACAGATTTTCAAGTTTCTTTGTTCATGTTATTTTTCTACAACTACTCCATTAATTCGTTAATCAGGTTACTTCATTAGCAGCTTATCCCCATGGCAACCCTGATCTCACACAATTGGGGCTTCCCTTTGGGATGAAATGTTAACTTAATTTTTCTTTCCGCAGATGCTGCCAAACCTTTTGAGTGTTTCCAGCAATTTTTATTTCAGACTTCCAACATCTGCTGATTTGCAATTTGTTTATGCTTGCTTAATAACTATAATGTTAGTAAATTGGCTTCACATGAATACTTGTGTCATAATCATTGCTTTTTAATATTTCCAACAGGGGGCAATGGTGTTGCATCATTTTTATTTCTTTAGCAGTAATATTACTTAACTACCCAACAGCAAGGTCTATATGTCCAGCAGATGGAAATATGGCACAGACATATTCAAAATCACACAAGCACAGTTCTACACAACAATAAGTTTCTTACCTTTAAAATCATGTTCTTTCAACAGCTCTGTCTCTTTGCTGATTTGAATAGCATATTGTGCAACATGCCTCACATACTCTGAACTTTGGAGATATTTACTCTGTAAGTTGTAATGACACCTAACCCTTGAATTTTTCAGTTTTAACCAATAAAAGAACATAGCCCCCCAACAGCCTAGCTGTAAAAATTATTTTTTATTCCTTTTAGCCAATAAAGTTCCATGCTTGTAATAAATGTCAGCCATGCAGAATTTATATTTGCATCCAATTTGCTTTCAGAATACCACACATGACTTTTAAAAAGTGCATATGTGCTACTGACCAATGTCACTGCTGTCATTGCAGATTCACTGACCCCCTCACCCCCCTCTCCCCACCACGTGTCTTCTTCGTCTTCCCTTCAGCAATCCCTCAGGATCAAAGATGACTTGCTTCCGCTCTATTTCTTGGAATCTGATGGTGGGAACAGTGGACATGTCTGCAGTGGAGCAGGAGCTACCTGACAAGTTGGGAGGTGGGTTACTTGTAAGATGGTGCGCTCCTTCTGCCACTTGTGCAGAGCTTTTTGGTGCTCCTGATGTCTGGACTCGAGGTTATCAAAACCATCCTGAATGCTCCTTCTCTAATTTGAACATTCATGGGCCAGTGATTCCCAGGTGTCGGGGGGATGTTGCAACTCTTCAAGGAGGCTTTGAGCATTTCCTTGGATCATTTTCTCTGTTGACTTGGTAGTCTGCTCCTGTGACAGAACTCGGGATAGAATTCTGTTTCAGTGTCTGGTGTCAGGCATGCAAATGACATGGTCTCCCCAATGGAGCTGACTGAGGGGGTCCAGGAGAAGACACTGACAAATTTTGAGTGCTTAGTCAGGACGAGGACCCTATTAGAGTTAGTCTTCCCTACTCCTTCCTTGCTGGTCACACCTTGCCAGAGGTTGAACCTCCTCCTACCCTTGTTCCCTGGGAGAATCAACTTTTCTCCCCTTGGGATGCAGACCAGTGTCTTTTCAAGGTCAAAGTAGAACTTCTTGGCCTCATCTGTAGCTTCCAGGTTAGGCCTATGTATGATGATTGCAGCTTTTTACTCCATATTAGATTGAGCTAAAAGGTCATAAGGCATTTGATAATTCTACAGGGGGAGTCACTGGGATACCGGACTCTTTCATGTTTGATGGTGAAGTCCCTCCAGAAGAAGAGGGGCTGCTGTGTTCAGGAAGGCAATATTGACATCAAAACATCTGAGTTTCCTGGCTTTGATAACAGAGCAGCGTTTGGGTTGGTTGCCATGGAGTGGAAATTGGCTGTGTGTGATTTCTTTTGAGCTGAGGTAACTGTTTCACACCAACTACATATGGACCCGACAGAGTGAAGGCTCGATCCTGTGGCAAGGGCAACAAGATAACTGGGGACTAGACTTTGCTGCACGGGTATTAATGCTCACACATTGGTGTGGACTTCATCTGTCACACAAACGCACATGCACAAATACACAAACACACATGCACACATGTACAGTATTCGGACACACGCACACATGCATGCAAGCACGCACGAACGCACGCACACACACACACCTCTTGTATTTTTGGCCTATGTATTCATAGCACTTGTTTAATAGACTGCACATTAACCATTACTAGTCCTTCCAAGTGCCTGGTGAACTTCTAATCTGTTCACCACATACAAGCCCCCTCCCCCACATTTTGAGGAAGGAACGGAACCCCATTTAGCTTCAATGGCCATTCCACAGGAAATATTCAGAATACTGGAAGGCACTCATTGAATGGGTTAAATGCTCTTGGATGGTGAGAGTAAATCCATGTGGTGAAGATTATTCACTGCTTTTTCTGCAATCTCAGCTCAAGCACAGGAGCCTGACCTACTGCATCCCTCCTCGGTTCTCTTGTTCCCCATGACCCCACCCCCCACAACTACCAGTCTCCAGTTCCCTTTTCCTGGCCACATGCTCAGCTCCATTCCAGGTTCCCAACTCTTGCCGCACATCTGGCCTAAGTTTGCCACTGACTCTGTCTGTACATTTGCTCACATTCACAAAGCTTGGCTCAGGCCACACACCTGGCCTATCTTCCTCTGACCCCTGGCTCTTTCTATCAGGAGCAGCTGGCTGTAGACCTGGCTGGTCTCCATGACCTCCTTGAACAAAGAACACCCCTCCAGTGAGTGATATGATCCACCAGCCTCTGATGTCCCTCTCAGTAAACTTGGGAGCACATTCTCTGCCCTCAGGAATCACTGTGTAAAGCCATCTGCAACAAATCCCTCTCCAGATGCTGGGAGAGTGCTCATGTTCCTTTAGGAGTTGACTGATGACCTCTCAGAAGTGTGCTTAAGTGCTGACAGTTGCAAAAAATTCAACTAGATCTTTTTTTCTGCATTGCCTGCTCTTTCTGATGAACATTGTGCAATTATGTGATCCTCTTTAGAGGCTTATCAAACAGCACTCTGCTGTTTTAAGGCTGAAAAAAAGCACAAGGCTATTTCTAGACCAAACTTTCTAACAGGTCTCTAAAAGTACTGAGCAATACAGTGTTCCCAACCCATCACTCTTCTTCTGCAAGTTGCTCCATCAAAGTACTGACTTCTGGCATTCCTCCTTTCCCCCTTCACTGGCTACAGGGTACATGCCCAGTCACCCACCATATGCATATCTTGGCTTTAAACTACCTCCTGCAGTTTGAATAATGTAATGTCTGAGCTGGTAATTGAAAATGATAAGTTGAGCGACACTGTTTCTTCACTCCTTGGCAAGGCCAGGTTGCAGTCCTTGATTGTCTGAAAGAAAAAAAAGGCTCAAGGGCAGGACTGTAGTGAGCAAAGAAGGAAAATAAAAGCTGCAGAGATATATTTGTGTAAACATTGGAAGATTGAGAGGTCGAGGGAGAACAAAGAGAAGGAGATCAAGAGACCGACAGAGTGCAAAGACTAGGAGATTGGGGGACCCAGAGGGTGAAAAGAGCAGAAGATTGAGAGGCCTATTGAGTATAAAGAGCAGGAGATGGAGAAGCTGAGAAAGTGTAAAGAGCAGGAGCCTATGAGAGCAGGGAGACACTGGCTTAGTCGCAACCTGCTCTTGGCTGTCAATGCCAAAGTATGGCATCATGGGAGAGCAGGTAGGTAAGTGGTGAATATTTCTTCCCAGCCTCTTCTGATTGACCTATTAAATCAGGGGATGTCAGCACAGCTGAGGAGTGCATATTTAAAATTACTTAATCCAAACTAATAAAATAAATGTCACAGAGATGGCTGTGCAGGAGATGTGATGTAGTTACAACATTTGGGATTTGGTGGACCCCATTGTGATTCACAGTGACTATACCTGCAGCACGTGTTGGCTGTTCAAGGAACTTTGGCTCAGAATTGATGAGCTGGAGTCCAAGCTCCAGACGATGTGACACATCAGGCATGGGAAGAATTACCTGGATGCTGTGTTCCAGAAGGTAGTCCACATCCCTTCGATTAAATACCGTGAATTTGAATAGTGGTCAGACCCTGCAAAAGAGGCAGGTAGAGGGATTCAGGGGGAAGCTCTGGAACAACTTCAGCCCTTATCCTTGTCTAACAGGTACGAGGTATCAGGTCCTGATGCAGGGTTTCAACCCAAAACATCGACAATTCCTTTCCTCCTACAAATGCTGCTCGACCGCTGAGTTCTTCCAGCAGATAGTTTGTTGTTCCAGATTCCAGCATCTGCAGTCTCTTGTGTCTGCACAGGATTGTGGGTGACTTGTTTCCATTCCAGTTCTCTGTGTTCTGATGGACTGATGAGAGCATGTGGCACCTGCAGACTCTACCACAGTTGGGGCAGGAGGTATCTTAAGGGATGCAGTGTGCTCCTTCCACTATTTATACTGGGCTTCTGTGTTGGCTCAATGCAAAAACTCGATGTTATGACTGCCATCCTAAATGTTCCTTCTCTGCTTTAAGAACTTATAGGTGTTTGTGGATTCCTGCAAGTAGGTGGGGATGTCCCTGTCTTGGGAATCTGATGTCTGTCAATCATGTGGCATTCTGAATGGAGCCCACTGATTGTAATTGGGACCTCAGTCCTGAGAATATTGGCTTGGGTGAGGATGCTGACATTGGGTTGCAATGTTAATATTTTGTATGGTAATAAATAGATTTACCTAATTGAATGTGTTCAGTTGATAATTGCTCTCCTCCAAGTCAACAGACACTTCTTGGAGGCTTGCCTTGTGCCATTGTTTTGATATTTGGCAGATGCCACTTTAGTTGATCTCCTTAAGGGCTGTCTTTGCAGACACCTGCTCTCAACAGGCTTGAGGAAAAAAAATAACATTTCTAATGGATGAAACTCCATGCTTTTTTTTTGTAGGTTCAGATATAACACATTAACTCACTTATTTTTCCAGTGGATATGAAGGATTTTGTGAGGGCAAAGTTGCCAGTATTCCTCCAGTGCCTCAAGGTGCCTGCTTTAGGTAGTTCAAGTGTTAAAAACTTATAGGAGAGAAGGGATCACTGCTGTACAGTAGACTGCATGTTTTGGACTGGGCCTGAGGTCTTATCATCCTTTCCAAAGTTGGCTAAAGGCTGTGCTGGCACACTGAATGTGAAGGTGTACTTCATCATTGATATCCGCCTTTGCTGATTAGAAACTCCCAAGTCAAGCAAAGTGATCCAAGATTTCCAGGCTCTCACTGTGAACCTTTACAAAGGTTCAAGTATGGCTGTGACGAAAATGCCAAGAGCTATAATAACTAGTTAAAAATGTGCAGTTTGGTTACCCCACCAAAAATAGCTGATTGTATGCCGGAAATTGGAAAAGGCAGCATAGAGCATAAGAGTAAAATTAATAATGGGCTGAATCATGCTGGCTATGGCCTGTGGTTCCAAGGGAAACCATTGGCATTTAGACTCTGTCATGTATGTTAGGTCCAGACCTGCTATAGATCCAGGACAAGCAGAGTGACAGATGCTGATGCACCTGTCACTCCATTCTGTCTGTGGACTCTTGTAGAGTTGGACGATGGAACCCAAAAGTGTCAGTAACACCTGGGATAATACAGGACCATCCGCCTCTCCATTCTGGTGCCGGTCACAACTGATGTAAATGGAAGTGGATTCCTAATCTGGAGGTTAGGAGGACAAAAGTAGGTTGAGTTATTCAGCAATATTGATGGAGAGAGAAACAGAATTAATATTTCTTCCGAACTGAATATTTCCAGTATTTTCTCCTCTATTTTAAATTTTGGAAATTGTTTTATTTTGGTTATGTTTATAACAATTTATTTTAGTTTTTTTAATGCATCTTAATTATTTCTTATTTTAAAAATAATATAAAGTTTTATTCTTAATTACAGCAATTATAATAGTCTTTAATTGACCCTGAATAAGATATATAAAAATGATTAAGAATTGCCTGTCAGCTTTGACAGAGGAAAAGACTCCACCTCAATCCCTGTTAAAGGCTGTTAGGGCCTGGCCTGGGGGCTAGCAACCACTTAGGCCATGCTGCACCTCAGCATCTAACTCTCAGTCGTGGAGAGTCAGCTTCTCCAGATCTCTACATCTGTGGCAACTGAATACAAATAGGGAGGGTCTTTGGTCAGTGATCAAATTCAGCTTGATTTGACCTAAAGAATTTTTACTTAAAATGCTCATTAGGTTAGTTGGAGAACTGTACAGGCTGACTCTTTATAGAAAAGTATGTTGAAGGCATATAAGTAGGATGATACAAAGAAAAGGGACTATTGTTATGAAAAGGGATTTGTGACAATGGATCTGAGAAGGGAAAGTGCATTTCTACTGTAACTTTTTAGAATTGTGAAGGTACTTGATGGAGTAAATAGACTGGAAATAGCCATTGATTTAATGTTATGAAGTGATAGATTAGAGTAAGTATCTTTACAAGGAGCAATTGCTGTAGCAAAAGGCTGGTATAGATTAGACAGGCTGAATAGTCTCTTTTGTGCTATAAATTTCCATTGATTTACACTAATATAGAACAATAATGCAAAAACAAGGGAGGAAAGAAAGCCAACAAGGGGAAGAGCCAGTGTTGAAATACCTAATATGTTACTCGGACTCCCCCTACTCTCATGGTGTTATTTGGCCACTGCAGGTACTGTATGTTATGGGGAGATTTGAATAGTTTTCATAACCTCTGATGAGTTGCATGCAGATTTTGGAATAGATATTGACTTTGTAACTTAATGTAAAATAAGCACTACAAAACTGGCAACTATTTTAACATCTATCCTATATTCTAAATCCAATCAAGTCCATTGATGCTGAAAGAATTATTAGGACATTCTTAATACTGTGAATAGAGGCTGCCTTTGCTAAAATTACCTCACTACCTTTCCAAATTTCAAGCAAGGGAACATTCCCTAAATCAAGTGTCCTTCAACACAGAAATGCATAAGCTTAATAGTTCTTATGTGACTGTATCAATAATCATTATATCAGTGGATAAATATAATTCTAACTTCCTTGAAATAAAATATGATAGTGATGTATAGTCTACTTTAACACAGTAAAGTTAAAAGTGATCTGTTCTAGCAGGCCCTGGATTTGAGTCGACAGTACAGGTCATTACATATCATGACCATCACAGTGTGGAAGCCAGTATGCAGGACCTGCCTATTTTCTCTCTATTGTGACCAATACTACTGTTTCCAAGCCTTGGTGGAGCTACCTTTGACTCAACTGATGTCAAAGGCAACAACAACAACAAAAAGTGTCTGGATGGGACAAAGGACAGCTACAGATCTCAAAGTGAGAGGTGCTAATTACATCATTGGAAATGGACTGCCAGCACATGATGTTCATCAATCATTCTTCTCAGCTGAATACACACAATTCTGGACCAGTGAAAGCCTGCTCCTCAGTCTCCAATGGTGCTGCTGGATAAACAAGCAAGAAGGGTAAAAGTTAAGAAAGGGTTAGCAATTATGCCCTTGAATTAAGGAAATGGCAAATGGATTAGAAAGTTGTGTGTGTGCTATCCTTCACAGGGATGTCAAGGCTGCAGAGTGACTTCTCATTTGGTATGCCAATGCTGCTGATATTTAGTGCAATGAGCTGAGTGGCGCACTGTGAGCTATGTGAAAATTTTTTAAAAAGCTGTAGATGCTGGAAATAAAAACAAACAATGCTGCTGAAAGCAATCAGCAGATCAGTCAATATCTCGGAAAGAGAAACAGTTGAAGTTTCAGATCCAGGACCTTTTGTCAGAACTAGGAAACAGAGATGAACAAGTTTGTTTTTGGTAGGAGAGAAGGTGGGATGGTTAGAACAAAGGGAGTACCTCTGATAGGGCAAGTCCACGTCGGTTAATGAGTGCAGTGACAAGCACATTATGCTGCTTTGTTTGCATCATGGTTGTTAATGGTGAGGCTGTAAGATGTGACCAGCAAGCTATGTGAATAAAATAAGGAAAACGTGAGCCAGGTGGAAATGGCCTTTTCTGATACAGACATAAAGAGTGAGTTACCTAAAATTGGAGATTTGATATTGAATCTGGAAGGCTGCAATATACCCATATGGATGAAGAGGTGTTACTCCTCTATTCCTCAAACTTGCATTGTGCCTCATTGTAACAGTGCACATGTCTGTGGACTACATGACTACCTCCTTATTTGCCATGATTTTAAGGTGACACACCTGCTTTGTGAGTAGTGTGCACCAATTTCTTCAACAAAAAAATAGTTCAATAAAAAGAAGACAGATATTTGAGAAGTGTGTGCTGAACGACCAATGGAAAAGGGATTGTTAGGGTATTTATGTAAAACTCGGGAATGGGATTTTAAGTTCTACATGTAAGCAGGACTGGGGAGTCGCAGCATAAGGTGCTTGTATAGAGCTACCTTAACCATCGAACATGAGCTGGTTTAATGGTAATGCAGGGTCTTGACCTGATATGTTGACAATTCCTTTCTCCCCCACTTGCTCACATGTACACCTGCAAAGAGGACTTGGGGATGCAAGACAGATAATCTGAGAATTAAATATATAAACTAAATAGTGTTCTTTCTTTACGTAGTTGCCTGTTCATCAACGTCCCAAACTTCTCCCTGAACCTCAAACCCTTCTGATCATCTAAGGCCAACATCTCAGGCATGAGCTGCCTTTTTAAAACCTACAATTTTCCATGCAGATTTAACCCATTTTACATTGGACTTGCATTGTAGATGAGTTCAAGATGCATTATCATGACATATTTTTCCAACATTACTCATGTTTATTGTCATGGCTGAGTAATTAGATTGCTAAAGTACCTCTTGGCTTTCATTGACTTTTAGCAGTGTGCCAATTTTATTCATCTCCTTTGTTCTTTGGTGGAGATGCTCACAACTCAATATAAAGATTTTATCTGTGATAGCCAACTTGAACACTATCTGCAGGCATGCACTGTCATCCATCAAATTCACAAATGAGTACTTCTCTATTTTTTAAACTTCATTTTTGAAACATTGGTGCAAATGACCAAGGAGAAAAACGGAATGAAATCTGAATGGTCTCGCCTTATTCCTGTTCAGTTGTATTTATTCTGGCTCTGTCTCCTGCATTGCTCTCTGAGCTTGCTTTGTGACTTTTATTCCCCGGGTCTGATTCTCACTCTGCTTTCCTGTTCTGTTTCTAACTGCTTTTCTCACAGTGTCAGAATGCAAAATTTCCTCCTTCTCATCTGTTTCCAGTTTTCCCTAGTCGGCTTACTCTTATCCTCTTCATCTCTGCTGAACAGTCTCTGGTAGGTTTTCAACTTCTTTTCCTTTCTCCTGGGGAGCCTGTCAGTCTGATTCCTTCTGAGTTGCTTCCAGTGTGTGTCAGTATATTTACCACAGAGTTCTTAGTTGCACCTGTCTCCTCTGTCAGTTAGTTACTAGTAGTCCTGGACCGCATCTCGTTCACTAATTGAAATCCTAGAAGATAACTTGAATCATTTGAGTTTTCCTTGAAATGCAGATGGAAAAAGTTAAATATAGGTGATAGGTGAGCAGCCCAGTGACCAACGGTATGAGAGAATAGGACGAATTGAGAGCCCAGTTTTGAATATTGTTTCATTGACCAATTCTGTTCCATCATCTTCCACTAGGAGCAGAGGGTTAGAATCATATTTTAACACAATTATTTAAAGAAATATTTGTGTCACAATTACTGACCTGATTAAGTAACTAAATAACTTAATTAAAATATCAACAATGCATTACACTAATCTCTTGTCATACTTCCCATTAAAATGAATTATAACTCAACATTTTGCATGATACAGCCACACCAAAATTATGGTTGGGAAGATTGCTGTGTTGGGCTCTTCTCACTTTTGAGGCATGTCCTTATAGATGGTGTCTATAAAGCTGGGGTCCTTCTGCTTGCAATCAGTTCAGAACTGAACAATGGATGGAAAAGGAGGTTGCAGACTCAAAATATTAAATAAAGTAAAACTTTGGTTAGTAATGCCTAGTAGTCTTACCTGTAATTCCTTGTGAAGATCCAGCCCTAGAAGAATCAAGTTCTGCATTGATCATTATTCGTATCTAAAACATCATACACTGAAATGCCATTGTCTGGCATTTCATTCTACAGCATGTGAGACCTGGGACTATCCTACCTTCAGCTATCTACTGCAGTTTGTGCATTATCCTAACACCATTATGGTGATCATGGATAGATCTTAATTTTTAAATGCAGACTGAAAATTAAGCAAACTCCATTACAGGTGTATGGTCCTCCTTACCTGATATTCCTCTGCGCAATCCGCTGAAGTGCAAGGCCGTAAGATTTTCCCTTTTGTAATCAATCTAGCATGAACTTTTTCTCCCCATATTTGCAAAGAATCTCTTTCTAGACATCTGTTTTTATATGGACAGAATGAGGGGAAGAAAGGAAAGGAAACAAGAAAGACTTGCACTGATATTTCAGTGCACCAGAAATACGTAGGGATGAAGTCGATATTCTCACACACGTAGAGCACTGGTGAGAAAAAAAATGAATTTCTCTGTTCAAATAGGACATGGCAAAAAAGAGAAAGGATATTAGAATCTCTTTTTAAAGACTAAGATTGAGAAACAGTTAAGCAATCCATTTTGTGTGGTAGAATCACATATTGCTTTTATTTTTAGGTTGGTACTTAAAATGTTGAAATTAAAAAAAAATTTCTTAATATAGCTGCCAAGCAATATATACAGAAGGTAAACTAATTTGTATGTCAGGCAACATCTGTGGAAAGAGAAATAGTTAACAATTCAGTTCAAAGATCCTTCATCAGAATTGAAAAAGCAAGAAAGTTTGAGTTGCAGAGAAGATGTGGGATGATTGGATGGGACAAAGGGAATAACACAGTTCAGGAAAAAGGAAGGCATCTCAGAATTACCTTTATAATAGGATGATGCCAGGGTTATTGTGGGAATAAGCTGTGAAGGTCCTCTCATCAATAGTTAATGGGAGGAGTTTGTGAGTGAGATTACAAACAGATGAATGTAAGAAGTTGCAAAATATAGGGCAATAGGATTTTCCCGGCAGGTCAGATTCTGCTAATGGAGAGAGAAAAATTGAAGCAATGTCATAGGATTACTTACAGCAGAACTGGCCAGTTCTGATAGAGGCAGAGTAAGTGAATTACATGAAATTGTAGAATTAGATATTGAGCGCAGAACACTGCAATTTGCCCAGGTAGGAGATGAGGTGCTGTTGTTCACACCTCAGTTGAACCTTATTATAACAATGCAACATGTCAGAGACAGATACAACAGAGTGACAGAGGGATGGCTTGTACCAGGGAGCTCTGAGTTGCACCTACACACTGAATGTAAGTGCTTCATAAAGCCGTCACCAAATCTGTGTCCAATGCGTCCAATTAGATTGGAAGAAGTGCAAGTGAGTCACTGCTTCACCTGGAAAGACTGCTTGGGTCTCCAGATAATGGAAAGGGTTGAGTTGAAAGGACAGGTGTTGCAACTCCAGCAGTTGCCTGGGGCTTTGCCAACAGAAGGGGAGTGGATAGTGGGAATAGGAGAGCGAGGTCGCAAAGGGAACAATCTCTCTGAAATGCTGACAAGAAAGGGGAGGAGATGATATTTCTGTTGATGGATTCTTGTTGAAGCTGGTGGAATTAGCAAAGGATAATTCATTGAATGTGGAGGCAGGTAAGGTGGAAGGTGACAACCTAGGGAACTCTGTTCTTACTCTATCTCTCCTCCTTACAGAGCAAAGGTGTGGAAAATCGATCATACAAGGTCAAGGGCTCTGTCAACTATGGCAGAGGGGAAGCCACAGTTCAGGAAGAAGAAAGGCATCTCAGAATTACCTTTTGGTGGCGAAGGTGGTGAAACCTTATCATCCGAGGCAGTATGGCGGAGATGGAGGAAGTGGGAGAATGGAATAGAATTCTTAAAAAGGCAGGATGAGAGGAAGTATAGTTTAGACAGCTATGTAAATCTGCCGGGCTGTAATGGATGTTTAATGCTAGCCTATCCCCTGAGATGGAAACAGGAAGTGTTGGAGATGGAACATGTAAAGGTGTGAGCAGGCTAAAAATTGGCAAGTTCTGTATGAGTTCTGTAAAGGTGATGGAGGAGGCCTGAGCAAGACTGAAACAAAAACTGTTCCACCTATCCCCCAAAAAGACAGGGTAGCTTGGGCCCAGATGAGTTCCAATGGCTACACCTTTGATATTAAATAGAGTTGAAGTCGTTCAATGTGAGAAGGGTCTTTGACCTGAAATATTAACGTTGTTTCTCTTTTGACAGATGCTGAGTGTTTCCAGCACTTTCTGTTTTTATTTCAGATTTTCAGCATCTACACTTACTTGATTTTCAAATAAACCAAGACGTTGAGCTATAATTGTCACCTTGCTTAATATTTTTGAATCATTCTAATCTTCTAAGATACATCCACATTTTCTTCTCAATGTATCAGTTAGATAAAGTAATTTCAGTTGCATCCTGAGATCCATTTAGCCTTTTGAGTTTCAGTACGTCGAATCTTATATTCATTTACAAAATGAGGACATCATTGACAAGGCCAATGCTTATTGCCATCCATTGAACCCTTGAGCCATTGATAGAAAAAATAGAAAGGTAGCATATTTTAAACTGCCGGAAGATTGAATAGTTTGAGGGATCTGAGTGTCTTTTTGTATGTGAATCATTGATTATAAGCATGCAGGTACATCAAGCAATAAGAAAGGCAAGTGGTTTGTAAGACCGTCTTGCTCCAATTAAATAGGGCCATGGTGAGTCTGTGCCTAGAATATTATGTCTGGTCTCCCTATCTAAGGAAGTATGTAGATGGAGTGCAGTGAAGATTCCCTGGATTAATTCCTGTGATGGTGGGTTTGTCAAACGAGCAGAGATTAAGCAGACTGGGCCTATATTCTCTTCAGTTTAGTAGAGAAGAAATGTTGAAAATTTATATCAGGCTTGACAGAGAAGATGCAAGGATAATGTTTCCCTTGGCTAGGGTGTCTAGAAGATGGGGCTGCAGTCCCAGAACTGAAGTGAGAAAACATTTATTCAATCAGAGTGCAGTGAAGGCTGTGACAATACAATGACTGAATGTATTCAAGATGGAGATCGGTAGATTGTTAGACATAAAGGGATATGAGGTTAATGCAGCAAAGTGGTGCTGAGGAAAAATTGGCCTTCATCATTTTGAATGATGGAGCAGGCACAAGGGACTGAAGAGCTTAATCCTGTTCCATTTCTTAAATGCTTATGTTATATTTTTAACCACTACAGATCATCTGCTGCAGTGCTGCTGTAATATTGTCTGGTAATACCTAATATAAAACCAGGAGTGACAGTTGGGGGAAAGGAAATGAAATAAGCTATTGGCTGCCTTAAAATGAAATTATATTAATATGAAAGATGAAACGTGTGGCTAGGGAGATCTGGAAGCTTGTGTTTAACTGGATGTAACTATGCATTATTCTATAGTTGCCTTTCAGGTAGTCTCAGCATGGTTCTTTTAACTTTTACTTACCTGCAAGCATTTTGACTTTGAAATCATTGTTATTAAAGACTCCATTCTTTCTCTATATACTATTACAAAATCAACCATTTTTAACTGTGGGGATGCTTTTAATGATGGACCTATCTTTTGTATACTATAGTGGATAAAACTTAAAATATGTTGCTTGTAGGTCCCCAGGGAAATGATATTACCTCTATGAAATGGGCTCAGGAAGTTTGCACAGGCTCCCAGGCCTTAATAATGTTGAAGAAAAAGATTAAGATGGTTTGTAAATATTTTCAAAAGGTGGCAGGAGACTAGTGAAAGAAAACATTTGTCCATGATCTATCTTATTTTAAAAAAGGATCAGGATTACAACCTGACAACTCTCCAATCTCAGTTGAGTGCAATTTAATGAAAAACATCACTGGTTTGCAATTAATGGCCAAATAGAATGATCATGCCTGATATTTGAGACTCAGACAGCTTCTGCAAACAAAGATAATGTAGGTAAATATTGACTTTGGTTCACATACAGGAAAGTGGTAAGCTCAGGTGCACCATTGGTTTTACAGCCTGTCTGCTTTTAGTCTCCAATTCAGTCCATTCTGATTGATATGTGGAAGATTTATTACTATCAGGTGGTCAATTTATGCAAGAGCATAATGGAGGCTTAGTGGGACCTGACCCTTTTGGGTAGATTTCTGGATAACTTTGATTTTTGATTATCATAAGACTTTTGATCTGAGAAGAACTTTCGACAGGTGTTTTGTATACTGTCTCTATTTAGTGCAGCAGGAATTGGGGAGAAGGACAGGCATATATGAATGAGTCCAACAAAATGCAGAGTGCTGATTGTCTTTGAAGGCTGTCATGAGCTATGTTCTTGAACTGCTTAAGTTTATTTGGTAAAGATTCAACAGTAGTATTGTTAGGGAGAATTTTCAACCATTTTGACCCAGTTACAATGAAGATCAAGTTCAAATTTATTGTCATAAGCATACATACACAGGGAATAAATGCCATGAAAATAATCTTTTCACAGCAGCATCACAGTACCTTACAGAGATGACAAACATAACTTAACATAAACTTAAATTAACATAAATTATCTAAGTGGACAAAAAATAAACAACGTAATAAACATAACGACACTAGTGCAAGGTGAGAGAGAGAATAAGGAAATATAGTCTGAGGTAGTGTTAGGGTTTTTCCAGTCAGTTCGAGAACCTGATGGCAGTGAGGAAGAAGCTGTTGTTGAACCTTGAGGTGTGAGTCTTCAGGCTCCTGTATCTCCGCCTGATGGCAGCATCAAGAAGAGGTCATGGCCTAGATAGTTGGGTCCCTTGTGATGGATGCCACTTTCCTGAGACATTGCCTCTAGTAGATGACCTTGATAGTGGAGAGATGATGGAACTGGTTGAGTCTTCCACTTTCTGCAGCCTCTTGCGTACCTGTGCTTTGGAGTTTCCATACCAGGCCGTGATGCAACCAGTCAGAATGTTTTCCACTGTCCATCAGTAGAAGTTTGTCAGAGTCTTTGATGCCATGCCGAACCTTCTTAAGATTCTAACAAAGCAGAGATGCTGGTGTATCTTCTTCATGTTTGCATTTATGTGCTCGGCCCAGGATAAGTCCTCAGATGTTGGCACCCAGGACCTTGAAGCTGCTCACTCTTTCCACTACAGAGCCTTCAATGAAGACTGGTGTTAGTTCTTGCCTCACAAGCCTGATAGAGTTCTTTGAGGAGGTGACGAGGAATGAGAGTAGTGCGGTGGATGTGGTCTATATGGATTTTAGTAAGGCATTTGATAAGGTACCTCATGGTAGGCTTCTTCAGAAGGTCAGAGGCCAAGGGATCCAAGGAAGCTTGGCTGTGTGGATTAGGAATTGGCTTGCCTGTAGAAAGCAGAGGGTTGTGGTGGAAGGAGTGCCCTCGGATTGGAGGGCAGTGACTAGTGGTGTCCCGCAGGGATCAGTTCTGGGACCTCAACTTTTTGTGATACTTATAGATGACTTAGATGAGGGGGTAGAAGGCTGGGTTAGTAAGTTTGCGGACGACACTAAGATCGGTGGTGTTGTGGATAGTGTGGAGGGCTGTCGGAGCTTACAGAGGGATATTGATAGGATGCAGAGCTGGGCTGACAAGTGGCAGATGGAGTTCAATCTGGAGAAGTGTGAGGTGGTACACTTTGGAAGGACAAACTCCAGGGCAGAGTACAAGGTAAATGGCAAGGTACTTGGCAGTGTAGAGGAGCAGAGGGATCTGGGGGTTCATATTCACAGTTCACTGAAATTTGCCTCACAGGTGGATAGAGCTGTTAAGAAGGCCTATGGGACATTAGCTTTCATAAATCGTGGGATTGAGTTTAAGAGCCGCGAAGTGATGACGCAGCTTTATAAAACTCTAGTTAGACCACACTTAGAGTACTGTGTTCAGTTTTGGTCGCTGCATTATAGGAAGGATGTGGAGGCATTGGAGAGGGTGCAGAGATTTACCTGGATTAGAGTGTATGGAATATGAGGAGAGGCTTAAGGTGCTAGGGCTTTATTCACTGGAAAGGAGGAGGATGAGAGGAGACATGATAGAGGTATACAAAATATTGAGAGGAATAGATAAAGTAGACAGCCAGCGCCTCCTTCCCAGGGCACCAATGCTCAAGACGAGAGGGCATGGCTTTAAGGTTATGGGTGGGAGGTTCAGGGGAGATGTCAGGGGGAGGTTTTTCACCCAGAGAGTGGTTGGTGCATGGAATGCACTACCTGGGGTGGTGGTGGAGGCAGATACATTAGACAGGTTCAAGAGTTTGTTGGATAGGCACATAGAGGAATATGAGATAGAAGGATATGCGGGAGGAAAGGTTTAGATAGTGTGAGGGTGGTTTGATGGACGGCACAACATGATGGGCTGAAGGGCCTGTTTTGTGCTGTATGGTTCTATGGTTCTATGGACTTCTCCTTCCTAAAGATCACCATCAGTTCCTTGTTTTTGCTGACGCTGAGTGCAAGGTTTTTGTTATGATACTACTCAACCAGTTGACCTACAGTATCTCACTTCTGTATGTTGCTTTGTCATCATTCATTATTTTATTAATAACAGTGGTGTCATCAGCAAATTTGTTGATGGCATTGGAGCTATCCTTAGTCACATGGTTGTAGGTATAGAGAGAGTAGAGCAGGGACTAAGCACGCAGCCTTGAGTTGTGCCTGTGTTGACGGTCAGTGAGGAGGAGATGATGTTTCTGATTTGCACTGATTGCGGCCTCCCAGTGAGAAAATTGAGAGTAGGACATTAAATTTTTAAGTCAGGATTATGTTTGATTTTGAGTGAGAATCAAACTGGCGGTTTGAAAATCAACCTGGTAGTGGTTGTCCCATGTACTTGCTGCCCTTGTGACCTCAACTACCTAGAAGGACAAGTTTGGAAGGTTCTGTCAAAGAAACCTGGATGGGCTGCTGCAGTGACAAAAGATCTTCAACCTGAAATGTTAACTCTGTTTCTCTTTCTGCAGCTGCTGCCTGACCTGCTAAGTGTTTCTGGCACTTTCTGTTTTTAGTTCACATTTCCAGCGTTTTTTTAATTTTCATTTATTGCTGCAGTGCATTCTGCATACAGTCACTATTCACCATTGACTGAGGACATGAATGTTTGAGGAGAAGGATGAAGTGCCAGTTAGGAGGCCTGCTTTGTACTTAACGTAGCTGAGTAAATTGAATATTGATGGAGCTACACCCATTCAGACAACGAGAAAGCATTTTATCACACTCCTGACTTGTGCTTTGCAAGTGAGTCAGAAGCTAAGTCAACCACAAAAGAATACGCATTCTCTGACCGGTTCTTGTTGCCACGGTAGTATTGAGGCTGATAATTAAAGTTCTGGTCTTCAGGGTAGCGACCCCCTTTTCAGGATAGATTTGATGGTCATGTCATTGAATGTCAAGGGGAGGTGATCAGACCATTGTTGGTGATGGTCATAGCCTGAGATTGTGTGCCATTTAGGTTACTTACCATTTATCAGTCCAAGTGCAAAAGTTGTCCATGCCTTGTTCAGTGAGGAACATAAATTAGCCCACATCAAATACATGTAGAACATAACACAGCCTACACATACTAAGGTAGTGTTCTGTGAAATTTGAAAGATTAAGGGAGGATTTGATTGAAGTTTTCAAGATGATAGGAGGAACTAGAGCAAATAGAGAGAAATTCTTCCTGCTGGTTGGGAGATTAGGCAAGAGGGCATGGTCCAAAATTAGCATCAGGCCTTTCAGGAATGGAAGTAGTAAAAGGTGAAAAAGTATTAAGGGATTGGGTGCAATAGCATATATATGTTGTTAGGTCACAGTTCTGCCATATTCTCAGTGAATAATAGAACAGGCTTGAGTTTCTAATTGATCTTGTCCTGTTCTTGTATTCCTAATGCAGCATAACCTAACATGTCACACAACAGTTTAAACTTAGCACCTTTAACATAGCAAAACATCCCCAGGTGCTTAATTGTTTAATATTTCACTGAGCCATAAAGGAAATGTATTATACAGAATTACATAGTATTTATCAATTTTTTTAGAAATTTAATCCAACAGATTTATGCCCTATTGAATCCTCTTCCTTCCTCACCATCTCAACTCATGAATGAATCAAAAAATTAGATCTTAAAGGGCATTATGTGGGAGGAGTGAATTGCCAAGATTATGCAGCTGAAGGCATGCCAACCAGTGGTGGTGTGAAGTAAATGAAGGCACATGGCAGAATGAAGAAATGCTGAGGTCTCACAGAACTATAGATTTAGAGGAGGTTATGGAGATAGGGAATGGATAGTGGAATGATTCGTACCAAAGAATGAGAACTTTGAAATTAAAGTATTGCTAGACCAGGAGCCGATCAAAGTTAGCAAGCATATAACATCATATTTTATAAATTTAGCAGTTTAAAAATTGAGAATTTGTTTATTTTGGAAAACTGATGTATACAAATTTACACTTCCAGCATGGGCACTGAATATGGATCAAGGACAGGATTCTTTGGCCAATTTCCCATCCTTAATCCAGCAGTCCTAAGGCTAATTGTACCTGCTGCGATCAACTAATTCAGCAACTGCAGTCAAGACAAATATTATGAAGACCATAGGATAGAAATGAATAGGTTAGCAGGGCTTCAGAAGTATGAGAATTTGAGTTGCGCTTCATATTTTGCAAACTTTGGGACTGGCCAAATGGGCTGAAGTGGTATTTTCCAGCCCTGTAAATTCCTAAGTTTTGCATTCCTATATCCCTGCTAGACGTTTATGCAGCTCTGTCCACTTCTATGTTTGTGTTTTACTACTTTCCTGATAGAAATTTCTACAGTTCATTGTAAGAGAAATATTAAAGTAATCTTTCCATTTATATTATATATTCTGGGTGGGAGCTACTTCTGCAGCAAAGCATCAGATGAAAAATTAACTTCTAAATAAATGAATTTAAATCCAGCAAAACCTGGATGGGCTGAATGGGCTCCTTCCATTCTCTAACCTTACAGTGATTTTTGTGGTTCGAAATACTCATTTCAAGTTGATTTGTATTTTAGTTTAATTTTTCGTCAAGCTTTTTTTGATACTTTGAGGCTTGTTTTAGTTCCACCATTGTTTTATTTCACTAATCTTGCTGTTCTGATTATTTGATAGCTCACAATGTGAAAGTGTTTCTTAAAAGTTACTGTAACATTGACAATGCATACACCTTAATGTGTCAATGATTGATTTGATCACCAGGGGACCCTATCCCATAATCATTGGCTTATTTAGGTTTACAGGTGACTCCATTCAAAGCATTTGGGATTATGCAGTGTTTCAGAAAAATGCTTCACTCTTAAACAAAGCACTTTGGGGTGACTTTTGATGTAATGTAGTTTTACAAACATAACTTGTTGAGTGCAAAAGTGTAATACATGTATCATACAATCCATGTAATTGAGGTGTATTCGACCACCAGATGAAAAGACAATCCAAATCTCTTGGCAATCAATTAATTGACCCTGCACCTGCTTTCATATTTGCTTAGTTACATAGTTTCATGTTTTGAAAGCAGAAAAGTGTCTGGCAATATTATTTTCATTTTTGGGCCATTTTTGGATTGACAATTAGTGTGGTGCTACAGGCGTCATTTAAGGTGGCCTCTACTATTTACAATCTATACTAATAACTGGGATGAAGAGACCAAATGTACTGTAGCCAAATTTGCTAATGAAACAAAGACGATGGCTTAGCAAGCTGTGAAGAAGACATGAAGAGCCCACAAAGGGATACAGATAGGTTAAGTGATTGGGCAAGAAGTTGAAAGATGGAATATACTATGGGAATATGTGACGTCATCCACTTGGAAGGAAAGAAAGAAAAACATAAATGATTACTTAAATCATTGTTAAAATGTTGCATTATAAAGATATCTGGGAACCCCAGTACATGAAAAAAAGTCATTTTGCTAGTTCAGCAAGTAGGCTATTGGAATACTGCCCTTTATTGCAAGGTGTATGCAGTATCAAAATACAGGTTTGATCTCTATATCCAAAGATGTGTTTGCAGTGCAGAGAAGGTTCACTAGGTTGATTCCTGGGATACAGCAGTTGTGGGGAAAAAAATGTTTAGAAGATTGGGCCTAGACTCATTGAGTTACTTAGGATTAAAGCGGCACGGTTTCAGAATATAAGGTCACCCATTTAAGATAAGAATTTCTTCTCATAGGAGGCCATGAACCTTTGGAATTCTCTATCCCAGAGAGCTGTGGACATAGGAGCCACTGGCAGACACCTGAACTACAAGGAAGTCAAGGGGTATGGTGGAAAATGAGGATGAAGTTAAACTGGATCAGCCAAGACCTTTTTGAATCGTAGAGCTGGCCCAGGGACAAATTGGCTACTCCTGTTCCTGTTTCTCCTGTTCCTATTATCAAAAATACATAGCACATTTATATCAACTTCCTCTTCATTAATTTAATAGAAGTTCAAACCTCTACTTAGAGAGTAGAGAGGGAAATTTTTCAGATAACATGCTAAATGTAACTAAAGTGAAAGTTCATTATTCTTATTGTAAAATGTATTGACAACTGGAACACTTACAGTTTGATGTAATGCTCATATAAGTAAAACTTAAAACTCAGATAAATCATATGAGGCAGCCTTAGAAGACATCAGAAAACTTCATACTTCTGTGTTAAAATATTGCTAACATAATTCTTAGTGGGCTTGGTGGAGGGAGGTTAAATAGGTCTTTGAAGGGTTCCACCAGTTGTCCAATGTATTGAATTTGAATAGCTGTCCACTCAGAACATGACATCACTTACATAAATGATTGGATTTTCAACAGAGTTTTCAGACAATGTCTGATAAGCAGACATATTTTAGCTTTCTGTGGGAGGCAAAATAGGGCATACTGTTTATTTTATTCTAACTTTGCCTTCTTTTTGAATGTGCTGGATCATGTCAGGGCTTTGTTTTTTGGACACTGATGGTTAGAACATAGAACATTTACAGCACAGTACACTCCCTTTGGCCCACAATGTTGTGCCGACATTTTATCCTGCTCTAAGATATAGTTAACCCTTCCCCCCCACATAGTTCCCCATTTCTCTATCATTCATATGTCTCTCTAAGAGTCTCTTAAATGTCCCCAATGTATTTGCCCCTACAACCTCCGCTGGCAGTGCATTCCACGCACCCACCACACTCTGTGTAAAAAACTTACCCCTGACATCCCCCTTATATCTTCCTCCATTTCTACACTTCTACATTTAAATCTCCCATGAGGCCATTTTTCATCTATGAGCATAAACTGTGACTGTGGAACAATAAAACCAGGTTCAAAATTGTCTTCCTTTAACAATGAGAGGTACTCTAACCACTGAACACTGAGAAAGAGAAGTGTCTGCAAAGTAACACTCTACATCACAAAGGAGGAAGAAATGCACAGTACCAGTAATGCATATTAACAGAGAAATATTTAACATGCTCATTTTCAATTCCCCTGATGTTTCCTCACCTTATCCCAAGCACTGAGATAAATTGGTGAGCTATTAATAAATCTCATCTGAGATCAACTAATTTAGCACAGACTGTGAATCAAACATAGAATATTTTTATTTGCTAATTTTACACTGGACAACACAGTTATCAACTCTTCCCACAGGAAAATCTACCATGTGCTAAAAACAAACTGCTGGAGGAACTCGGCAGGTCAGGCAGCACCTGTGGAATGGCCGGCGTCTTGGGTCAAGACCCTGCATCAGGACTGAGAGTGTGGAAGGGAGATAGCTGGTACAAAAAGGTGAAAGGGAGAGGTGAAGCAGGGTCTGGCCCACCATCCCTCCCCTACCTGGTTCCACTTATCACTTTCCTTACTTATCAGATTCCAGCATCTGTAGCCTCTTGTGTCTCCACTTATCATCTTCCAGTCTTTGTCTCTACCTCCACCCCCCATCTGCCTTTATTTTCTCTCCTTGTCTGTTTTCACCTATCACCCACCAGCCGCTGTCTCCCAACTCCTTCTCTCTCCCTCCCTCACCTGGTTCCATCTGCTCATCATCCCCCTCCTCACGTGGTTCCACCTGTCACCACCCAGCCCTTGCTTCACCCTCCACCTCGCCTCTTTATACTGGCTACCTCTCCTCTACACTCAGTCCTGATTCAGGGTATTGACCTGAAACGTCAACAATCCCTCCGCCTCCATAATTGCTGTCTGACCAACTGAGTTCCTTCAGCAGTTTGTCCTTTGCTCCTGGATGACAGCATCTGCAGTGTCTTGAGTCTATCAGGTGCGAACTTTACAACATCAGTACTATTCACTTAAGTTGCATTTTCCAAACCATTTATCCCCATATTGTCATTTAAAATAAATTAGAAGCCAAATAAGATGTGACAGAAAGTCCAGGAGCTGTGATTAGGATTATGCTGGGATTTTATCCATCTGTGCCAGCCAGTACAAATTCCACTGTGAGAGGTATCTCAATCCCACACTATATCTGGAGGAACAAAGCAGCCAACTGTCTTAAGTGCTGCTGTCATCCAAAGAGCATCTGGATTAAGCACAAAACCAGGTTTAAGAGGATACACATTGGCAGCAGGAGGAGGCATGTGTCCAGAGTGATTTGGGATTAAAACGGATGTAAATGAACATGTTGAAAGCACCCTTGATGGAGTGACATGAATAGAAGTTGTAAAAATTGATGAATCTAGAGAAGTATGACAGACATTGATTTTGTAATTGGAAAGAGAAAGGTATGAACAGGTCTATTCATGCAGTTTGTAGATATGATAGTCAAGAAAACTATCTTCCATGTCAGATGATTTAAAGTAAATCTTGGAGCTGGTGACACACTGTGTCATCTTTCCACTTGACTCCTACTTATCTGCTTGTTCAGCTGAAGGTAGCAGACCTTCATGGTATTTGATCATTAAATTATATTATAGAACATCTGCAGACTGATTGAGTCATCTGGAACATGTTTTCAAAGTTAAGATAGTGCGGTATATGTTGAATCTGGGTACAATGAATGTGGTTCTTCCACTGGTTCGCTGGAGTTATGTGAAAATGCACTGGGGTTGTAAATGTAGAGTGTGATCTTAATTTTCCCAGAGCCACCGACCCTTTCACTTTTACAATGAAAAGATTGTCAAGTCCTTAGCGCATTTTAAAATAACATCATATTAAGCAAAACCCATTCAAAATAAACTCCTTCCTAAACCTCCTCACCTGTCCACCTTATTGACAATTTAAACAGTCCTGAAATAAGTGTTTTTTAAAACTTGTTTGTGACCTTTTCTAGTCATTTTACAAGTTCATCTTAGCAGTTTTTATTTAAACAACTTTGCAGCACTGATGATTTTTAGATTTGAGTTAGTTCCAGGGGAAAGGAGCTTATGAAAAGATACTGTGAATCAACTGATAAAAGTGTCTCTCTGTATCAGCATCAGATCAGAAAGTGAAGTTGTTTAATTCCAAAGATTACTGAACATCATTCTCACAGGGGAAGGTGTTGTGGTGATGAGATGGGTGCACTTGATGAGAAAGAAAGAGACTTAAATTAAGGAACACGTTTTTATAACAATATAATGACATTGTTTTGAAGCATGATTCCTGCTGCATTGTAGGAAAAGTGGCTGTCAATTTGTGTAAAACATCTCTCACAAACTGATGCTGTCCAGATAACTTGTATTAATGATATTACTTGAGGAATAAATATTGGCCAGAGCACCTGGGATAACTCCACTGGTCTTCTTTAAAATGCTGCCATGGAATTTATTACATTCAAATATCAGCTTCAGTGACAGCAATACTGCAATATTTAATTTGGAAAATTTACTTGTTAGTAAAGTAATGATAAGTCTTCCGTGTAAGCAGTGGTTCTTGCCTTCTGGAGATAGAAGGATTGAAGGTCCGAATGTGAGAAAGAACTTTGCAGGCTATCTGTCCTGTGGGGCTTGATGCATCAAATAAAATTTCCGTGTGGATGCTTCAACAGCCTACTCCTGAAGAAGCAAAAAAATCATCACCAGCTGTCAGACAAGCCTGAACAGTCCTTCATTTCTACAAAGGAGGACAAAGAATGGATAAATGACTATGTAAGTATTCAGCTATAGTCAGCAATTTCATATACAAGTTTAACGTAGAATGATAATTCCTACAAGATCAATAGCTGCAAAGCCTCCAAATAATTTAGAGCATGGAAATAAAATTGCCACAATTCAAATGATAAAGCATTGTGGGCAAAATAAATTCCATCCACAGTTGAAGAATTGAAACATTGGAGGCAGTTATTTCTCAAGAGTTAAATGGTATTTACTTAAATTGCAACAAATAGTCATTAACTGAATCATTTCACCACTAATTCTGAATGGAGCATGCTTTTTTGTGGAAGAAGAAATTAAGAAATAATGAGAAAACCATTAATTGCAACAAAGAAAATGACCTGACAGTACCTGAGAGCTCAAAAGATAAATGTGTTAAAATATTAATGGACATCCTCAGACCATTCCCGGATGTAACATTCCATTCAGTTCTGGTTCAGCAGGTAGTAATTATGTAATTTTCAAATGTATGACAATGCAAGACAGATTTCTAGCCTGTAACTCTCTGATGGAATGCTTGTTTGACCCAAGGAATAGTTGCTTTGACTTTGGGAAATGGTATAAAATAAATATCAGACCAGTTTCCCAGTTTCACTGGAAATAAAAATCATGAGAGATCTATAACTTGGAGCTGATCCAATATTACCTAACATACAGTATCGTTCAAAGTCAAAATTACCTCACAGTGTGTAAATTTTGCATGGATTTTTAACAGAATGCAAAATATTGAAATACAGCTGCAAAATTTCTTGACCCCAGCATAAATATTAAAGCCTGGAATATGTCACAGCTGTTGGAGACTGCAACATCCAGTATTAGGTGACAGGTTGGTTCGAAGGCCACAAACATTTGTATAATGTAATGTTAATTTATGATCCTTGTATAGGAACATTTGCCTGTTTCTAAAAGATATAGTCACCCATTTGATCCTGGATAAGGATGGTTCCATTAGAAAGCTAAATATATGTGGCAGATATTTTGGTACTGCATATATTGACGCAAGAGATTCTTTGGAGTATGATTTTTGGCTTTATAGTATATGTAAGTGATGATATATTAAACCTTAAGTAATCCTTAATCTATCATGGGACCTTATTGTCAAGTTAGAACAATTTATATCCCCTGCTCTCATTTATTTATATTGTTGTCTTTGAGCTAAGGCTGATCCTAACTCCAGCTTTAATCTACAGAGTCACTAGGCTTTAGTCCTCAGTTATTGAAGTTCCTGCCACATGCATTAAAGTGGAGCAGTCGTTGTTGATTGTGGCACAAATGTTTCCACAAGGTGGAGTTAGAATTTCATACAAATTCTTGATGTAAGACTCTAATCTGTGGACTCCATTATTCATGTTGAATAAAATGTATGAACCCATGGGGATACCATATTTTCTCTCCATAGCTTGCATATCTCCTAGAGGAGAAAAGATCTGAAAATGACCCAAACTACCTGATTATTATAAATAAAAGCAGAAAATGCTGGAAGTATTCAGCAAGTCAGGCAGCTTCTGTGGAGAATTTGAAACAGAGTTAATATTTCAGATTGATGTTCTTTCACATGATGAATGATCATCGACCTGAAAGGTTAACTCCATTTCTCTTTCTGCCTGATCTATTGCGTATTTCCGGCACCTGCTTTTATTCAATTTCCAGCACTGTAGTTTTATTTTGGGTTTTTTTGTCACTTCTTACTTATCACATCGTTGGCATTTTACCAAGCAGAAATGTTGTCGCCTTCATTGTTTCAGCTTCATGGATTCACAGTACTCTCATTTCTAAGACAAATCCACCTCCCCCGGCTCCTGTTTGCAAAAGTCGAGACAGGTCCTCAAGTGTGGCACGCTCATTTGAATGAAATATTAAATTAAGCTACGTCTGCTCTTTCAAGAAATAAACTCATGCAATCAATGAAACTATCTACACATATGAAGTTATATAATCGGTTAACCTTCATAATAAAATGCAGTTGTAAAATCAACCAACTATGAATTCACTCAACCTCTTGGTCTCTTCATTTACTGAATTCTCCTCTGCAAGATGCACTTGACATATCCGACATATCCACTCCAAGAACTGATAATTTTGGTGGAGACACAATAGACAGCAGATGCTGGAATAAGAAGCAAAAAGTAAACGGCTGGAGGAACTCAGCAGGTCAAGCAGCATATGTGGAGGCAAAGACATGGTCAGTGTTTTGGGTTGAGACCCTGCATGAGAACTGAGAGTGCAGAGGGAAGATGGCCTGTACATAGAAGTGAGAGGGGAGAGACAGAAACTGGTAGGTGAAAGGTGGAAATAGATTAACTTTTCCTAGATGCTGTTTGGCCGACTGAGTTCTTCCAGCAGTTTATTTATTGCTGATAAATTCAATGGATCACATTCCCAGGTAGACCTCAAGTACACTTGGTCTCACATCCTGTTCCACAATTTTTGCCTCAACGTCCTTGTCTGCTTCACTTGAAATACATTGTATTACATACTCTGAATCACCGTCTTTTTTGGTGTCACCTGTGTACGCCAAATGGTGTACATAAAACTTAGCTCAATTTCTAATATTTTTTCAATAATGACAGTGGTTATTACCTTGTATTTGGTACATTACTGGATACCATGAACCCAGCTGTTTACAATCTCCAATATAAAAGGACAAAATGTTGGAAGAACTCAGCAGGTCAGGCAGCATATATGGAAAGAGAAACAATTAACATTTCAGGATTAGGATCCTTCATCAGAATTGGGAAAGAGTTTTCCAGAACTTCTGTGAACTGGTTTCTCATACTTTCAAACAGAGTAGGGATTGTTACTTTGAATTGCCTATCTTTGAAGTTTGTGAATATTTTTCTGAAATTATGCAAATGATCCCTTTGACACCAGCCTCTCATTATAGATTGTCTCCCACTGACCCTGAATATGGAACATCCTTTCCTCTAGGATACCTCACCCTTGTCTAATTTTAATTCCAACTCAATATTTCGCTCTTCAGATCTGTTTCTCAACTTCATGGTCATAAAGGCAGGTGCTTTTATGATTGACACCTTGTGTTCTAATGTTTAACTGCCACGATAACACAAAGCCAGTGGCAAAATAGACATCTGCTCAGCCTTTACATTCTGCCACTTGAATAGTCAACTCCATGTGTCCATGATTCTGGAAGTATGCTTCAGCATGTTCTTTGTGTCTCTGGAGGTTTATCCTTTGTTAATGTTGTCTGCTCTCATTGTGAACTCGCATCTTCATTCACTACATTCCTTGGGTCTTTCACACACAACTTTTCTTTTGTTTCCTAAATATAAAGCGAGTGTATGCTTTGGTTGAACTGTTGTCCTACTTCTTCCCAGGGAGGTCTTGAATTTAACTGCTTAGTTGTCCCTTCACGTTTGCTGTCATGTCAACTGCCATCATTTCCATTCGTGTTGATGCTAGCGCATTACCTCCCATTCTTCTGTCAGTGTATCTGCTTCAAGAAAGAGCTGCCCATGTTCACTGCATCCTCATTTTGGGTTGCACTTTCTTTCACTGTCCCAGCTAGTTACATTGTAGCCATTGAACTACCATTTTCCATGAGCCCTCTTATCTGATCTGCAGTCAATAAACCCTGCTCTGCCAGTGTCTGCTAACTAGAGGCTCCATGGCTCCTCCCCAGCCTCTCAGTGATCGACTTAAATGGAACCTGTCCACCCATGTATGAGTGCCTTCTGAATCTCCTCTCTGCCCAAAGCTACAATTCTTATAAAATGAAACTGAATGATTTGATCCAATTAACTATGGTGATTGATGGCGTATGCTCATATTCCATAAGTATGATAGGCACTTGGACTCTTCCATCTCTACCAGATACCTAATGGCTAATTTACTATTAACTATTAGTAGCACACTCCCCCCTGCTTAGGTACCCAAAGCTATTTGGTTCTGCCTTTATAGGAAATAATGGTAGTATTCAGATGCACATACAGGCGTATGACAGACTGACTTGGTGAAGCATAAATGCACGTGTTTATCATTGCTTCCTCTATCAACAAGGTGGTCCTATCACTCCCCTTGGGTACACAATTGATACCATTAAGCATTCCCATTTCTACTCATGATCTGACCGTGTGTATGGTACCGCAGTAGGATTGTACCATAAACTTGCCCCATTGTGTCTAAGCTATATGAAGACAATCTTTATTGGTCATTATCTTCAAAAGGGACATGCATCCATGTTCAATGGGCCATTCGTTGTAGCATTGGGTCATCTTGAACTGATATTCTAAAGCTGGATGGCTTGCGTAACATCGTGGTGTCCTCCCACCTTTTGGACTTGGGTGGTCTGCAGCCTCCCTGCCTTTCTCTCCCACGTGGCCCAGCAGTTCACCCACTATCAGCAACAATATTGTTCACCCTTCTCCCAAATCAATGTTTCTCCATTCTGTGTCCTCTTCTAGGACCACGATATCAGTTCCCCTCAAGAACATTCCTTCAGTCAATATGCGGTGCAAATGGTGGAGTCTTCTCATCCTCATGAACTTTGATGTATATGCCATGTTTACTCCCTGCCATCCTCACTGATCTACTTCAAGAAATCTGTTCTCTGTTTCCTCACACTAAACACCAGATTACTATTCTTCAAGCAGCCACGTTCCATCCACATTAAGAACAATATGCTTGTAGATACCTTGGTGGTGTTCCTTGCATAAGCAAATAAACAGAATTCAAGGTAAAAATAGAATATTTTTTAACTGGAGGCAATAAGTCTTAAATGGAACTGTAAATCTGGGTACAACAATATACTTAGAGTCATACCATATGGTGCAAACCAGTTCTTGAAGGTATTTTACGCACATACTTACTACATGACTACACTTCAGATTCTGTATAAAGCATTTTGAAAGAACTGTTGAAAAACTTTCATCACTGATGCAAATGGTGATTCCCATCTCTTGACTGGATGACCATTGGATGTGAAAGAAAATATATAGAAGTGTCCTTGATATCAAAATGTAACAAGTTACAATCATGAAAGAAATTAAGATCAAAATGCTGATATCAGAAAGAAAACAGAACTGCCAATGTTTGGTTTTGGAAATCTTACAAGAATGGCAGCAGCTGACCAGGCATAATCCACAATGAGTATCTTCCCTTCTGTGCAATGTTTGTCCCTGATCATTAGTAGATAGGAAATGTGATCTGACAGGAGTGAGATAACAATGTCATGATATATGACTGCTTTCTTTTCTCGGCAACTCCACATGTTTTTCAAAGCTTATAAAGGGCAGGCACGGTAGTGTAGCGGATAGCGTAACGCTATTACAGCGCCAGCAACCTGGGTTCAATTCCCGCCACTGTCTGTAAGGAGTTTATACGTTCTCCCCATGACTGCATGGGTTTCCTCTGGGTGTTCCGGTTTCCTCCCACATTCCAAAGATGTATGGGTTAGGAAATTGTGAGCACGCTATGTTGGCACCGGAAGCATGGCGACACTTGCGGGCTACCCCCAAAACACTCTATGCAAAAGATGCATTTCACTGTGTGTTTTGATGTAATAAAGAAATCTTATTTTATCTTATCATGACATGCAGTCCAACAAACCTAATCTACAATTGCCAAATATCGTAATCAGATGAACCAGAAACTGACAAACATCTCACAAAATATTTTGACCCACATAGACCTATATTGTATACACATCACAATCTTTTGGAGGGAAAATGCAGGAAACTATATGAGAAAGTATATGGTGGTCTCACTTTGAAATAAAACTGGCAGCTCTGAGCAAATTCTAAGTGTGTGGCATAAGGAAAGCAACCCAGGGGTTGAGTGTTGGAATTAACAACATGACCTTAGCTCAATCCACTTGAAATCAGTGAATTTTGTACAAAACACTAATTCATTTTTCAGCTGAACTCTATGAACTCTTGGTCAAATTAGGACCGGTGCTGGGAGCTCACCAAAAGAGGAAGAATGCAGATGACTACAAAAGCGAGTAGCCATTTCAAAAGGTTTAAGTAACCTCAAATGAGATCAAAGGTTAATCCAAATACAAATATTTCAGTTTTTTCAAAGGCAGAGATGAGCAAATATTGATTGTGAGAATCCAATGGCAATATTAGGTCTTTGCTCAAGAAATGTTGTGTTAAAGCACAGAACTCTTCTGTTTGGTAGCTAAATGAATGTAGTAGTTGCAGAAAGAGGTGTGAGAAGGCTTGTATTACTTGCAACTGCAGGGTAGCCTACAGTGCAGTTGTGCAGCATCCCTGGCAGTAGAGTAGAGACAAGTATTATCCACAGGACTTGTAAACTAATAAATAACAAGATGGCACATCTTAAATGAATTGAAATACAGATGGACAGTGAAATTGTGTTATGTAGTTCCTTTTCCTTGTCAGTGGGAAAGAAGGTGAAAGTCCTGACTGCACTGAACAATTCTTTATTCATGACTTTGGTCAGAACAATGCCAATAATGAGAGCAAAAGTTACAAATGCTCAAGTCATATTGAAGAGCTTGGTTGTACCTTCAAACTATTGGAGCTTGGCTGCAAGAGTCTTTGTAACATTTGGCAG
Source organism: Pristis pectinata (assembly GCF_009764475.1). Lineage (NCBI taxonomy): Eukaryota > Metazoa > Chordata > Chondrichthyes > Rhinopristiformes > Pristidae > Pristis > Pristis pectinata. The sequence continues at coordinate 67,451,168 of NC_067411.1, forward strand.
ATCTGTGTAACAAGCTTATTGCTGACCTGGCTCAACAGACCTAGTCGTCATTACACAAATGTTTAGTACTTGCTAATATGGTTGACGGGGCATGATACTCTGTATTGGTAACTTGTCTTTGATGCCTATTGACCTCCTTGATATTTCTTCTTCCAATTTGTGCTACTTCAACCATGAAATTAGTAACTGGGAGACTTTCAAAGCAATTTCTATCATTAATTTTAAATTGTACTACTAACCGGCAAGGGACCCTGGGACGTGCAGTTAGATTGCTCAGTGAACTGGGCTGAATATTTCCACTGTAATAGTCATTTTCATACCTGATCTTTTTTTTTGCATTTTCCTTTTCTGAGCTTTAACAAATGCTTCAATTACATTGAGCTTCCCAAGGCACTTGCAAACAACACCCAAAAAAGTTTTTTTGTTTGCAAAGAAGCATTTTGAATGTGATTCAATATGCAAGGAGGCTGGTAAAAGGTAACATTGATCAAGAAATGCTGTGAAAGCAGATGAAAGCCAGTAAGATAACCAAAAAAAATGATTTTAAAATATTAAAAAACTCATTAGAATGAAAGTGGAAAATAACTTTAAGAGCTCACATGGAGAGAGTCTCTGTAGTGTAAAAGGTCATGGCTGTCATGTGACCGTGACAACACTGACTCCTCTGGCTGGGATGACACCATTGGGCACATGGCCGAAAGCGACACCACTGTCAATCAAGGTTTGGCTCCACCCCACTAGGTAAACACCTTTGTCCTTGCTGGACCACTTGGATTGGTCTGTGTGAGCACCTTTGTCCTGGGCACACCTACCATTGGCCTGTTTAAAACACCTTTGTCCTTGCTGGACCACCCAGCCCCCACCCAGCAGTATAAAAGTGCTCCATGTTTGGTTTTCCTCTTGCTCAGTCTCCTAGGATGTTGAGGTAAGCTGTGCACTACTTCAGGGCAGTTAGTTAAGGACTCCCAAGACCAAAGAGCCAATGTTTGTCCAGAATCAGGGTGTCCAAACATTGTATCGTTTATTCCTTGATGATTTGTACCCAGTTATTGTATGTGTGTGTGTGTGTACCTCACCCCCTGATGCGATTTCCCTCCACATTCACAATCTCCTGCTTGTGAGTGTGTGAGTGTGCATCTGTTCCCATTCATTCTGTCCCCGCGTTTGTCTTTGTTAATAAACCATTTTTAAATTACAAAGTCTGTGTGTCCAGACCTTTATCTTTAAGATACCAAAAGAACCTTTCTCACAACAGTCTCCCCAACCTTAATCCAGAAAGGTGGGTTTGAATGTGCAACAGACCCTGTTGTAAATAATGGAAGGTCATATACTGTTCTGAATACACATATTAAGAACTGATCTAGGCATTAAAGTTAAACTGTTGCACCGATGCTATGCAGTACTAGGGCCAAAAGGAAAATCACAGGCCATTGAATCTGTCAGTCCCTATCAGCACAATTCACATTGGCAATAACAATCTCCCTTGCCCAGAAAAGTATAATGCTGTTTCAAAGCCTTGTAGTATCATTTTTGTTTCGTATATTAATTAAGCTATAAATGTATGTAACTAATATTTTTAACAAGTGTGCATTGGTCTGATATTGCAATATTTTTCATCTTTTGGAGAGAGAAGAGAATGTGTTGGCTATCCCAGGTGACCTCCAGTGAACTATGTACTGCAGTTTGAGGTTAATTGTTAAATCTGGGAATGTTTTACCATACACACCATGTATAACAGCCCTGGGTTTCGGATCATCGGACACTTATGGGAACCATGTGTTGGGAAACAGCCTAAATTGTGTCAGGAGTTAGTTGAACAGTATCTTTGTTGCTGTGGTTCTAAGCAATGTCTCTCTCATTGCTAGGCAGGCAGAAGGTTTTGCAAATAGGAGGGGCTGACATCTTTGTCAATTGTTAATTGTACTGTCACACTTAAAAATAAATCTTTTCATCTCCAATATTTGAGTGTTCTTCTTGGACATGGGCAGCTGATCTAGGTGAATTTTGAAGGTTTTTTTTCTACAGATTGCTTGCATCCATGCAGGTACCTACTTGAAATCTTTTATTTCACCCTTAGCTTGGTGATAATGCTCTCACTTTTAGACACTGAATAGAGCTTTCAATACAAATCATACAAAATAGGAGGAATGTGGTGATTATGTCAACGATTGTTTAAGTTATTTTGACAGAAATCAACATAGTCCAATACACCACAAAGGAAGCTAGTGTTCAATTCAGTGTTCTCTATTTTTGGAATATAAAGAGGACAGTGACAGTAGATTTAGGATTTCCTGATGGACCAAAAGCAGAGAGTAGTTGTGCATTGTTGTTCCTCAGACTGGAAGGAAATATGCAGTTGTGTTCCTTTGGTGATCAGTATCAGAGCCATTGCTCTTTTAGATAGAGATTTATGATCTCAGCTTGAGTACATGGGACATAATTTCAAAGTCTGCAAATTATATAAAACTCAGAAATGTAGCAGAGACAGTAACAGGCTTCAAGAGGACACAAACTAGTGAAATGGACAGATGAAACTTAATGAGGAGAGGCAATGTTAACTAATTTGTGTAAAACACTGGGGTGGATGGACAAGTCTTGAAAGGCTACAGAACACGTTGAAAAGGCTGCTTCAAAAGTAAATGGGATCCTTGGCTTATTTAATAGAGTAATCAAATCCAAAAGCAAGGAAGTTACCCTAAACCATTCAAAACATTGGTTAGGCCCCAGCTGGAGTATTATGTTCAGCTCTGTGAACTGCAATTTAGGAAGGTTGTCAATGTCTTGGAAGGGGTGTTGAAGTAATTTACTAGAACTGTTCCAAGGGTGAAGGACTTTAATTCTGTGGAGACACTGGAGAAGATGGAAATATACTCCTGAGAGTAGTGGAGGTCAAGAGAAGATTTGACAGAAGTAATTAAATTTATGATTGGTTTTGATAAAGTGAAAAATTTCCACAGATGACAGAGTTGGTAAGCAAGAGACACAAATTAAAGTTAATTGGCAAAGGAATTAGAGATGACCTGAAGAAACATTATTGTCTTTAGTGAGTTGTAAACTGGAGGTCACCATCTGAAATCATGGTGGATGCAGATTCATTTGTAATATTCAGAAAGAATTGGATTAATGAAGGAAAATAGTTGCAAAGCTATTAGGCGAGGAATTAATTGGTCAACCCTACCAAAGAGATGGCACAGTCTTCTCCTGTAATGCATCATTTATTGATTGTAAAGTCCACAGGAACAATTAAATTATGGTTCTGTTGCAAAGGCTTGATGTGTGAAATATAAAGGTGTAGATTAGAATCTTGCTGCATTGACAGCTACCTATTTGAATGTTACAGAATCTCTTTATAACTTACTAGGATATCTTGAATACACACACAATACATTAAAAACAAACTTCTACTAGATTGCTACAATGTTAAAATGTCTTTATATAGAATAAGAGAAAAAGAATGTATATATATGATTTGGCTTCTACTTGTAACAGAGATAGAAAGGATGACTGCTGTGTTAGAGATTATGCTTCCAAAAGAGGAGGTGACCATTCTTGCAGACACTTTTTGCAGATTTGATGGGGGCCCACTGGAACAATAACCACCATAGTTTATAGATAGTTATCTGGAACCAAGCTTTAACCCATCACAGCCATTGGCATAAGGGAGGAGAACCTGGTGTAGGATCCTGCACCATGAGTCTCCATCAGTATCAACACATTATTTATACAAGTACACTTGGTTTTACCAGAAATACTCTTTGGATAGTTCCCATCACAGTATCCAAATGCAAGTTGAGATCTAGAATTCCAAAGATCAGGGCATGAATGTGAAGGTATTAAAGCATTCCTTTACACTGGGGATTGTGCTATGACTCTGTCCTCCCTGTTAGACTGAGTCATACAGCACAAGAGGTCCATTCTGCCCAGTGAATCCACGTTAACTGTCAAGCATTCTCCCATATTCCCATCACTTCCTTCTCAGTGGTGTAACAAAGGAAAAATGCTCAGAACTGTGCCAATTTTAAAAGCTGAGAATGTGGCACTACACATTATCTTGTGTGATATTTCTATTCAAATAGACAGTGGTCCAGACACTTGGCTATGCACTTCTTGTTGGTGTTAAATGACCTCCTACCCCTCCAATCTGGAAAACAGGAGGCACATTCTCATCAGCCAGAAGTGTGTTGCCCTAATGTGTGAAGAGAAGCTAGATAGAACATTTTTAAGATGTCGATAAAAGAAAGTAGAATAAGTTTAGACTATGACATTAAAACAAGCAAGGTGACTAAGAGTTAAATGAATGTGTTTCTTGAGACAAGTGACTGAAGCGAATTGTTTAGATAATAGGCAAAGTTTCTGTTTTGGATGTATTCAGGACATTTTGCCCCAAAATGTAATTGATATTGACAAGTTACATGAATTTGGACTTCTGCATAACATTTTTTATGTACTTGAATATTTGAATGTATATACTGAATGTTATAATTGAACCTAATAGAATGTATTTGCTTCTCCATTGTCATTAAAATGTAATTTTGGTGTGTTTTAAGGGTGGTGATCAGTTGCAATTTTATTAATAGAGATGTTCACTCCCAAACTAGCAGAATCTGTGTGGAATGTGGTGTTCTAGCATAATCTGCCCACTATTAAGTGCAACTGCACATGCTCAGTAACTCCATGCAGTAGTTTGTCGTATGCACAAAGGACCCAGGACCAATTTTGCAAACTTTGTATAAATTTGCAGTAAGTACCTAATTGCTTGCAGAGATCAGCTTATTGATAAAATTCCATTAGATGTCACACATTAACATTATGCAATGCAACAGAATTTGTAGGCCCGGAATTTAATCTCATTAATATAATCTCTTAATCAATGTGCTAACCTCTAAATTGTATATTTAGTTTTGTGCTTATGTTTCCACTTCAGTCTGAGTTATATTTCATCCGTTCTTCTGTTCCTTTCAATTAAGGTAAAAGTAGTTCATCAAAAACTATGTAAAATAGCAATTATAAACTGCTTTTGCTTTGTCAATTACTCACTCGCTCTATCTCTGAGTACTTTAAAATCCATGTTTCTGTAACAGCTTTCCCATTAGGATATAAATTTAGACGTTATAAATTTCTCTCTGTAGTGAGTATTTAAATGCCTTTAATATGAATAATCACAGTGCTGGTTTATTCAACGTAAATTAAAGAAATCAATGTAATCTTTTCCACATGCACTATTAAAGCTGGACAAAACTAAGGGGCATAATTCATATAAAATTTGTAATGAACTATGAATGTAAATGAATGATGAGTTACAACTTGCATTACCAGTCAATTGCCCAGTTAAAGCAGGCAGAGAGTGGGACCAGGAGTTGAGGGAGCAGAATGCTTTCCACTGGAACCAAAGGATTGACATCAGAAGGCAATGTTTTAATGAGTATCTTATGGAGGCATTTCAGGATAGTATTTTGGGAGAAAGTGGGAAGGAGTCCAAAGCCCCAGGTAGGGGAGAATTATTCATTCCAGGTACTTCTCTTAGCTCTATGAGGGAAGAAGATATTGTCTCAACTGTCCTCTTTTGGTCCCATATCCTTTTCCCACTAAGTCCCTTGGTTGGCAAAACAGTGGAGGTTTTCCCACTCAAGCCAGAGTTAAAACTGCAGTCAGAGCCCACTGATATTATTGAGTAGTGATTCACATTTTTAAGTTAGTTTCCAAGGGATTTGTTAGCTGCTCAAAAGAGTGGATTACAACTGAAGATGGTACAGCCCACAAAGGATGTTAGGTACATCACCTAGCTATCTCACCTGTTTATTTGCCCATTTTCTGGATGACTATTTAAAAATCTGCCTTAAATGTCATCTTTATTTCATCAGATAGGCTCAGGTAGATAGGGCTGACTGATTGCAAGCTGGGCTTTCACTAGAAAGTACCTTTCGTAGGTATCATATGTCCATAAACTATCAGGGTTATCTATCTCAATTTCATAACTTGCAGTGGTGGAAATTGAATTCATAACTTCAGGATTTCATAATTAGTTTACCATGAAACCCCAAATAAGTAGATTGCTAAAATTCTGTATTTTTCAATAGAAGTTGTAATAATTAAGTAACAATCTGTGATTTTCGGGGCTAGAATTATAAAATGCATCAGCGATAACAAAATTAATATTGTAATTAAATTAACAAAAGTCTCATTATTGGCAAAGAGGTGAGAGGAGAGCAGAAAATTCTTCAAGTCCAAGCAGGCCTTGGTTCCCTCATGTCCTGATGACTATGATGGATTATGTTTTGTGCTCACTTCCCATTGTAGCCAACCAGGTCAAGAGGTTGTCAGGCTGCAGAGGGATTGGCGTACAGCAAGTTGCAACAGGAGGAGAGAAGAAATCAGGCATCATGCTTAGGAGATAGGGAACAAGAGGAATTGGAAGAGAGGTTTACAGAAGAGTCTCGAGAAAACAGGGGAAGTAAAGAGGTAATTCACAAAGTTAGAGACATACAGCATGAAAGCAGGCACTTTGGCCCAACACGTCTGTGCCAACCATCAAATACTCATCGACACTGATGCCATTTTTCCTCTCCATCAACCACCACTACCAACAATACCTCTCCCCCCATTTCCCAGTTCTTCCACCACCCATCTACACTTGGGGCAATTTACAGTAGCCAATCATCCTGTCAACCATCCACATCTTTAGCATATGGGAGAAAACCAAACCACCCGGGGGGAGTACTGCAGACAATGGGGGGAGGGGAGGAGGAGACCCACACAGAGATTGGGAGAGACCCAGGTCTACTGAAGCTGTGAGGCACTCAGTGCTAACAACAGTACCATTGTGTTTCACTCTTTATGATTATGGGGTCCTTGGAGAACTCGGGGGATGGGGGAAGAGCCTGGAGGAAATTGCAGGCCACAGAAAATATCAGGAGCAAATCAGATCACAGTAAATGGGCACAATTGTTATGCAAGTTATCAGATTTACATTTGGGAATGTAGAGTAATGCGTGGCCCTTCTTGGCCGTGCGGTGCCAGAAAAGAATCGATCTGCTCCATACAGTTTTCCCAAGGCCTAGAAAAGTTGGAGGGACCCATAACACTGAGGCAGTATAAATATTTACATATACAATCCATCTCCTACAGGCAAACTATTGAACTACCCCCATTCTCATCCTTCCTTCATTAAAATCTCAAAGCAAGTGAGATTTTTACTTTTTCATTTCCCACTCAGTCCTTGACTTGTCCGGTTTGGAATTTGCTCCCAAGTATGCATGGCTGCATGTAGGTTCATTTGTCCTCCTAACCAATCGGGTTATAAACAACCCCCACACAATTTCAAAAGCAACAATCACCTACTACCATCAAACATAAATTGAAACAGAAGTAAGATTGTTTCATGGCTCTGCCTTGATATCCAGAGTATTTATTGATTGTAGTAAATCAGTTGATGAATTCAAACTAACTCATTAGCAAACAAACTATTTCACATCAAACAACATCAATATAATCAGAAAACAGAATATTTTAAAAATGGAGGAAACAAAAAACTACAGTAGCTTTGCCAATCAAACCGAGTCCTGATGAAGGGTTTCGGCCTGAATCATTGACCATTCATTTCCCTCCAATAGATGCTGCCTGACCCACTAAGTTCCTCCAGCAATTTGTGTGTTGCTCCAGATTTCCAGCATCTGCAGTCTCTCTTGTGTCTCCATAATTTCTCTTGTGTGCAGTTTGCGGAAGGCAGTTCAAAACAAAATAAGATAAGAGATCTTTATTAGTCACATGTACATCAAAACATACAGTGAAATGTATCTTGTTTTTGTGTAGAATGTTCTGGGGGCAGCCCGCAAGTGTCGCCATGCTTCCAGCGCCACATAGCATGCCCACAATTTCCTAATTCCTATGTCTTTGCAACGTGGGAGGAAACCAGAGCACCTGGAGGAAACCCACACAGACACAGGGAGAACGTACAAATTCCTTACAGATAGCGGCCGGAATCGAACACTGGTCACTGGCGTTGTAATAGTGTTACGCTAACTGCTACAATACCATATATGCATTAAATCAATCTCTTAAAAATTGATTTACAATTGAAAACCCAATCATCTCCAGTCTAGTTGTTATAGCTTTATCAATATGTGCATCTGTATGATGTATGTTGAAAACATTTTTTCTTTATAGGACTGAGGCTTGAGTTCTTTTAATTACTGTTAATGATTGGATAATGATGCAAAAAAGCAGTGCCATACATCCAAATTTACAACTAGTTTGCATATTTCGCTCTACATTATTGCTAGTTTAGATATATAACTACGACAGACATGACAGCATAGAGCTGAGGAATGAATGGTAGAAGCAATACCCTCTGTACCACAATCACCCCACACCTTTTCCTCCCAGACTGCTACTGCTACAATTTTCAACCTTAAACCTTAACTGCTACTATTTTTAGTCCAATTTGTGCTGCCATTATAAAATGTTCACAGAATCACGTGCCTCTGAAAATGATTAACAAACTGCCACAAACAAATTGCTAATGATCATGGCTCTTGAGGAAATAACATTCGAGAGGATACTAAGAGTTTTTTTAAATACATAAGGAGTAAAAGAGAGACACGGGTTGATATAGGACCAATTGATAACGGTGCAGGAGCTATTATAATGGACAATAGACAGATGGCAGAGGAATTGAATGAATATTTTGCATCGGTCTTCACCGTGGAGGACATCAGCAATGTGCCGGTTAGTCAGGAGTCGCACGAAATGGAACTGAGTTCAGTTAAGATTACTAGGGAGAAGGTGCTAGGAAAACTAAATGGGCTAAAGACTGATAAGTCTCCCGGACTGGATGAGGTGCATCCCCGGTTTCTGAAGGAGGTGGCTTTAGAGATAGCGGAGGCATTGGCGATAATTTTCCAGAAATTGATAGATTCCGGCATGGTTCCGGAGGACTGGAGGGTCGCAAATGTAGTTCCGTTGTATAAGAAAGGTGGGAGGCAGCACAAAGGAAATTACAGACCTATTAGTCTGACGTCAGTGGTGGGAAAATTATTGGAATCTATCCTCAAGGATGGGGTTACGGAATACCTAGAGGCGCAAGGCAAGATAGGTCCTAGCCAACATGGTTTTGTGAAGGGAAGATCCTGCCTGACCAACCTATTGGAGTTTTCTGAAGAAATCACAGGTAGGGTGGATAAGGGAGAGGCGGTAGATGTCATTTAGACTTTCAAAAGGCCTTTGATAAGGTGCCTCACAAGAGACTGATTAATAAGATGAGAGGTCATGGAATTATGGGTAGGATAACAGAATGGTTGGCAGGAAGCAAAGAGTGGAAATAAAAGGATCTCGTTCTGGTTGGCTACCGGTTACTAGTGGTGTGCTGCAGGGGTCAGTGTTGGGACCGCTCCTTTTTACCTTGTACATTAACGATTTGGATAATGGAATAAATGGTTTCGTGGCTAAATTTGCGGATGACACCAAGATAGGTGGAGGAGTAGGGATTATTGAAGGGATAGGAAGGTTGGCAGAGGGACCTAGACAGTTTAGGAGAATGGGCAAGGAAATGGCAGATGAGATTCAATGTTGAGAAATGTGCAGTTGTACACTTTGGAAGCAGAAATAAGCGGGCAAATTATTATCTAGGAGGAGAGAAAATTAAAAGTACAGAAGTACAAAGGGACTTTGGGGTACTCATGCAGGATACCTTAAAGGTTAACCACCAGGTTGGATCGGTGGTAAAGAAAGCGAATGCTATGTTGGCATTCATTTCGAGAGGTATAGTGTATAAAAGTAAGGAAGTGTTGATGAGGCTCTACGGGGTACTAGTGAGGCCTCATTTGGAATATTGTGCACAGTTTTGGGCCCCACATCTTAGGGAGGATGTGCTGACGTTGGAGAGGGTTCAGAGGAGATTTACAAGGATGATTCCAGGAATGAAAGGGCTTACGTATGAGGAGCGTTTGTCGGCTCTTGGACTGTACTCACTGGAGTACAGAAGAATGAGAGGGGACCTCATAGCGACATTTAGAATATTGATAGGAAAGGACAGAGTAGATGTGGCTAGGCTGTTTCCCTTGGTGGGTGAGTCCAGGACCAGAGGGCACAATCTTAGAATTAGAGGGTACAGTTTCAAAACCGAGATGAGGAAAAATTTCTTTAGCCAGAGGGTGGTGAATTTGTGGAACTCCTTGCCACATACAGCAGTGGAGGCCAGATCAGTGGGGGCGTTCAAGGAGGAGATAGATAGATATCTAAATAGTCCGGATATCAAGGGATATGGGGATAAGGCCAGAAATTGGGATTAGAATAGGATTTTTTTTCTCTTTCCCCCATTCCCCATTTCTCATTTCTTTTTTCCCTTTCCTTGGAGCAGACCAGATGGGCCGAATGGCCTGCTTCTGCTCCCTTGTCTTATGATCTTGTGATCAAAGGTGAAAAAGAAAATAGGGCTCGTACATGGTTAAAAGGTCACAGGGCAGGGAGGTCCATACTCCTGCACAATGGTTGTAGGGTGTACCTGGTTCATCTGTGGAATGGGAGTCTGTGGATCTTGCATCCTTAGAATCAGGTGCACTGAGCTCTTTGGCTGGTGTCATTTTGTCCTACACTCAGTGCTAAATCATAACATTTATCCTTAAGACACAGTAGAGCACTGCTAGTCCCTGTAGGAGATGAAATGTCTGAATACCTATTTAATGAGGATTATTTTCCTGGTTTGGGAGAATGATTTATTTTAAGGACAATTTTTGTCACTGGCTACAGAAAATTACGTTAAAAATAACAGTGCATTTTTGTTTGCTGTATATTGCTTAGGCACTTGAGTTCTTTTGTATGAAAAGTGAGAATTAACCCTGCCTCTATTAAGCCAGTGAGTTTAGAGCCCTTTTATTACTTTAATCCTTGTTTGGAATGTCTTTGGGATGATTGTATATCAATCTTGCAACACCCACTCCAACCCTAATTTTCACCACTTTCCAGCTGTTCCAAAAGAAACACCAACTCCTTTTCCATGACAAGAGTCAGCATTCCTGAATCTGGGTTTTTAATTTCTTGTCCTCTCTCCACCCTAGTTTGTCCACGCCTAACAACGTTTTTCAGTTCCCCTTTCCAATGCAGATCTTTACCTGAAACATTAATATTGTTTAGTTCTAAGTTGCTATTGAATCTTTTGTCTTCTCACAACATTTCTAGAGGTAGTTTCTTTGTGTTAGTTCCCACGTCTTTTTGAGTTTCTCTTTTTCCCTCTGAAATGCATCTTTCAGAATACATTTTATCTCAAAAAGCACCAGCTGGAATACATTTATGGCTGAATTGCAAATGCAATATCACTGCATCAAAGTTTTACAGCAAACAAGGCACTTTAAAATGTTTCTCAAAATCCTCATTCATATCCCTATATGACAGAAATGGAAAATTCTACTGGTAATGGTGTTTTCAAAAGGAAATAGCTGGGAGGGAAGAACGCCTCTGAATCCAGCCCCTCATAAAGTGGCAGTCTTCTCTGATACATGTAATTTAACCGTGCCTTTGCAGAACGCTTTTGACTATATTTTTCAATACCTCTGTTATAGTAACTTACGCAGATTCTATGAATAGATACAGGGTTTTTTTGTGATTATGAATAAATCATCTGTTCATGGCTTTAAATGTTTCTTACAGAGCTCCACTGTACACTCTGAAGAATAACAGCCTGATTTGCGATTAGATCCAAAATAAAAATAATAGAACTATGTATTTTTAAACATGATGCAGCCACTTAATACAATTTCATTGTGATTTTTAAGTCATCAGAACTGTGGCTCTTATGTATAATTTATAGAAATTGTTAGATAGAATTCAAAGAAAAGACCTTTGAGTTTATATTACACCTCTGGATCTCTCAACGACCTTCACAAAAAAAACTATTGAAGTATATTGACCGTCATATTGTGGATTAACATGACAACAATTTACACAAACCAGCAAAACAGGCACCATAGGCAATAGAGACTTAGTAATCTTTTCTGAAGCTGGTAGTTGAGGGGGAAATATTGACCGCAGCATTTGGAAAATTTGCCCATTCTTCAATTATAGACCTTTTATGTTAACCTGATCATATATATGAAACTTTGGCATAATGTCTTATCCAAGAAACAGCACTTCCACCAATCCAGCATGCAGTTGGTACTGGACTGAAGTATCAGATTAGTCTAGGATTTGGTTTTATGGCTTGAATCCACAACCTTCTAGCTCATAAGTGAGAGTCTACAACTGCAGCAAGCTGAAACCTTTATGCTCTGTATCTGAGGTATCTTGTTGCCAATTTATTCAAACTAATTCTCACAGTGTGAGGAAAAACAAACAGAACATTGAAATATAGGACATTTTCGTATGGTGTCTAAAATAATTATTAATAATGGGGACCTCTGCTCTCATCCAGAGGCAATTGTAATGAGGACAAAAGTATCATAAATTGTGCTTGTGAATGTCCTGAGAAGAACTCTGGAAAATTAGTACCTGGAAATTAGCAGGCCAACTACAACATTTTACTTATAGCATATATGTTCATCCTCTTCTGTGAATCTTAAGACTTCTGATGGTAGGGGATGGCATTTAAGTGACTATCAGAAGAGCCATTCTGTATATGTTTGCCACTGGCATTCTATTTATTTGAGAAAATATAAAACATTTGAGATGAAGCTACAGAATATATTTTATTTCATAGAATTGAATAGCACAGATAATCCCATTTGACCCACCGTGGCTGAGATAGCTCTTTCAAAAGTACTTCATTCAGTTGTACTTCCTTCATAGGTTTTCAAAGATTTATTCATCTCCTTTCTGAGCTACTATTGAATCCATTTTCTCATTTCTATTGGTCAGTACATACAAAAGCTTAATTACTTGTTACATAATATACATAGTTCTTACCAGGTCATCAATTGTACAATTGCAATTAAATATGTGTACTGTTATTGACCATTTAGCCATTGGATATGGTTCCTCTTTATCTAACTACTCATGATTGTAAACACTTCAATCAAATCTTCACTTAGCCTTCTATGTTGTAAGACGATGATCCCAGCTTCTCCAATCTACCTTATCCTGAAAATCATTCTTGCAAGTCCCTTTTGTAACCTCACAAAACCCTCCCTGCCCTTCTTAAAGTATGCTGCCTTAAAATAGGCACAATACAACAGCTGGAAGCAAAATAGCATTTTATACAGGTTTAGCCTAATTTCCTCCACTTTGATCTTTTTTCAAAAAAAGCTGCAGCATCCCGTACTTTGTATTAATTGGTATGTTATTGCTGTTCAGCACTTTGAAAGGTTTTTGTACAAATACCAACAGGTCTGCTTATGCCTGTGCCCCTATAAATTGTATCACTGGTCTTGGTTTTGTCCCTCCTCATTTATACTACCCTTCTGTATCATCTTATAATTTTCTAGGCTAAATTTCAATATGTCTGCCTGCTCCACTGGAATATCTATGTCCATTTGAAGTCTATTACCACCTTCCTTACCATTTATTATACTTCTGAGATTTGAGTCATCTGCATATTTTAAAGTTATGCCCTAGGCCCCTGTGTTAAAGTCATTAATGTATATGAAACACAGCAGTTGTCCCAGTACCGGAGTCTAGGAAACACAACTGTACAGCACCCTCCACTCCAATTCATAACAACCTTCTGCTTTCCATTCCAAATTTAATTTTGTATTTTTACCACCTATGTCTATTTCATCCCATCAGCTTTAATTTTGCTAACAAGTATTATATGTGGTACTTCAAATGTCTTTTGAAAGCCTATATGCACAATATCAACCTTCATCTACTCTCGTTATTTTTAACATGATCAAAAATACTCAATAAAACTTTATAAACAAGATTTCCCCTTAACTAATCCATGTGGACTTTATTAGTTGCTGCTTGGCTGTTAACTTGCATAATCAATTTGATACCCATCATGCATCACCTTCATCCTACTACCTCCTCCCAGGAACAGGCTTTACTTGTCTGCTCTTTTCCCTTCCCAGATCATCTGCTTTTGATGGACCTCCCATTGGTCCATTACATTTCTACCTACAGGTCTGGCCCAGTTCTCTCAGGCTAGATGCCTCCTTTGTTTGCTGAAGTTAATCCAACATCAACCAACAACAACACACATTTACAAGAGGGAAAAAACATCAAATGATAGAAAGTTGGTAACTACTGGACACACTTAGTAGATCAGGCAGCATCTGTGGAGAGGAAAAAAACAGTTCATGATTAGAGTCAATGACCTTTTGTCAGAATTAGGAGAAGTTGGAATTGAAATATGTTGCAAGTTACAGAGAAGATGATGGTGTGGGGAGAACAAAAGGTCCCCTCCCCCATTACCGACATTCTCTTTTTCTCTCCCTCCTTGCCTTCTTTGCAACTTAATATGTTTCAATTCCAACTTTTCCCACTTCTTATGAAAGGGCTTTGATCAGAAATGTTGACCTAGATTGGCTGAGTATTCCTAGCATTTTCTGTTTTTATAACACTCATTTTATAAACTGTTCTTAACATACCAAGATATCTTGCTTCATAGATGGGTAATCAAACATAATTTTCCACCAGACCACTTTAGCAGATATCAATGTAGATTACCAAATATTTGAACAAAAAGTGTCTCAAAGTTAGAAAGAGTTGTGGAAAAGTTTAGTATGGAAATTCCGGAGATTAAAGCCTTCTAGGTTGAAAGCACATCCACCAAAAATGGTATGATTGAATTGGGGATGTAGCAGAAATATAAAGGAGTGAGACTGTGTGGGGATTTAGAAACATGGATAAAATGTTTAAAGGATGGGAATGGGGAGGTTGATAGGAGTGCTATGGAATAATCAATAATCTCGAGTTAACAAAGACGTGGATAAGTGTAGCCAAAGGTTTCAATAGCAGAAAAACAGAGCCAGAGACAGTCAACATAACCTATTTCCATAACCATTTACATTTGCAAAGTTTTATTATCCTTTCCACTCCATGTAGTTGTGAAATATAGTTTACTTTTAAAGGCAGTTGTTATCATGATTTGTTGAGTGATTTAATTCAGTATGAGAAATGAGATAATTTCACTTCAATGTACTTTGGGGAAAAAATTTGTTTCAAAAATGGTTACTAACACTATTCTTAGGTTTGTATAGTTGAATTGATTTAGTACAGTAGTAAAATGGAAATGGGAGTGAAGGATATGGAGGTGTCTATTATGTATTACAAAATCAGTCATTTCAAACCATAATACTGGTGGATACATGAGAATTACAAATGCATTGATTTATTTATAACCACATTTGGTTGAACAGACTAGTTAACATCTTACAATCTGGAACTCAATTTACTGCAAGTGTATGAATGTCCTTCTGAGACGCTAGTTCAGATTTCTTTGGATGTGCTCTGCTGCCAGGGTCTTGGGCTGATCACCAGTGTACAATGCAATATATTGTCATGTCAAGTTTAAAAGTCTTTGAACCTCTTGGGCACCTTAAAAATAGAAAAAAATTAAAATGTCTTCAAAACTTTTGGAAAAAGCAAAAGGTTTTCATCACACTCTCCACACAGGTCTCTGCATTGGAGCTCTCCCCATCGAGACTGACTTGCAACAAATTTCATGTACTTGGGTGCAATGCCCACGTAATGGCTAGAAGTCTCAAAATAATACAGTGTAACTAACTTCAATGTAAATAATCTGGGGGAAGTTTCTCATACACATTTGCTTCCTACTTTATATCAGACATTGTTTCTTTTATGTGAAGATGCACAATGACTAATTTTTCATTGTCCCAATTGACATCACATGGCATTCAGTTGTTTAACTAAGATGAGTATAAGTAAATACCAGCAGTTTTCAAGATTAATACTATTTCATTGTGGAAGCATCAAGTTCTTTCACAAAATGTGATTTGTTAGTGCACAAAAAGGATGATGCTGAATGTCTCTACCATTTGAAAATTAGCTTCTCAGCCTAATCCTACCTTTTAGCACCTGGCCCATAGCAACATCAGGATTTAGGTTGCTGATAGGTCCTTGACGAAGGCAAAAGCAAGACATGTGAGTGGGCTTAGAATTAGTCATGCACTATCTGTAATGGAGTTTTAATAAGGACCAGTGGGGGGAAAACACATGCATTGAACATTTACATATGATATAATGAAAAGTATTCAAACATACTGTAATTTTATACACAACTCTGCTGAGTTTCAACTACATTGTTCAATTTAAGATGTACGCCAAATGTAAACTATTACAGTAGACATCATGGGGGCATTGCTTTTCTTTTATATTTTTGCAGCTCTGGTCAAGGTAGAATTTCAAAATCATATTATCCTGACAAATATTTATTGATACTTTGCTCTGAAATACTCACAAAATGCATACCAACACATTTCTGACCACTGTTCCAAATTTAGAATTGAAGAAACAGATGTTTCATTATCCAATTTTGTTGACCATGACAATGAATTTAGAATTGCAAGAATTGGAAGTGTATAAAGAGATTTGCTCCAACAGTTAATTATTTTGAGCTTTGTTTTCATGGGGAAACCGAGTACAAAAGCATGAGTAAAACTCTAATGGATATGTTACCAGGTATTTTGGCAGCCACCCACTCGGATGATGACAATAAGATAATCCATCTAAAGGATGAATAGCAGCTGTTTAACTGTGTCAATAGAGGTGGCCCATTTCGGACTGAGATGAGGAAAAATTTACTCACTCAAAGGGTGGAGAATGTTTAGAATGCTCTAATCCAGAAGTTTGTGGAGGCTGAGTCAGTGAGTTCATTTAGATTTCTGGATATTAAGTGAATCAAGAGACATGGGTAAAGTGCAGGAAAATGAGGTAAAGGATCAGGCTTGATCTTGATAAATAGCAGTAAAGGCTTGAAGAACTCACACCTGCCCCTAATTCTTATGTTCTTATGATGGGTTTTCTGATGTGGCTTTATTAGTTGCTGGGTATTCAAAAATATACAAGAACAAATGTTCATTTTTACATAAAGCTTTGATTCAATAATTTTTAAAATTGTCAGCAGAATTTGCTAAAAAATGAATGAGTGACAGGCACCAATAGGCAAAATCTTAGACAAAATGAACTACAAATGCTGGAATCTGGAACGAAAAAGCAATGCTGGAAGAACTCAGTAGGTCAAGCAGCATCTATGGAGTCAAAAAGTGTAAGTCAACGTTTGGCCATGTGAAATTTGTTGTGAAAGGGTCTCTATGGGGAGAGCAACAAGCGATCTGCTGGAGGACCTCAGCGGGTCGAGCAGCATCCAGCAGATTTTTTGTTGCTCCAGGTTCTAGCACCTGCGGTCTCTTGTGTCTGTGAGGAGAGCTCCAGGCAGAGTCCTGTGTTGAGACTGTGATGAAAACCTCTTCTTCCAAAACTTTTAAAGACATTTTTATCTTTTTCTATTTTTAAATTGTGCAAGAGGTTCAAAGTCTAAATGCTTTTAAACTTGAAATGATGATATATTGCAGGGCCTCAATCCGAAACATAGATTTACACCTTTTGTGTCATTGTATCATAAGTGTCTTTTTTTTAAAACTAGGACTTTAAAACTGGAGGAGTTGCCAATTTTCCCATTAATACAGGATAAAATTAGCTGAAATACTGAAGTATCAAAGTCAAGTCTTGTGTGAACCATAGCAAATACTGAACATAAAGCTTAGAGCCATTAATGAGGTTGTCTTGCAATCATTAATTTCAAGTCTCTTGAAAACCTTTTCGGTCAGGGATAGATTATGAAATACAGAGAAGGTAGCAAAAAAAGTGCAATATCATCTGCTAAATTTAATGAATTTTAAAAATATCTTGGTTGTTCCCCAGTGCATCAGTTTACTGTGATGTCAAATAAATGAGCCAGAGTGACCAGGAAGGTTCAGCATTTGATCTTTACTCTGCTTGGAGTTAATTGATCTAAGACAAGGCTGTAGACATACAGCTGTTGTCAGCTTCTGATCACCTCGGCATCTGAAAGCTTTTCCACTACTTAAAATGCATTAGTCAGAAGTGTGATGGAATGCTCTCCAACTGCCTGAATGAATTCAGCTTCGATCAAACTCAAGAAACTTGACACCATCCAGGAAAAGACAGCCCTTTTGATTGGTACCTCGTCAACAACCCTAAACACTCATTCCTTCTACCACTCACGCACAGTGGCTGAAGTCTGCACCCATCTGCAAAATGCACTGCAGTTACTTGCCCAGGCTCCTCTGACAGCATCTCCCAAGCCCAAAATCTCTATCACCAAGAAGAGCAAATGCACTGGAAAGCTACCACATGAAGGTTCCTATTGAGGTCATATATCATCCTGATTTGGAAAAATATCGCTACTTGTTTATTGTCTGGTCTAGATCCAAACCAACAACATTGTGGGAGTACCTTCATCAAATGGACTGCAACTGTTCAAAGAAGTTGGCGCATCACAAATTCTCCAGGGCAATTAATAATGGGCAATAAATATTAGCCACACTGATCTCAAGAAATGAATAATTGAAATAAATTACCACCCAGAAATCCAAAAGATGCAGGTATATGACCAGAAATGGCATTTAATGAAGTGGTACATGTGATTGAATACCTTGCTGATACTCAGTACCTGATCTTACACCAACTAATTTAAATCAGCATAATGAAGAAGATAAATGCTAGACAAGGGGCTACAATGGTGCCTTGTAAAAAGACTCTTCCTTTGATCTACTCACCTCCATTTTTGCTTATGCTACAAGATTGGCTGAAGCATCAAATACTGTCTTGCCATCAGTTTAAAAGCTTCATGGTGAAATTAACCTATGGTAAACAAGGAAGGCATGAATTTTATTTGCTTGTGATATTCTATTCTAAAAAAATAGCTTTTGACACATAAACAGGAATGAGATTTGTTTACCATATAGAATCACAGAGCTAAAAAGCATGGAGACAGGCCCTTGGGGCCCAACTTGTCCATCCTGACCAAATTGACTAACTGAGCAAGCCCCACTTGCCTATATTTGGCCCATATCCCTCTAAATCTTTCCTATCCATGTACCTGTCCAAATGTCTTTTAAGTGTCATAATTGTACCTGCCTCTACCATTTCCTCTAGCATTTGTTGCATGACTTATTTCACCAACTACTACATAGTATATCAAAACTTGATATAAAACAGTGGAGAGTGATATGCCATACTATATCAGAAACTGAAGAAACTGGTTTTACCAGCTAAATACATATGGGTGCAGTCCAAAATCTTGTCTAATTTCTGCTGCCTTGTCCTACTGTTATCAACAACTTCTCACTACATAAGGATGTACTTTATCTATAGTTTTTCTTTTTCTTTTTTTTGAAGTAAGGAAGGGAGTGAAGGAGGGAGGA
Source organism: Pristis pectinata (assembly GCF_009764475.1). Lineage (NCBI taxonomy): Eukaryota > Metazoa > Chordata > Chondrichthyes > Rhinopristiformes > Pristidae > Pristis > Pristis pectinata. The sequence goes on from NC_067411.1 coordinate 67,470,502, forward strand.
AGGAAGTGAGACTGAAAGGGCTACACCAGAAAAGTTGTCCAAACTAATATCATAAGACTTTATTTGGCTTAGCCCTGCAAAATGTCTTACTATTGAGAGATTTAGTTCATAATGTAAATAAAATAAAAATTCCTACTCATGAATAACCTTGTCCTTGTTAAAGTAAGATTTTACAACTGCTCGTCACAGTGACCTTTCCTGAGATTCGGAGGGTATTTTAACATAATCCAGCTGGATTAGCCACTTGTTTTACACTTCATGCAATTTAACTCTCCATTATCATCAGTGTAAAATATGGTAAATCAACTCCAATCTCTTTTCCACCAAAGAGTTCAATTAAAATTATTCCTGTGGAATCAAATATGAGGAAGAATTAGATACCTTATTGAATATCCTACCATGTTTCAATTTGAGGTGAAATATATTACCTTCATCAATGGGGGTCTGGAACAGTTAATCCTTATTTGGTCATGGCACCTAATGGTATATTTGTGAAAGGAATGGTAAGATGGAGCTGCAGATTATTATGGTATTGATGATAGCTAACATTATTGATATAATGCTCATGATCCTACTTTGATGATTTACCAACTTCAGGTAACATACTTTGCATATGTCCATTGTAAGTTTAAAAGAAGATCTTTGGGGGCATGATGGTGCAGCTGAAAGAGCAGCTGCCTCACAGCTCCAGTGATTCAGGTTCAATACTGACATCTGGTACTGCCTGCATGAGGTTTGCATGTTGTCCCCGTGACTGTGCGGGTTTCATCCAGGTGCTTTGGTTTACTCCCACATCCCAAAGATGTATGGATTGCTAGGTTAATTGACTAACTGTAACTTGCCCCTAGTTTGCAGGTAAGTGATAAAATCTGGGGAGCAGTTGAGGGGAATGTGGGGAGAATAAACTGAGAATATGATTAGTGTAAATGGGTGTTTATGGTCAGTGTGGAGTCAGTGGGACAAAAGTCCTTTATCTGTACTGAATGACTCTATGACCTTCCATTGCCCCTGACAGCTTCAGGATGTGCCAAGACACTTGACTAATTCATGGGTTTTATAACGTAAAGCCTGTGGTTATTTGGCAAAGAGAAAATAAATTTGCTCGAAGCAAAAAGGCTACAACTCATCTGTTTTCATGGCATTAGTTGCTCAAGAATGTTGTCTAGGATACAGGAAAATTCCCTTCTCCTATGAAAAGGAATTTTTATGACTACCAGAAAAAAATCCCATTTTTGTATTGTCATTCAGCGCCCCTAAGCATATTACTTAAATGTGCTTAAAACCTAAAGGTAACTGAGCTACTGACCAGTCTCTCTCCTGTTTAAAAGAAACCTCAATAAACTAGTTATTAAACTGGAGACATAAGAACCTGCAGATGCTGGAATCTGGAGCAAGACAGAAGGTGCTGGAGGAACTCGGGTGGGGTGGGGGGTGGGGGCCTGGGGGGTCAGACAGCATCTATGGAGGGAAATGGACAAATGAAGTGTCTCAACCCAAAATGTAGACTGTCTGTTTCCTTCCATAGATACTACCTGACCTGCTGCATTCCTCCGGCACCTTGTGTGTTGATAATAAACAATTTTTTTAGCATAAATCTCCAGTAGTCAATGATGCACTGAGTACAAGCCATGCTACCTTTCACAGTGACCAAGTTCTTTGTAATATTCATGGCTTCTTTTCTCCTGTATATAATATTGCATTAGAACCATAGAACCATAGAACAATACAGCACAATACAGGCCCTTTGGCCCACCATGTTGTGCCGACCTTCAAACCACGCCTAAGACTATCTAACCCCTTCCTCCCACATATCCCTCTATCTTAAATTCCTTCATATGCTTATCTAACAATCTCTTGAACTTGACCAACGTATCAGCCTCCACCACAACCCCAGGCAGCGCATTCCATGCACCAACCACTCTCTGGGTGAAGAACCTCCCTCTGACGTCTCCCTTGAACTTCCCATCCATTACCTTAAAGCCATGCCCACTTGTATTGAGCATTGGTACCCTGGTAAAGAGGCGCTGGCTGTCCACTCTATCTATGCTTCTTAATATTTTGTATACCTCTATCATTTCTCCCCTCATCCTCCTTCTCTCCAATGAGTAAAGCCCTAGCTCCTTTAGTCTCTCCTCATAATCCATACTCTCTAATCCAGGCAGCATCCTGATAAATCTCCTCTGCACCCTTTCCAACGCTTCCACATCCTTCCTATAACGAGGCGACCAGAACTGGACACAGTACTCTAAGTGTGGTCTAACCAGAGTTTTGTAAAGCTGCATCATTACTTTGTGGCTCTTAAACTCGATCCCACGACTTATGAAAGCTAACATCCCATAAGCTTTCTTAACTACCCTATCCACCTGTGTGGCAACTTTCAGTGATCTGTGGATATGAACCCCCAGATCTCTCTGCTCCTCTACACTGCCCAGAATCCTGTCATTTACCTTGTACTCCGCCTTGGAGTTTGTCCTTCCAAAGTGTACCACCTCACACTTCTCTGGATTGAACTCCATCTGCCACTTGTCAGCCCAGCTCTGCATCCTATCAATATCCCTCTGTAAGCTTCAACAGCCCTCCACACTATCCACAGCACCACCGATCTTTGTGTCATCTGCAAACTTGCTAAGCCACCCTTCCACCCCCTCATCTAAATCATTAATAAATATCACAAAAAGTGGAGGTCCTAGAACCAATCCCTGTGGGACACCACTAGTCACAGCCCTCCAATCCAAATGCACTCCCTCCACCACAACCCTCTGCTTTCTACAAGCAAGCCAATTCTGAATCCACACGGCCAAGCCTCCCTGGATCCCTTGGCCTCTGACCTTCTGAAGAAGCCTATCATGTGGAACCTTGTCAAACACCTTACTAAAATCCATGTAGACTACATCTACTGCACTACCCTCATCAATCTTCCTGGTCACCTCCTCAAAGAACCCTATCAGGCTTGTGAGGCAAGATCTTCCCTTCACAATTCCATGCTGGCTGTCCCTAATCAGTCCATGATTCTCTAAATGCTCATAGATACTATCTCTAAGAATCCTTTCCAACAGCTTGCCTACCACAGATGTAAGGCTCACTGGTCTGTAATTCCCTGGACTATCCCTACTACCTTTTTTGAATAAGGGGACAATATTCACCACCCTCCAATCCTCCGGTACCATCCCCGTGGACAATGAGGACTCAAAGATCCATTCTGTGTATAAATTACTTATGATGTTCCATTTCTGTTACTTTGTGCTCTGTTTTATATTTTCTATTATTTTATTATTTGAAATGCATAATTAAGCATCTGAAATTAAGCAGAATTTATCAGCTATGAAACTATAGTAGTAACTAGCCACTTGCTGTCTCCATAGCGCAAATCAATTTCATGTAGTATGTAAAGGTCAAACCAATTAACACAACTTATTGTTTTAAAGAGTAACAGGAATTAATGTTTAAAAATAAGATTGAACCTGCAGGTATAGAGGATGTATTCTTCTAACTTGCTTTTTCTTTTCCTTTGAGTTATTTCTTCATTTTGCTGAAAGCTTATTTGGTAACTTTCTAATATGCAGGCCATGTAACAGTTAATGAGCACAGAAAAAGAGGATAAAAATGCCTAATTAAGGAACCTCCAGCAATTACTTGGTGAGATTATTTGCCCTCAACCAAGTATTAGGTTCCCTGATAAAACTGAATAATGCATTAATTAACATGATTAAATTGGAAACTGATTAGGAATGGGATTGATGTTTTAAGGGACAAGCAAAAATGTAATTAAATGCTCTGTTGAATATAGAATTTTTTTGAGCTGGTGTGATCACATAAACAAATTAGGAAATTGGGGCTTTGAATGAATTATGTAGGACCTTAGATTAATATAGGCATTCTGAGTCTACTTGGATGGAATTTAAATTGTCAACATCCAAATTACTGGTTCAGGAATAGAATCCCGATACCTCAAATAAGTAATTATGTTAGAAACACTCAGCAGGTCAGGCAGCAACTGTGGAAAGAGAAACAGAGATAAAGTCTCAGACTGAAGAGCCTGCATCAGAACTGGAAAAGTGAGTAAACAAGTTAGTTTTAAGTTATAGAGAAGGCGAGGGAAGGACGGATAGGATAAAAGGAATATCTCTGATAAGGTGAGGACAGGGTTGCCATCTGGATAAGTTGTAGAGGTCATGGAAGCAGAGAAAGAGAGAAAAAGAACAAAGGCTATGAAATAAGCAGAGTTAAAAGGTGAAAACACAAAATCCAGTAACTCCACCACTCCTTCGTCTTCCCCCCCCACTCCTTTGTCTCCCCCCCACTCCTTTGTCTTCCCCCCCACTCCTTTGTCTTCCCCCCCACTCCTTCGTCTTCCCCCAACTCCTTTGTCTTCCCCCCCACTCCTTCGTCTTCCCCCCCACTCCTTCGTCTTCCCCCCCACTCCTTTGTCTTCCCCCCCCTCCACTCCTTTGTCTTCCCCCCCCCCACTCCTTTGTCTTCCCTTATTCTTATGGCTCCCTTCCCGCACCTTGATGACCTGCCCATCGCCTCTCGTCCTCTCCCCCGTCCTTTATTCCATGGTCTACTGCCATCTCCTACCGGATTCCTTCTTCTTCAGCCCTTTGCCTCTTCTACCTGTCACCTCTCAGCTTATTACTTCTCCCCATCCCCTACCCACCTACCTTGCTCCTCTCACCTGGACTTGCCTATCACCTGAACTCACCTATCTCCTATCTGCATGTTCTCCTCCCCCTACCCCCAACTTCTTATTTTGGCTTCTGCCCTCTTTCTTTCCAGTCTTGATGAAGAGTCTCAGCCCAAAACGTTGTCTTTTTATTTCCCTCCTGACTTGTTGAGTTTCTCCAGCACTTTTTGTGTATTGCTCCAGATTCCAGCATCTGCAGAATTTTTTTGTGTCAAAGTTGTAAATTGTACGGCTGTAAGCGGGTCCAGCTGTGCTAATGAAGAGAAAAAAACTGAGCCAACGTCACGGATGGATAACATAGAGCAGAAATGGCCAGTCCTGACAGAAACAGAGAATACAATTTGCCTGAAGTTGTTTCTTTTATATAGGGTCCAAAAGGCTGCAACATGCCCAGGTAAAGGTGCAGCTCCGCAAGCTTAATATAGACCTCATTCTAACAGTACAGGAGGCCAGAGACAGATGGTGAATTAAAGTCATGGGCAAGTGGAATCTCAGGGTCACCACTATGCAAAGCAGTCACCCAATCTGTCTTTCATTTCCTCAATGGCATAGAGTCAAAGAATCATAGCGTTGTACAGCACAGAAATGGGCTCTTCAGCCCACCACATCCATGCTGACCTTCTTGCCTACCTTCACTAATCCCATTTGCCCTCATTATATCCTTCTCTGCTTTGCCTATTTAAGTGCCTGTCTAAATGTCTCTTAAACATATAGTTGTATCTGACTCCACCACCACCGTTGGCAGCAAGTTCCACATATCAGCCATGCTCTGTGTAAAAAAACAAACTTTCACCAGAAACCCCCCTTAAAACTTCTTCCTCTCACCTTAAACCAAAATCCTCTCGTTCTTGATGCCCCATACCATGGGAAAACTGATTCTGACTAATTAACTTACAGTATATAATTTTATATACCTCTGTCAGGTCATCCTTCAGCCTCCTTCACTCCAGAGAAAACAAATCCAGCCTATCCAATCTGTCACCATCTTGGTGAATCTCCTCTACACTCTCTCCAGCACAGCCACATCCTTCCTGTGATGTGGCAACCAGAAGTGAACACAACAAGTGGCACAGTAGCGTAGCGGTTAGCGTAACGCTATTACAGCACCAGTGACCCAGGTTCAATTCCACCACTGTCTGTAAGGAGTTTGTACGTTCTCCCTGTGTCTGCGTGGGTTTCCGCCAAGTGCTCCGGTTTCCTCCCACATTCCAAAGACGTACAGGTTAGGAGCTGTGGGCATGCTATTTTGGTGCCAGAAGAGTGGCGCCACTTGCGGGCTGCCCCCCAGCACATTCTCAGTAATGCAAAAAGACGCATTTCACTGTGTGTTTTGATGTACATGTGACAAATAAATAAATATCTTATTTTATCAAGACTCCAAGTGTGTTCTAACAGTGTTTTGCAAAGTTGCAACATAACATCCCATTTTTTATATTCTACACCCTGACCTATAATGGCAAGCATGCCATATGCCTTCTTCACTGCCCTATCTACCTGTGTTAACACTTTCAGGGAACTATGGACTTGAACTCCAAGGTCCTTCTGTTCATCAACATTCCTTAACACCCCTTTAGAGCTCGTTGTGAACACCAAATGCAGCACACTTAATTAGAAGAAGCGTAAGTGAATTGATACTTCATTCAAAAGGATTGCTAGGGTTCCTAGATGATGGGAAGGGTTGAGGGCGTTGTATCTCCTGGAGTTGCAAGGGAAGATGATGAGAGAAGGGAATGGTTGGTGGCGATGGGTGAATCATCCAGGGAGTCACAAAGGGAACAGTCCTTTCTAAGAGGGGAACGGATGGGAAGATGTGCCTGTTGGTGGAATCTCATTGAATGTGGTGGAAATTTCTTTTTACAATATTTTTATTAAATCCATGGAAAAATACAGAATATATGAATCAAAAAAGAGAGTAAAAATACCACTGAATACGTTGTGTTAAATCATACTTAAGATCACAATACTCTAAATTAATAATCACATATAATAGTTAGTAAAAAAAATAGAAATATTTTATTATAAAAAAAATCTATTCCCACTACCAAAAACCGAAGCTGTTTGATGGAAAAAAACAACAAAGAAAAACCCTTAAAAACACAACAGTGTCAGCCAAATCAGAGATTTTGAAAATAATTCAAAAAAGGTCCCCACAAGGTTTGAAGGTCTAAGTTAGATTCAAAAACTGAACAGCGAATCTTCTCTTGATTCAGGTATGACATAACATCCCGTAACCATTGAGCATGAGTAGGCGGAGTAACTTCCCTCCATTTAAGCAACACAGCTCTCCTGGCTATAAGAGAAATAAAAGCCAGAATGTGTAAATCAAAAGCCTTCAAAGTTATATCTTTTTCTCCAACGATCCCAAATAGTGCAGTCAAAGGGTTAAGTTTAAAATTTATTTTGAAAAGTACATAGAAACTATGAAAGACCTCTGTCCAATATTTTTTAAGACTCTGACACATCTAGAACATGTGAATTAAAGAAGTCACTCCGTTATTACAGTTGTCACAGTAAGGAGATATATCGGAATAAAAATGGGATAGTTTATCTTTAGACAAGTGAGCTCTATGGACCACTTTAAACTGAAGGAGAGAATGACGGGCACATAATGACGAACTATTAACCAACTTGAAAATTTCATTCCAAGTTTCCTCAGAAATTGACATCTGCAAATCTTGTTCCCAAGTGTTTTTAATTTTATCTAGTGGCACCTTACTCATTCCTAGTAATCTGCCATAAATATCAGATATTGAGCCATCCTGAAAGGGTTTCAAATTAAAAATTACATCTAATAAATTTTTATCAGGGCTCAAAGGAAAAGAATGTAATTGAGATCGAAGAAAATCTCTAATTTGTAAATATCTAAAAAAATGAGTTTTTGGTAAATTATACTACGTAGACAATTGTTCAAACGAAGAAAGGTTTCCTCCAACAAACAGATCTTGAAAACAAGTAATACCTAATTTGTCCCACTCTTTAAAAACTACATCAGTCATAGAAGGTTTAAAAAATAGTTAGAGAAAATGGGACTGGACAAAGAAAAACTCAATAAACCAAAATATTTTCTAAATTGTAGCCAAATCCTCAAAGCATGTTTAACTACCAAATTATCTGTTAATTTATTTAATGATATAGGGAGTGAAGAACCAAGCAGAGAAATAATAGAAAATTTTTTAACAAAGTTAGCTTCCGAAGAAACCCATACTGGATAAGCCTCTTGATTAATGTAATATAGCCAAAATGTAAGATTTCGTATATTGACTGCCCAGTAGTAAAATCTAAAGTTTGGTAAAGCATGGAAGTTTCAAAGGATGATTTGTTGAATGTAGGGGCAAGTGGGAAGGAATATGAGAACCAGAAGAACTCTATCTTTGCTCAGTCCAGGAAGAGAGGGGGTAACAAAAATGGTGTGAGATATGGATGAGGTGCATTTGAAGCCTCCGTCCAGCATTGTAGAAGGGAAGCCATGGTTGATGATAAAATAAGAAATCTGAAAGGCAACTGTGTGGAACGTCTTGTCATTGGAACAGATTATGATGGAGGTGGAGGGAATAGAATTGAAGAGTCTCTTCAATGGAGTCTATAGATAGCCTCTACTTTATTAGTCCAGATGAAAGGTCTTGACCCAAAACATCGACTGTCCATTTCCCTCCACAGGTGCTGCTCATCCAGCTGAGTTCCTCCAGCAGTTCACTTTTTGCTCCAGATTGCAGCATCTGCAGTCTCTTGTGTCTCCAGGTTAGGAGGCAAAGCAGCTTCAGGAGGAAGTCTTAGAGCTTAGACTTCTGGCAGCTGAGGACATTTCAGTTTCCCCTTCCTCCCATAAACATGATGTATTTTCCCTTGTCCTCCACTTCTACCCACCAACTTCTGCTTTGTATCATATCAAATTTGGATTTTTATGCTTGGTCCCCACAATCAAATTCTTAATATTGATTGTGTGCAAGTGTGATCCTTGCATCTATTCCTATGGCACCCCACTAATTATTGCCTCCCACCCTGAAAGTGATTGGTTTATTCTGACTTTGTTTTCTGCTAATTAACCAGTCCTCAGTCCACACATATTACACCTAATCCAATGCCCTTCAGTTTTCTTTAGTACCTCTTTGTGTTGTCCCTTCTTGAAGGCCTTCCTAAGGTTCAAATATACCACATCTACTGGTTCTCCCTGTTTCTATTTTGATAGTTATAGCACTAAAAAAACTCAACTGGATTGTGCAACAAGATATCCCTTTCATAAGTCCCAGTCCTAGTATTATTTTCTAAGTGGCCTGTTGCCACCTTCTTAATAATAGGTTCCAGCATTTTCCTTACAACTGATAGAAGTATATTCCTGATAGAAGCACCTAAAATTATGAGAGGCATAGTAGAGGGTAGATAATCATAGTCTTTTTCCCAGGGTGGAGATGTCAAATACTAGAGGGCATAGACTTAAGGTGAGGGGGAGAAAGTTTAAAGGAGATTTGCGAGGCATTTTTTTTTACACAGGGAGTGGTAGATGCCTGGAATGTTTTGCCAGGGGAGGTAGAGGAAGAAGATATAACAGTAACTTAAGCATCAGGCACATGAAGAGACGGGGAATGGAGGAACATAGACCATGTTCAGGCAGACTGTGCAGTTAAAATTTGCATCCCAGTCTGACCAGACATTATGGGCTGAATGGCCTGTTCCTGTGCTGTACTCTTCTATTAACTGATGTCAGGCTAACAGGTCTAAAGTTCCTTATTTTCTCTCTCCCTCTTTTCTTATATAGGGGGGGGGGGTAAATTTGTTATCTTCCAATTTGTGGGAACCATTGAAGAAGCTGTGGGATATTGGAAGATGACAACCAGTACACCACAGTCTCCATAATCACCTCTTTCAAAACCTGGGATCAGTCCTCAGGATTTATTAGCTTTCAGTTCCATTAATTTCTCCTATACTTCTTTTAAATAATGTATTTTTCAATTTCTCATTCTCTCTGGACCTATTGTTCTCTAATATTTCCAAGAGGTTTTTTGTGTTTTCTTGTGTGAAGGCAAATGCAAAATATTTTTAAAATTCCTATTTCATTTCCATATTCCCCATTATATTTTTCTCTGGTCACAATCTGTGAGTCACCCTCATTAATGTTTCTTATTCTAAAGTGAGACCTCATCTACCTTTTTAATCATTTTATATATATTGTTAATAGGACATAAAACACAACACAGACTATTCAGCCCTGCAATTTGATGGTAGTTTTCATGTTCCATTGATCCAACCTCCCATCTTTCCTTGTCTAAATCCATCAGTGTAACCTTCTACTCCTTTTTATGCTTGTCCAGCTTCCCTTAAAAGATCTGCAAAACTTTGGCGAAGAGCAGGGCAGTTTTTCATGGTGCCTTGACCAGTATTTAATCCTCATTCTGTATCATGAGTGAGGGTTAAATACTGGTCAACACACTACTATAATTAATAATGTTGATTATATTAACATTATGATGTTATTGAGTACAAATTGGATGCTATAAAAATACTTCATTAGCTGCAGTGTTTTAGGATGAACTGAAAGGATTATAAAACACCAAAAAATAGGAGCAGGGTCAGGTCATTTGGTCCTTTGAGACAGCTATCCCATTCAATGCAATCATGATTGATCCTTGATGTCTATATCATACTCCTGCTCGCTTTCCATACCCCTTGATTTCTTTGGTGTCTAGAAATCGATCTCTTTCTTAACTGCATTCTGCAAATTGGCTTCTGCAGCCTTGTACAGCAGAGAATTCCACAGGTTCACCACCACCTAAGGGAAGAAATTTCTTCTCATCTCAGTTCTAAATCTCTTACCCTGTATCCTAGTACATTATCCCCAATCCTAAATGCTTTAATTTTGTACACCTACCTCTTACGTAGGATTTCATCAAAAGCCTTCTGAAAATCCAAATATATGAAAAGTGAAACACAAATTTAAATTTATCTTTCTCCTTTGATTAGGAGGTAGCTCTGACTATCTTTATTAGCATCTTCAGTGATTCTCCTCTCCAGTTTTAAGAGTGTATTAGAAGGATAAGACCATGGATATACGATAACATGTCCAGAGTTGATCTGAATACAAAAGGTGAAAGTGGGAGTAAGGTGATTGAGGTAAAAAAATGTAGCAAGAAGACAATAGACATAATATGCGGACAAAACATCAAGTGCGAGCGTTGGTGAGCAGATTGTTGAAAAGAAAATGTGTTAAAAACTGCATGAGAGGCCAGAAAGCAGCAAGCAAGCTTTGAGACCCTTCACAGCTGTCAAATTATTCACTTCTCCTGGTGTGGATGATTGGAGGAGTGACTGTTTTATATGGGTCTGATATTCCCAACATCCAGAAGTGGTTTAAAGGCAGGAAATACCCAAGCATGGCCACATTGGGTGAGTGGTGCTCCAGTGAAATTCAGTCTCATCAGACTTATATGAGCAGCAAATCAAAGGTGCCAGAAATATCAAGGAACCATATGACTGCTACATTCATGCTCAAGCTGTGAATTTTCTCTGTTTTTAATGCAATAATGCATAACAACTGAATAAGGGCTGAACAAAGATAGCAATGCAATTTTGGTTAATTTACTTCTTCCCTTCTGTGCCCACTTTTGCTCCTGTTTCTAATAGGAAGGGTAAAAGTAGATTCATGATTAAAATCCTTTCAATTTAATCATCCTCCTTGAATATTTAAGTCTGGCAGTATTCCATGATCATCTTCCATAAAGCCTGCAGCTAAACAGCTAAACAATGCTTATAAGTCTGTTTTCATTGCCCCTAATCCCAGTACTTTGCCAAAATTGAGGACTATCTCGTGTTTAGATAGATTAAATTACAGCGTTCTGCAGGATTTTGGCTATCCCCTGTATAATTTATGAGGAATGTGCTGAATTTTAAAGAACTTTTAAAATTAATTATAAATGGAAAAAGTAGTTCCAGCCCAGGGAAGCCATTTAAAGGCAACAAATGATGGAATATAACAAGAACAACTTCAATTCATATTGAACTGTTAATGTAGTAAGACTTCCCCAGACACTTGACAGGAGCATTTGTTAATAAGATCTTAACTAAAGTCCAGGATGAATGTCAAAGAATTGTAGCTGAGCTGCAGACAAGGCAAGTGGAATTGTGGAAAAATAATATTTGCTTCTATTAATTGCAGTAATTTGCAAGTGTCAGTTGACATATTCATTTTTTTGGAGAACAATTTAAATTCATAAACACATCATATGTCTTTAAAACATTATCATCATGTCATTAAATCATGCCTGTGGAGTGCATGACTTAAGGAGCACATGAGCTTTAATAACTTTCATTTTCTTTTCAGTACACATCCTCTAGTGCACTGTAGTTCATTGCTTCCATCTAGGGATGTCTTTGGCTTGGTTCATGTGACCTGCTGTAGAAACAGGAGTGTCTGTGATCTGGGATAGAGGTGGCAGATGGCAAGACTTGCAAGAAAGGGAGGACCAGTTCAGAGGACTGGATGCGTTGCAGTAGACACCTTATATTTCTAAACCTTTAGTTTGGTCAATAGTGTGATTTGGCTAGAGTCCTAGTTATTAAACAAAAATTTACACCAAACTACATGAGGAGAATTAGAGCAAATCGTTTAAAACTTACTCAAAGAGATCCGTTTTAAAGAACGTCTTAAAGGAAAGGGAAAGAAGTGAAGAGAAGCAGAAATGTTAGTGAGAGAATTCTAGAGTCTAAGGCCTTGATAGCTGAAGGTATGCTGATGGTGGAGTGATGAGCAAGAGGCCAGAGCTGGAGGAACACAGATACCACGAAGGATTATAAAGTGGGAGAGAATAGAGAGATGAGCCACGGAGGAATTTGAAAACTAAGTGAAATGTTTTAAAATTGAGTTTTGATTAATGTAAGCCAGCAAAGGTATGCTGTATATTTCATCTTCAAGTGTTTTTTTAATGGTTTTCTTCCTCAGCTGAAGTAATCTTTTTCCTTTATAAACCCAAACAAAATCTGTTAGTAAGATTTTTCACCATAAGGAGATTTAAAGTCCTGATTCACCAACATCAAAAATAAAAACAGAGAAGAGCAAAAATTGACCATTTGTCCTTTCCAGCCTGCGCTTAGTATGAGCATGGATGATCCTTCAATGCAATATTATATTCTCACTCTCTCCCAGACCCCTTGATGACTCTTGTGTCTAGAAATCTGTCTAGCTCCTACTTAGATAGAGTCAGTGACTGGGCCTCTACAGCCTACTGTGGTAGAGAATTCCATGGGTTCACCCTATGATCCCCAGTTATTGACCCTGACCCCAGGCCAAGCTGGGAAAAACATCCTCCCTGCATTCAGCTTGTTGAGCCCTTTGTATGTTTCAGTGAGCTCTCTTCTCATTCTTCTAAACCCTAAAGAATACAGGCCTAGTTGACCCACTGTCCTCATACAACTATCCTGCCATTCGAGGAATCAGTTTGGTGAATACTTGATGCTCTCCTTCTGAGGCAAGTATGTCCTTGGTTAGGGAATGAGACCAAAACTGTACGCAGTACTCCTGGTGTGATCACACCAAGGCCTTGCATAATTATAGTATTGTCTAAATATTCAGAATTATGCACTGTGGGTGACAGAATAACTATCAGGACCAGGAAATTTGGTTGATATTTCCATCATTAATCCATAAAATGTCAGCGGTTCAGATTACAATTTGTCTCTAATTTGCTGTGTGAATTTTTGCAAGTATTTTTATATGATTTGCAACGTACAATAAATTGTGCTGGGGGCATGTTGCTTGTATAGACAGGAAGTGTACTGAGGAAGCAGGTTGTGACATCAGTCCTTGTGTGCCATGCTGATTGAGCGCCAGTGTTACAATATTGGCCAGAAGTGATCCAGCGGATAACGTGCATGAACGTCATGTGGCAGTTAATTGCAGGAAGTGATGAAGAAACTTTGCCCCACTCAACTGGCAGGCAATGACCACCTCCATCAAGACAGAGGATAACTGCTTTGCTTGCTTTTCAGTGTTTTTACCATCACTGAATCCTCTTCCATCAACAGCCTGGGGTTATGATGGACCAGAAACTTGACTAGACCAGTTGGAGAATATGCCATTGGAAATTCAGCAGTGGATTACTCAGCTCCTAACTTCCAGCATCTACAAGGCAGATGTCAGCTATGTCATTTAATGCTCTCCTCTTGACTGGATGAGTGCAATTACAATAACGCTCAAAAATCCGTTTAGAGATTTGGAAACTGATGATTCCTCACTCACTATTATGGCAGGTGTGAGGTTATTAAACCTTTAGTAGCAGTGTATTCATTGAATGCTTCTCCAGACAGAGAGTTGTTGTAATCTATCCTTGTGAACTAACCCTTGGAGTTCAGTTGCCACTTGGGTAAATTTATTTGCACTCCCTCAAGTCCATACGTCATCCTTGGAGTGTGGTGCTCGGAACTGTTCACAATGATCCAGGTGTCTGCAGCATGTTTAGCACTGACAGGCCAGAGAAGTCATATTAATGAAGTGGGAGCTACAACTTGTGTGTAGCCTGGCCAGGTCACGTGGTCACAGATCAGTCATCATCAAAATCCCAATATACATTTTCAAACGCTATCTCATCTCATGTCTCTCCCCATATTTTAAAATAATGCTGACCTGTAGGAAAGACCTTTCATGAAATTATAACATTTTGCTGCTTTCACCACAATTACTTTTAAACAGCATTTTTCTGTGATTTTTTTTGTTAAAAAAATACGGTCCACTTTCAACTGCCTGTGACCTTCCTTTTCACCATTTGCTAAAATGCAACAAGAATGTTGAAAGGGTGAGTGATGTAAATGGTTGGTTTGTTTCTTATTCAGATTACTCTTCAGCTACTAGCAAAACTGAGGATTAAGATCTGCTAATTGGAAGCATACATTCAACATTGAAATCATTAGATTCCAAAATGCAATATACAAAAGGCAAAAAATAGCAGGACGTTTTGAAATTTAAACACTGACCTCAGACTTTTTTGGAAGAAATGTGATACTTGTTTTCTAGGACTGCAATGATCTCAAAATTCACTGGCTAAAATAAATCTTGTAATTGTGAACTGGTAACATTGGGGAACTTGAAATAGATCTCCCTTGGGAGGGTTTCAGCGCTAAGAACTACTTTTCCACAAAATGCTGAATGGCTACGACAAAACTGCAACATTTCCTAGAAGTGAATTATACATGATGCTTTCCAAATACCAAACATACCACAAATGGAAATAGTAGCCAGCAAATGCAGAGAATACAAATCAGCTTCATTAACATTTAGAGTTGAGCTTGTTGTTTTCCATAGTTTCAAAACAAATGACATGTCACTTTAAGACCATCAGCCTTGAACCTACTATAAATAAAGGAGGCTACATTTTTCATTGAGAATTCCTAAAGTCAACCAGACATTTATAAAAGAGGCTGCATAGGTGAATTTCTGCTGAATTTACCTTCCCAACTGCACAGTCCAACTAGACTCTCCAGTGATAGTAACAAGGAATGTTACTTTTAAAGTTACCTGCTAATTTATAAACACAGTGTTAGCACTATCACCTTTGAAGCACGTCAAAAGTCGAGCTCATTGCAGCTGTTGAACACGGAACCTTTGCAGTATTTGTAGGCTGGGATTTTCACTAGTGTCATCACTGCGATATGTAGCATTCTGCAGGAAGACCTTCTTGCCTGGACTGCTCTCTCCATGGAGGGGTCAAGGTCACACTGATTTTCAACATCATCGTCATGTCTCCCAATTTGCAGCTATCTACCCAATTGTTCACAGAGAAATGCTTTCATCTACTCTTAATTTACTGAGGAGCTGGTGGCATCTCAGGCAAAGGGATTTGACTAGCGACTTACGACTAGTGCAGACAACATTGACAGCTCATGTGATCATAAAAGCTCCATGAAAATGTGAATCCTTTCATCAGCAAGAAAGCTTTTCACATTTATTATTCAGAGGGATACAAACTAATCAAGGATAATCAGCATGGATTTGTTCAGGAAAGATCATTTATGATGATATCATCATTATCATGAAATTTGGTCTGTCCCCTTTGACACTCACCAACTTTTATCGATGCACCATAGGAAGCATCCTATCTGGATGTATCACGGCTTGGTACGGCAACTGCTCTGCCCAGGACTGCAAGAAACTGCAGAGAGTTGTAGACACAGCCCAGCATGTCACAGAAACCAGCCTCCCCTCCTTCAACCTGGGTTGAATTTTGAGGAATTAATAAGAAGGGTCACAGAGGACTGTGCATCTTCTGTGCCTTAAAACAGCAATGCAAAGTCAAGTTTGTTGTCATATGCACAACTAGATGTGTGCACAGGTGCAATGAAATACTTACTTGCAGCAGCATCACAGGCACATAGCATTAGAGACAGTTTAAAACTCGATGTTTAAAACTTTCACTAATGTATATCATGATAAACAATGGACATAGTATTCATCCCTGAAGAACAAAACTGCGGTTCAGTTAAGAAAACTTCCACTTCCCTGTAGCTGTAGATTATTATTTTACTTCAAAAATAACATTTATTCATAAAAAATATATACAAAGTAAGAAACAGTGCAAAAGAAAACCTTTACATGTGTAGGTCATATCTCAAACAACAATGAGTCGGAGTACAGGAAGGAAATAGAGAGCTTAGTGGCATGGTGTCATGACAACAACCTTTCCCTCAATGTCAACAAAACAAAAGAGCTGGTGATTGACTTCAGGAAAGGGGGCAGTGTACACGCTTCTGTCTGCATCAATGATGCTGAGGTCGAGAGAGGGTTGAGAGCTTCAAGTTCCTGGGAGTAAGCATCACCAATAGCCTGTCCTGGTCAAATCACGTAGATGCCACAGCCAAGAAAGCTCACCTGCGCCTCTACTTCCTCGGGAGACTAAAGAAATTTGATCTGTCCCCTTTGACACTCACCAGCTTTTATCGATACACCATAGAAAGCATCCTATCTGGATGTATCACGGCTTGGTACGGCAACTGCTCTGCCCAGGACCGCAAGAAACTGCAGAGAGTTGTAGATACAGCCCAGCATGTCATGGAAACCAGCCTCCCCTCCTTGTCTTTACCTCTCGCTGCCTTGGCGAAGCAGCCAGCATAATCAAAGACCCCACCCACCCGAGTCATTCTCTCTTCTCTCCTCTTCCATTAGGTAGAAGATACAGGAGCCTGAGGGCACGTACCACCAGGCTTAAGGACAGCTTCTATGCCACTGTGATAAGACTATTGAGTGGTTCCCTTATACGATGAGATGGACTCTGACCTCACGATCTACCTTGTTGTGACCTTGCACCTTATTGCACTGCATTTTCTCTGTTGCTGTGATACTTTACTCTGTACTGCTATTGTTTTTACCTGTACTACCTCAATGCACTCTGTACTAACTCAATGTAACTGCACTGTGTAATGAATTGACCTGTACGATCGGTATGCAAGACAAGTTTCTCACTGTACCTCGGTACAAGTGAAAATAATAATCCAATACCAATTCCAATTACATTCAATAGTGCAAAATTTAAAAAAAACACAAACATAGCACCATTGCCACTCACATGGCTCCCTGCAGTGATACCCCTTTCATTGTTCAAGGGGCTTGTCCACCCAATTCAGTCCCTCCATGTGCGATAACGGAAGGAGCCCAGACTGTGGTCCTTCCCCACAGAGCCTTAGCATTGGCTGCACCGGGTTTCAGTGCGTCTCTCAGCACGTACTCCTGTAGCCTGGACTGTGCCAGTCTGCAGCACTCCCTTACAGACATCTCGCTGTGCTGGAAGACCAACAAGTTTCGGGCAGACCAAAGGGTGTCCTCCACCAAGTTGATGACCTTCCAGCAGCACTTGATGTCTGTCTCAGTGTGTGTCCCTGGGAACAGCCCGTACATCAGAGAGTCCTCTGACACACAGCTGCTGGGGATGAACAAGGACACAGACCCTTGCATCCTTCTCCACACTTGTTTAGCAAATCCACAGTCTGCGAAGAGGTGGCTGAACATCTCTTCCCCACCTCAGCCGTCCCGAGGGCAGCATACATTGAGGGTGATATGTCATCTGTAGAGGAAAACTCTGACTGGGAGGGGACCTCTCACTGCCAGCCAAGTGAGGTCTTGTTGCTTGTTGATCAGATCTAGTGATGTATTCTGCCAGATAGTTTGGACCGTTTGCTCAGGGAACAAACCCACAGAATCCATAGTGTCCCTGTCCCGCAGTGTCTGCAGTACGTTCCACGCTGACCACTGCCTGATGGACTTGTGGTCAAGGGTGTTTACTTGGAAGAACTCTTCCACAAAGGACAGGTAGTGTGGCAACGTCCAGCTGACTGGGGCGTTGTGCGGTAACGGGGCCAGGCCTATCTTCTGCAACACCAGGGGCAGGCAGAACCTCAGTATGTAGTGACACTTGGTGCCCACATACTTTGGGTCCACACAACACCTGAAACAGCCACACACGAAGGTGGTCATCAGGATGATGTCAACATTTGGTACACTTCTGCCCCCATCCTCTGAGGACTTGTGCATCATGACCCATTGCTTCTGCTCTATCTTGGATCCCCAGATAAACTGGATAACTGGAGGGAATCCCAGGTGAGTACCAAGGCAGAGTAGCAAGGAACAGGCCACACCTGTGCCAAATACAGCAGCCCTGAGAGCATATCACACCTGATGACCAAGTTCTTCCCAGTTATTGACAGAGAACGCCATTTCCACAAACACAATTTTTGTTGCACCTTCCCAATCCACTCCAGCCAATTCTTGTTACGTGCCTCAGGCCCTCCGAACCAGATCCCCAGCACCTTCAGGTAGTCTGACCTGACAGTGAAGGGACATTGGAACAGTCGGGCCAGTTGCTGAAGAGCATGGCTTTGTCTTCCTGCAGTTGACTCCGGCCCCTGATGCCAACTCAAAATGGTCGCAGATGCTGATCAATCTGTGAACTGACCATGGATCCAAGCAAAAGACAGCAACATTGTCCATGCACAGGGAGATTTTGACTTTTGTGCCTCCACTGCCTGGCAACGTCACCCCTCCTATGCTCTTGTCCTTCCTGATGGATTTGGCAAAAGGTTCTATGCAGCACACAAACAAAACAGAAGAGTGGGCAACCTGCCTGACTCTAGACTTGATGGGGAAAACTAGCTGTCTCCCACCCATTGACATGGAGTGCATTATAGATATCTGTGCAGAGCAGTTGGATTCAATTTCTGATTTCCTCCCCAAAACCCATTTTGGAGACCACGTCCATCATGTACGTATGGGATATCCTGTTGAAGGCCTTCTCCTGGTCCAAGCTGACTAGGCAGGTGTCCACCCCTCTGTCTTGCACATAAGCAATGGTATCCCTGAGCAGTGCAAGGCTGTCAAAGATTTTCCTGCCAGGTACAACACAGGTTCAATCTGGGTGGATCACCTGTCCCAGAAATGACGACCCGGTTGGTGATGGCCTTGGACAGGACCTTATAATGCACATTCAACAGTGAAATGGGTCTCCAACTCCTGATGTCCTCCCTCTCCCCATTCTGCTTGTTGATGAGGGTGATGATGCCATTATTCATGGGAGTCTGACATGCTGCCAGCCAGAAGCATAGCATTATACACTTTCAGCAGGTCTGGCCCATCCAATCCTACAGAGCCGAGTATAAGCTGTTGCTTCTGGGAGTTTTATTTGTGCCAAGGGAACGGATGGAGCCAGTCAGCTACTCCAGGGACAGTGGATGACCTAGACTCCCCTGTTTACTATCATCTAGCACCTCCATGATAGGGAACAGGAAATATTGGGAGTCTGTGCTGTCTGTGGTCTTACTGTCATACAGACTGGCATAAAAGGATCCGCAGACCCTCAGTATATCTGCCTGTAAGGATGTTACTGAGCCGTCCTCTTCCTTAAGACTGTGGATCACAGAGCTCCCCCGTGAACCTTTTGGAAGAAAAAGTGTGAGCATGTCTCATCCTGTTCCACAAAGCAGACTCTGGATCTGAAGATGATCTTGGAGGATTTCAAGGTAAAGAGCGCAGCTTGCCGGCTCTTCACCTCTCGGAGTTCCTTTTACACATCCACCCCTCTTGACTGCAGGAGGAGAAGTTGCTGCAAGACTGTCTGGAGTTGGCACAATTCCCTCTGACTCTCTCTTGCTTTCTAAACACCTTTGAGGATGAAGAACCTCTTGATGTTCTCCTTGGTTGATTCCCACCAGTGAATCGGAGAGTCAAACGGGCTTCACAGTTCTCCAATCTGTGTAATCCCTCTTTAGTTCCACGATGTTCTCTGGGGTCAGCAGCTTGAGATTCAACTTCCATGTCCCCCTGCCTGCCTTCTGGCCCTCCTGTAGGTGACAGGAGGCAGAGAAGAACATTGGCATGATGTCGATGGATCTGACCGTGACTGCTTTTGACAGGAAGAGGAAGTCTATCTGGGACCGTACTGAGCTGCCCATTCCGGTCCAAGTGTGTTGTGGCTGAGGTCCACCTGTAGGGGTGCTGAAGGCATCGCACAACTTTGCATCTTTAACCGTTTCCATCAGGAGTTTGGAGCTGCTGCCCAGTCTCCTGCTGGCACTGCCAGATTGTCCAGCGGCATCAATGATGCAGTTGATGTCTCCGGCCAGAGCGACTGGTAGGGACATCACCAGCAGTGGTGGGAGATGCTGGAGGACAGCTAGCCACTCGGTCAGCACGAGTGAGGTGTACACATTGATTAGTCGGAGCGGATTGTTACGGTACTTTACATCAGCCACAAGGAGCTGTTCACCCACCACCTCTTTGACGTCAGTGATAGAGAGGTTGCCTCCCTGCAGCAGAACCCCAGGCCAGATGTGTGACTATCAATCCCCCCGGGACCACCATCATGACCACCTCCGATAGTTGCAGAGGTGTGGCAGCCCACACTCCTGTAAAAAATTCACATCTGCCTTGACCTTGGCCAGGTATTGCAAGGTGTTAACACGTCGCACAGTGCTCTTCACACTACGCACGTTTAGAGATGCCAGTTTTATTTCCATAGTTATTGGAGTTCAGGGATCACAAATACAGACCATTGCCAGTCAGCTTGAGCTCATAGCCTTGGTGACCTGCCTCACGGTTTTTGGGCTCAGGTACTGGCAATGATCTCCCCCAGGGTGTGGTGATGCTGGTGGTGTCACTGGGGGGAGATTAATCTGTGTTCCTGTTCTGACCTCTGGCTCTGATTGTTCTGTACCCTCCATCTCTTGGAGCTGTGCTGCTCCTGGTCTCCCAGAGCTGGGGGCTGACAGCTTCTGCGCTGCTCCCGGTCTCCCAGAACTGGGGGCCAATGGCCTCTGTTCCACTTCAGTTCTCCCGGAACTGGGGTGCACTGGACACTGTGCTGCTCCAGGTCTCCTGGATCTGGGGACCGATAGCCTGTTGCTCCTGGTCTCCCAGAGCTCAGGAATGGCAGGCTGAATTTCCACCTCACCCGTATTTGTCTGTAGGCTCCCCTCCTCTTTGTCCCCTTCATTTTGTCGCGTCCTCTGCCTGCGTCATCAGTTTCCCATGTTTGCTTCATCCTCCGATGAGGAGAGGTTGTTGGCATTTGTCTGTTGCATTGCCCTTTTCTTCCCATTACTTTTACTGTGTGCAGCCCGTTGTCTCTTGGGTGATGTCTTCTGGGACTTCTTCCTTTTCACCACCTGCCATTCCCCTTCTTGATCCTCTAGCCTCTCCTCTTCCATTGACTCGTCCTGGGGAGGGGCCTGGGGGCTTGCGGCTGGGGTTTGGGGGCTCAGGATGGTTGGCCTTTCCTCAGTCCTGTTCTCAGTCCCAGTCTCTGCTGGGGCATTTGCACTGATTGGGGGGGAGGGTGTCGGCAATTCTCTGGTGGTTGTTGCTGCCAGCTCCCCCTCTTATTGCCTGGGCATAGGTACAGGCACGTATAGGGCAGGCCTTGTAGAGATGGCCCGCCTCTCCACCCAGGTTACAACTTTTACTATCTCTGCAGTCCTTGGTCTGGCGGCCTTCCTGCTTGCAGTTCTTGCAGATGACTGCACTGCACTGGGCCGCCACATGTCCAGACTTGTTGCAGTTATGGCACAGTCCTGCATATACCATGTACCCATGGTTCCCTCCGATGGCAAACACTGAGGGAGGGTGGAAGATGGCTCCATTTGCGTCCACCCTTAGCTTGACCTTCACCTGGCGCTTGCTGGTCCAGATCCCAAACAGGTCCTTGATGTCCACACAGCTTCCTGCTCCCTCGAAATAATGGGCCAGGAAGGTGAGGACATCCACAATGGTCACATGTGGGTTAAACATGTGCACCGTTATCACATGCTCCTTCTGGGAGGGGAGGGTGAAGAGTGGTTGCACCTTCAGCAGTGACAGCGGAGGCTCATTCCCCCTCTCACGAAAGTCCTGTAACGTCTTCTGCCATCCCACCGGGTACTTGATAGTAATGTCAAAGTACCCGTTACCTGGGAAGTCCTGGAGGCAGTAGATGTCCTTTACCTCAAACTTCCAGCACTCCAGCAGGACCTTCTTGATGAGGAGGTCCCTGGTGAGGGGGTTCCCCTCACCGTGAGCCTGACAGTGATTTGAATCTCCCATCCTTCTCCCGAGATGCTCGCCACTGCAGCCATCCTGATGGAGATGATTGGTTATAGCAGGTTTAATTGATGGAAAGAGGTGTTAGATTGGTTTCCCAATCAGCATTAGGATCCACCCCTACATCAGCAGGTTAAGCTCTCATGAGGCAGCCACTTGAGCATGAAGAGTCACAATTGTCTTCCTTCTTCTTCAACATTAATGTTCAAGTTCACTCATGAAACCACTTTGTAGCTCAGCCTTTGTAGACTGTCCTGGGACAACCGCCTTTCTGATCATGGTCTCTCCCCTGCCAGGTAAGTAGCTGTAGAATGATGTTGAAAATCAATGTGACCTTAACCCTTCCATGGAGAGAGCAGTCCAGGTAAGGTCTTCCGGCAGAATGTTACATATCACGTTACGTACTTGCAATGCTTGGTGATAATGGATACTAGAGACCCTCTGATGGAAACCAGCTCACTGTAGCAATTACATTAAGGAGCTGGAGAAACTCAGTGGGTCAGGCAGCAACAATGGAGAGAAATGGACAGTCGACACTTGGTCCCAACCCAAAACATCAACTGTTCATTTCCCTCCGAAGACGCTGCCTGAACCATTGAGTTCCTCCATCTCCTTTGTGTGTTGCTCTAGATTTCCAGCATCTGCAGTCTCTTGTGTCTCCACTGTAGTAATTACACTCCAGGGTCTCCTTTTATATTGCTATGTCCAGAGAGAATTTTCTGGAGAATCTAAACCAAAAGTACCCATTACATTATCTCATCAACATTCAGTATTTATCTGACATAACAGCCCAGTGATGAAATACAATTAGTTCAAGCCAAACCAGCTTCAGTAAAGGAGAAAAATTGCTAAAATGAAACCTCCCTCGATCTTCAGATGGTGGGGCAGTGTTTCCAGATAATAGAGCAGCAAATCATATGGCTGATAGAAGTGAACAGTAGTTTCCACAGACAGCAGTCTGCTGATAAAATAGGAGTGACATCACACTTCCTGACATTTGGAATGCTAATGTGCATCTAGCTGAAATTGCCTGTTGCTATGGCTATAATCTCTGATTAGACAACCCTAACATTTCAGAGTTGTTAGTAGAATTGTATAAGAGTCAAGATGTTAATCAGTTTTAAACTTAGGTCCATCTGTGTACCACTCAAATATGTATGTCACAGTACAACAATATAGGTTCAATTCTAACGTTTTGTGGTAGTATTAGAACATAGAACAGTACAGCACAGAACAGGCCCTTCAGCCCACAATGTTGTGCCAACATAGCTATTCCCACCTACCCACAGAATGCCCATATCCCTCTATTTTTCTCACATTCATGTGCCCATCCAAGCCCCTCTTAAAAGCCCCCAATGAATTTTCCTCCCCCACCCTATCAGGCAATGCATTCCAGGCATCCACCGCTCTCTCAGTAAAAAACATAACCCTCACGTCTGTTCTGAACCTACCCCCTCTCACCTTAAATGCATGCCCTTGTTGTCTCTCAACAATGTTGAGAGATTATTTAGAAAAGTATTATTTGATACATATAAATCTTCTTTGTCTTACAGAATAATGATATTCCCTTTATTTAACATTCGAAATCAGTTCTAACTAATTGATGGCAGCAATCACACACAATGCAACATTCCATGGATGTTCCTTGATGCACATTGTCATGTTTTCATGATGAAACCTGAAAACATTTGTATTAATATGCTTTGCTAGCCAAATGAAAGGAACTTAATGCCTGAAGTTCTTTTTAAAGAATTTAAAATCTGTAAGAGTTTCACAATACTTTGCAACAATCTTACAAAACTCTGAGAATGTACAGCTTTTATGCATACTAGCGCAGACAATGTTAGTGGGTCACTAAATGAGCAATTTTAATAGATTGCTGTAAAATTAAAATATTGTAACTAAATGAACAACAAGAAAGCATTCCACAAGGATGAATGTGTGAGGTAATTTTACACCATTTAAAATAAAATCCTCCTCAAAGATTCAAAAGATCTTCTTCATCACCAGCCTTCATCCATCACCTGGGCATTGTAAATCCTAATGCTGAAACTTTTACGATCTCAGGATATGGACTATCTACAAAGACTTTTAGCTTATTAGATTCTAAAGATAGCAAAAGATATTTAAGATAACAAAATTTTGTCTGAGAAAGATAAAGAAAATATACAGGTAATGGTCAAGGGGTAGTGTGATTTTGCATTTTGTTAATCTCTTGTTTTTCAGTTTTCAGTGGATCTCAGAATCATTTATTTGTCCAAGGTCATTATGCAGAATATTTCCAAACTTATGAAATAGGGGTTTCATGTTAATTAGTTTTGTTTTTATTTTTCTGAATCACCAGTAACAGACCAAAATCTTATAACAAGTTTCAACAGGATTATCATTTGTTTTTGTTCACCTGTGGCTCTGATAAAACTTGATACTTTTATTATCAATCCTACATTTATGACTAACCTCTGAATTGTTGGCCATTACCAAAGTTACAAAGTGCAGCGTAAGATCAGGAAACAGTGATTACGTTCTATTAAAGCCAGCAAGCCTACGAGTCTGTACTAGAACCAATTTTATTTACATACCTATCATTTTTAGAACCAGCACAAATCCTGATCTGAAAGGTCAAGTGCAGCAGCAATCAATTTTCCAGTCTAAACTAATTTGAATAGTTATTCATGAAACAGAGGCCAGAGAAACACTGGAAGAAACTTGGTTTGGATGGTAAATGGGTACAATCTTGGATAGCACAACATTCGGGAGGACCAAAACCTTTCAGGTTCACTGCAAACTGCCAACGTCATCTGGATACTCTGCTTCATCTTATCCCATAAGAAATATAGATTTGCCTGGCAGGTCTGTTATAAAAGCAGTTACTTCAAAAAAATCACACACGGGGTGTATGTCCAGCCACTTACTAAAGAATCACATCCATCCAGTAAATAATTATATTTTTTCCTACGTCCTCCATTCAAGTATGTGAAAAGGAAACAAATCTCAGTTGCATTGAGCTTTAAGAAAATTGGAGTAATTTTTTAAAGATAATTTCCATAGTATGTAAAGATCCCTAAAAGTTCTGGGATATTTTTTAACTTTGTTGTGGCTACAATCAAAGCCCCTAATTAAAGGCTCATGAATTCCAATAAAATAAAGGTTATTATCAGGTGATTCCCCTCACTGAAGATCTGAGTGACTGTTGTGAGTCTGATGGAGCTGCAGCCAGCGCTGAGGGCGATGATAGGATGTTGTGATTTAGTTTGAAACTAAAGGTCTGGAATAATAATCCACATGCACAAATACAAATGCCATCACAGCAGATTAATTAATTAAATAATCAGGAACAATCTATAATGCTTACCATGGAATCACTAAACCGTCATAAAAGCCATCTAGTTCATTAATGTTCTTGAGAAAAGGAAATCTGCCGCCCTTCAGGCCTACAAATAATGACAGGCCTACAGAAAGTTATCTGCAGGGCATGAGCAACAATTGTTCGTTACTAATTACCTGTCTATTTTCGAAGGAAGTTAATCTTATTGCTGTGAGTCTTATGGAAGCCAGACCTGATAAAGGACATGGTGAATCAGAAATGTTTTTAAAATAATGCTGCACTTTTATGATCACTGTTACTGGTATCAGATTTTAAGTTTGAACTTAAATTCCTCATCTCCTATAGTGGGATTGAATTCTTGTCTTCAGATCATGAGACTAGGTTTTAAACTCAAGTCTTGTAATTGAACCACAATGCCATCATATCCTTCCACCAAAATGCTATACTTCTTGTGACGGTCTCTTAACTGCTCTTCAAGTAGCTGAGTTTACTACTGAACCATTACAACAAGCATAATAATAAAGAATAATGGGAATAAAACTATATGGTCCAGTCATTGAGTTAACACATGACAAAGATGCACCCAACACAGCTGATTTCACAAAGTGCATCCGGATATGTGCTTAAGTTAGAAACAATTTCCCATATATTGGTCTTTCAAAAGTCTGAGACAGTTGTACACAGACAATTTCAATCAATGTCTCAAGCTCTTCTATGAGGAGTGTAGAAGAGCACATCAGGAGCAGCAACAAATGTAAGTGAGGTGCAAAATTGATGAAGGCATAACACAGGATGAATGCATGCTAAACATCAGAAACAGCATACTATATATGGAGCTAAGTGATATCAGCATCAGCAGCTTTGTAGAAGTGGTACATCCAGTCATAAAAAATGATGGACAATTAAGCAAGTAAATTGGACGATAAATTCCATGAACTTCCCATTGTCAAGCCCACCTTGTGATTGCAAATGACAATAACAAAATGCTTGTAAACTTCTTCGGACAAAAATGGATTATATTGGGTTCCACTTGATATTCGGCCTACTGGCAAATCTGGTCTTCAGCCTATTCACTGAACTTCACTTGCATTACAACTAAGTGCATTGAATGTATCAGAAGCAATAGCTCCCAAACTCATTCTCAAAGCAAAGGGCTTGTGATCAAACCAGTTCTTCAGCCATGCAGCTCCTGTGCAGATAAAATGTTTGCATCAACCCAATAACGTGGAAAATTACATAGCTATGTCCCATACAGAATAGAAAACCAGGGCACATCCAATTCAGCCAATTGCTACAGACTGATCTATTCTCAATCACCAGCAGAGTGGCAGAAGATGTTTTTGACTGTGCTTTTGAGAAGCACTTATTAGGATTGGAATTGGTTTATTATTGTCATATGTACCAAAATACAATGAAAAGCTTTTGTTTGCGTGCCGTCCAGATCAATCATTCCATACATAAGTATATCAAGGTAGTAAAAAGGAAAACAGAATGCAGAATAATGTTACAGTTATAGAGAAAGCACAGTGCAGTAGATAAATAAGTGCAATGGCTACGACGAGTTAGATTGGGAGATCAAGGGTTCATCTTTTAGCATATAAGTGTGTATTTATTTTTGTATATTTATCAATTTGCTCATTGATGCTCTGTTTGGGATAATTATATTTCAAGCTTCATTCTAGCCTTTAACAAATATGGTGAGAATAGCTGAATTCTAATAGTGAGATGATACTGATTGCCCCTGTTTTGACTGAGTGTGGCATCTAGGAACCACGCTCAGTCAAAACAAGGAACCAAATCAAAGTCACTGGGAGTCAAGAAGAAAGCTCTCCTTTGGACGAGAGAGCGGAGAGTGCCGGAAAATAACGAGCGAGGTTTTTTTTTCTCTTTCTAGCGTTCGGGACAGCGGCGAGTGACTGCGCAGGCGCGTGACGTCACTCGGAAGCGCGCGGGCGATTTAAAAGTCGGAGGTTCGCCTTCAGTTTTCTTTCCAGCGACGAGAGAGCGGAGAGTGCCGGAAAATAACGAGCGAGTTTTTTTTTTCTCTTTCTAGCGTTCGGGACAGCGACGAGTGACTGCGCAGGCGCGTGACGTCACTCGGAAGCGTGCGGGCGATTTAAAAGTCGGAGGTTCGCCTTCAGTTTTCTTTCCAGCGACGAGAGAGCGGAGAGTGCTGGAAAATAAACGAGCGAGTTTTTTTTTTTCTCTTTCTAGCGTTCGGGACAGCGACGAGTGACTGCGCAGGCGCGTGACGTCACTCGGAAGCGTGCGGGCGATTTAAAAGTCGGAGGTTCGCCTTCAGTTTTCTTTCCAGCGACGAGAGAGCGGAGAGTGCTGGAAAATAAACGAGCGAGTTTTTTTTTTCTCTTTCTAGCGTTCGGGACAGCGACGAGTGACTGCGCAGGCACGTGACGTCACTCGGAAGCGCGCGGGCGATTTAAAAAGCAGACGAGCATATCCAGCGGGCAGCGTCGGAGCGGGCAGCTGAGTGTGAGGGAGCAGAGTGGGTTAGGCTTTGGCTCAATGGGCTTCGGCGAGAGCGGGAAAGAGGCGAGATTATAGAGAGGGGGTAAGTTATTAGTTTAGTTTAGTTGTTGAGCTCAGTGATATTCAGCAGTATGCATCTGGGATTAGTGTTGTGTTTGGAGTGTCAGATGTGGGGCCCCTGGGAGACGACCAGACTCCCTGATAACTACATCTGCGCAAAGTGCACCGAGATGCGGCTCCTCAAGGAACGGATTGAGAGTCTGGAGCAGCAGCTGGATGACCTTCGGTTGGTTAGGGAGAGCGAGCAGGAGATAGACAGGAGTTATAAAGAATATGTAGACAGCACCTCAGTGGCGGTCCCCCTCAAAAACCGATATCTCATTTTAGATTCGGTTGGAGAGGATGACTTCATAGAGGAAGACCTCAGCAGCCAGGACCTTGGCACCGTGTCTGGTACTGTGGTCCAGCAGAGGAAGCGAAATGCAGTGGTTATTGGGGATTCGATAGTAAGGGGTATGGATAGCAGATTCTGCGATACCGACAATGAGTCTCGGATGGTGTGTTGCCTCCCTGGTGCCAGGGTACGGGATAGCACGGACCGTGTCGAGAATATTCTGAGAGGGAAGGGTGAGCAGCCAGAAGTCTTGGTACATGTAGGTACCAATGATGTAGGTAGAAAAAGAGAAGAGGTCCTGAAGGAGGAATACAAGGCATTAGGGAGAAGGTTGAGAAATAGGACCTCAAGGGTAGTAATCTCAGGACTACTACCCATGCCGCGTGTCGATGACAGGAAGAATAGAAAGCTCTGGCAGTTAAATACGTGGCTGAGTGACTGGTGCAAGGGGCAGGGCTTTAGATTCTTGGATACCTGGGACCTTTTTTGGGGAGGCAAGACCTATTTGCTAAGGATGGGTTGCACCTAAACTCCAAAGGGTCCAATATCCTGGCGGGAATATTTAATTTAGTTGTAGGGGAGGGTTTAAACTGATCTGGCAGGGGGATGGTAAGCAGGATGCTAGGTTACAAGATGCTAAGGTGAGGGAGGAAGTGTATAGAAACGAATCCATTGAGGATGGCAAGAAGGACAGGCAGGTGATAAGTCAGGATAATTTACTGAATAATAGAAGTACAACAGATCAGGATGTTAGGATACAGAATGTTAGGATTGGGGATGAGGATGTTAGGATACCGAATGTTAGGATAGGGGATGAGGTCTACAGGAACATGTCTAAGATAGTAAGTAGCGAAGATAGTAAGAAGGATGGACAGGTAGAAAGTCAGGATAATCTGCTGAACAATAGAAGTACAATAAAATCAATAGCAGATACCAGTCTAAATGTACTATATTTAAATGCATGTAGCATCAGGAATAAAGTAGATGACCTAGTGGCACAACTACAGGTTAATAAATATGACATCGTTGCAATCACTGAGTCGTGGCTTCATGATGGATGTGATTGGGAACTGAATGTCAAGGGGTACACAGTGTATAGGAAGGACAGGCGGGTAGGCAGAGGGGGAGGTGTGGCCATGATGGTTAGTAGTGATATAAAATCAATAGAAAGGAAGGACATTGGGTCAGAGGAAGTGGAATCCTTATGGGTGGAGCTAAGAAATAGCAAGGGTAAAAGGACAATAGTAGCAGTCATATATAGGCCCCCTAACAGCAGTCAGGAAGTGGACCATAAATTGCAGATTGAGATAGAAAAAGTGTGCCAGAGTGACAATGTGAAGATAATTATGGGGGATTTTAACATGAAGGTGGACTGGGAAATCCAGCAAGGCGGTAGAACTCAGGAGAGTGAATTTGTGGAATGTCTAAGGGATGTTTTTCTGGAGCAACTTATTGAGGAGCCCACAAGGGGATCGGCTGTTTTGGATTGGGTGCTGTGTAGTGAACCCAAGGTGATTAGGGAACTAAAGGTAAAGGAACCACTGGGAACAAGTGATCACAATATGATTGAGTTTAGTTTCAAGTTTGAGAAGGAGAAGCTGATAACTGGTGTATCGATATTTCAGTGGAATAAGGGAAATTACAAAGGTATGAGAGAAGAGTTGGCCCAAATTGATTGGAGGAGTAAGTTAGCTGGAGGGACGGCAGAGGAGAAATGGAAGAAATTTCTACCGGAAATAAGGAAAATGCAGGATAGATATATTCCAAGAAAAAAGAAGGTTTTGAATGGAAAAAAGGCACAGATGTGGATAACGAGGGAGGTGAAGGATAAAATAAAAGCAAAAGGGGCGGCGTACAAAGTAGCAAAAATTAGTGGGAAAACAGAAGATTGGAAAGTTTTTAAAAATCTGCAGAGAGAAACTAAGAAGGTCATTAGGAAAGCAAAGATGAGTTATGAAAGGAAGCTGGCTGACAACATTCGGAAGGATTCTAAGAGCTTTTTTAAATACATAAGGAATAAAAGAGAGACACGGGTTGACATAGGACCAATTGATAACGGTGCAGGAGGTATTATAATGGACGATAGTGAGATGGCAAGGGAATTGAATGAATATTTTGCATCGGTCTTCACCGTGAAGGACATAAGCAATGTGCCAGTTAGTCAGGAGTCTCACGAATTGGAACTGAGTTCAGTTGAGATTACTAGGGAGAAGGTGCTAGGAAAACTAAAGGGGCTTGAGACTGATAAGTCTCCCGGACCGGATGAGGTGCATCCCCGGGTTCTGAAGGAGGTGGCTGTAGAGATAGCGGAGGCATTGACGATTATTTTCCAGGAATCGATAGATTCTGGCATGGTTCCGGAGGACTGGAGGGTAGCGAATGTAGTTCCGTTGTATAAGAAAGGTGGGAGGCAGCACAAAGGAAATTACAGACCTATTAGTCTGACGTCAGTAGTGGGAAAATTATTGGAATCTATCCTCAAGGAGGAGGTTACCGAATACCTAGAGGCGCAAGGCAAGATTGGACCTAGTCAACATGGTTTTGTGAAGGGGAGGTCCTGTCTGACCAACCTATTGGAGTTTTTTGAAGAAATCACAGGTAGGGTGGATAAGGGAGAGGCGGTAGACATTGTGTATTTAGACTTTCAAAAGGCCTTCGATAAGGTGCCTCACAAGAGACTGATTAATAAGATGAGAGGTCATGGAATTATGGGTAGGATAGCAGAATGGGTGGAGCAGTGGCTGGTTGGCAGGAAGCAAAGGGTGGAAATAAAAGGATCTCGTTCTGGTTGGTTACCGGTTACTAGTGGTGTGCCGCAGGGGTCGGTGTTGGGGCCGCTCCTTTTTACCTTGTACATCAATGATTTGGATGATGGAATAAATGGTTGTGTGGCTAAGTTTGCGGATGACACCAAGATAAGTGGAGGAGTAGGGAGCATAGAGGAAATAGAAAAGATGCAGAGGGACCTAGACAGTTTAGGAGAATGGGCAAGGAAATGGCAGATCAGATTCAATGTTGAGAAATGTGCAGTTGTACACTTTGGAAGCAGAAATAAGCAGGTAGATTATTATCTAGAAGGAGAGAAGATTGAAAGTACGGTAGTACAAAGGGACTTGGGGGTACTCGTACAAGATACCTTAAAAGTTAACCATCAGGTTGGATCGGTGGTTAAGAAAGCGAATGCTATGTTGGCATTCATCTCGAGAGGTATAGTGTATAAAAATAAGGAAGTGTTGATGAGGCTCTACGGGGCACTAGTGAGGCCTCATTTGGAATACTGTGCGCAGTTTTGGGCCCCACATCTTAGGAAGGATGTGCTGACGTTGGAGAGGGTTCAGAGGAGATTTACAAGAATGATTCTGGGAATGAAAGGGCTTACGTATGATGAGCGTTTGTCGGCTCTTGGACTGTACTCACTGGAGTACAGAAGGATGAGAGGGGACCTCGTAGCGACATTTAAAATGTTGACAGGAAAGGATAGAGTAGATGTGGCTAGGCTGTTTCCCTTGGTGGGCGAGTCCAGGACCAGAGGGCACAATCTTAGAATTAGAGGGTACAGTTTCAAGACAGAGATGAGGAGAAATTTCTTTACCCAGAGGGTGTGAAATTGTGGAACTCCTTGCCACGCACAGCAGTGGAGGCCAGATCAGTGGGGGTGTTCAAGGAGGAGATAGACAGATATCTAAATAGTCAGGGTATCAAGGGATATGGGGATAAGGCTGGAAAATGGGATTAGAATAGTTTTTTTTTCCCCACCCCATTTCTTTTTCCCTTTTCCTTGGAGCAGACTCGATGGGCCGAATGGCCTGCTTCTGCTCCCTTGTCTTGTGATCTTGTGAAATGGTAACGACTGTGATTGTTGGAAGTTAATCATTTCATCCGTTAGATATTGTTGTAGAAGTTCCAGAGGGAAGTGTCCTGTGCCCAACCATTTTCAAATTGTATTTATAACTGGCTCTATTGTATGGGGAAAATGATAAGATTTTTTAAAGTGTAACTTGATACATCTTTGGTTCTTTGGCTACATTTTCTGTTCAGACCTTCTTTGTCCTGCAACTGAAATTCTTATGTGACAATATCATCCGACATTCTATATTAGTTGTAAAGCATGGATTCTTGTAAAGCAAGGATGTTAAATAAATCCAGGTTCATTCATTCATTTCTTGAACTCCACTTCAATCCTAGAACATAGAACAGTACAGCACAGGAACAGGCCCTTAAGCCCACGGTGTTGTGCCGAAATAATTAAACTGGTAATTAAGTGCCTAACTAAATCAGTCCCTTCTGTCTACACAAGATCCATATCCCTCCATTCTCTGCATATTCATGTGCCTTTCTAAGAGCCTCTTAAACACTTCTATCATATTTGCCTCCACTACCAAAGCTGGATATTTATCACTTTTCATGAACTTCAATTAGGCCATAGGAATGCAAATTCCTGAAGTAGATAGCACATACAGTTCATAATGGTAGTCAGAGAGTCATAAAGACATTCAGCAAGGAAATCAGTCCTTTGGACCATCATGTCCATGCTGATCAATAAGTACACATCTATATTGATTTCATCTTCCAGTACTTAGCCTCTGGCTTTCTAAGCCTTGGTGATTCAAATGCTTGTATAGATACTTCTTAAATGTTCTGAGAATCTCTGCTTCCATCAGCCGCTCAAGTAATGCATTCCAGATTGCAACTGCCCTCTGTGTGAAAAGGATCTTTTTCAGATCCCCTCTGAATATCCTATCCATTATTTTAAACCTACATCCTCTTGTTTTAGACACTCTAGCTCCAGGGAAAAGAATTTTATTATCCACTCTCTTTATGCTCCTCATAATTTGGTAAATTTGTAAATTGCTTTATTATTGTCACATGTATCGAAGTACAGTCAAAAACATGTCTTGCATACCATTAATACAACAGTGCACTGAGGTAGAATAAAGTGTTCCAATTACAGAGAAAGTGCAGAGCAGGTTGACAATAAAGTGCAAAGTCATAACGAGGTAGATTGTGAGGTCAAGAGTCCACCTTATCGTACTATGGAACCATTCAATAGTCTTACAACAGGGGGATAGAAGCTGTCCTTGAGCCTGTTGGTACATGCTTTCTGATTTTTGTATCTTCTGCTCAATGGTAGGGGGGCAGAAGACAGAATGTTTGGGGAGGGTGGGGTCTTTGATTATGTTAGCTACTTTACCAAGGCAGCGAGAAGTGTAGACAGAGTCCATGGAGGGGAGGCTGGTTTCTGTGATGTGCTGAGCTGTGTCCACAACTCTCTGCAGTTTCTCACCGTCATGGGCAAAGCAGTTGGCATACCAAACTGTGAATCATCTGGATAGGATGCTTTCTATGGAGCACTGAGAAAAATTGGTGAGGGTCAAAGGGGACATGCCAAATTTTTTTAGCCTCTTGAGGAAGTAGAGGCGCTGGTGAGCTTTCTTGGTTGTGGCATCTACATGGTTGGACCAGGACAGGCTATTGGTGATGTTCACTCCTATGAACTTGAAGCTCCTAACCCTCTCGACCTCAGAACTGTTGATGTAAACAGGAACACCACCCTCTTTCCTGAAGTGAATGACCAGCTGTTTAGTTTTGCTGACATTGAGGGAAAGGTTGTTGTCATGACACCATGTCACTAAACTCTCTATCTCCTTTCTGTACTCTGATTCATCATTATTTGAGATACAGCCCACTACAGTACCAAGAGACAATACCAGTCCAAAACTGAGTCCCAGACCAGCCTTCAGTTGTGGCTGGGCTGCTATAACGGGCAACAAAATGAAGCCAGGCAGCACCGATGACAGCAGTGCATCCCTTCACAATGAGCTTATCGCATTCTATGCACGTTTTGAACAGAAGGAGATTGGAATGTCACCACCTGCCCCGACAGCCTCCAATGCACCTGAACCCACAGTCACCATTGCAGACATAAGATCAGTCTTCTGGAGAGTGAACACAGGGTCAGCATCTGGCCCAGATGGTGTCCTTGGCCATGACCTTAGATCCTGAGCAAATCAGCTGATGGGGGTATTTGTAGACTTTTTTAAGCTCCCTGCTTCAATCTGAGGTTCTCACCTGTTTCAAGAACATCTCTGTCAATCCGGTACCTAAGAAAAACAAGGTAATGTGCTTTAATGACTACTGCCTGGTGGCTCTGACATCCACCATCATGAAGTGCTCCAAAAGGCTGGTCACGGCACTCATTAACTCCATCCTCCAGGACAAGCTCGACCCACTGTAATTCGCCTACCATCGAAACAGGTCGACAGCGGGTGCCATCCCCCTGGCCCTACAATTATCCCTGGAGCATCTGAACAGTAAAGGCACCTACATTCTACTGTTGTTTATTGACTACAGGTCCGCCTTCAGTTCTATAATTCCAAGCAAACTCATCTCCAAACTCCGAGACCTGAGACTCAACATCACCCTTTGCAACTGGATCTTTGACTTCCTGACCAACAGACCGCAATCAGTAAGGATAGGCAGCAACACCTCTGCCACGATTATTCTCAACACTGGTGCCCCACAAGGCTGTGTCCTCAATGCCCTATTCTACTCCCTATATGCTCACAACTGTGTGGCCAGATTCTGCTCCAACTCCCATCTCCAAGTTTGCAGATGACACAAGAGACTGCAGATGCTGGAATCTGGAGAAACAAACAATCTGCTGGAGGAACTCAGCAGGTCAAGCAACATCTGTGGGAGGAAAGGAATTGTTGATGTTTCAGGTTGAAACCTGCATCATCAGGACACACAGGTCCTGATGCAGGTTTCCATCCCGAAATGTCAACCAGATGCTACCCAACCTGCTGAATTCCTCCAGCAGATTATTTGTTACAATTGAAAATGTCCTTGCCATGGACTGAAGCATGGTAAAGATTACTTCTGCATTGTTTTACGCCACTCTGATAATACCCCTCATCAGTTCCTGAAATTTCCCACTAAGGTAGTCGCTCAAAGTCAAAGTCGAGTTTATTGTCAGATGCACACGTACATTTATGCACAGGTGCAATGAAAGACTTGCAGCAGCATCACAGGCACATAGCATTAGATATGCAACATTGACAAGAAAAACATAAATCAAACATAAATTATACATAATTTTTACAAGAAAGAACACAATTAGACCAAAAAAAACAAGTCCATATTAGTGCAAAGTGATCAAAGTTGTCATAGTGTTGCTAACCTGTTAGTGATTAGAGTTGTGCAGATTAGTTCCAGAACCAAATGGTTGAAGGGAAGTAGTTGTTCTTGTAGCTGGTCACGTGGGACTTCAGGCTTCTGTACCACCTGCCCGATGGTAACTGCGAGAAGGTGGCATGGCCCGGATAGTGGGGCTCTTTAAAGAGATGGATCTTGCCTTCTTGAGGCAGCACCTCCTGTAGATACTACAAATGGTGGGGAGGGATGTGCCCGTGATGTATTGGACTGAGTCTACCATTGTCTGCAGCTTCTTGCGTTCCTGTGGATTCAAACTGCTGTACCATTCCATGGTGCTCCAGGTTAAGTTTCAATTTATTTTGGGAGACTGAGGCAAAATTACAATACTCATGGAGACACAAGAGACTGCAGATGCTGTAATGTGGAACAATAAACAAGCTGCGGGAGGAACTCAGCAGGTCAGGTAGCATATGTAGAGGCAAAGCAATAGTCAATATTTCAGGTTAAGACAACATCATGACCGAGAATGAAAAAGGGAGGGGATTGAGATTATCTACCCACTCCATTTTCCTCTCCTTCCCCCACTATTCCAATCTGCCCAGCAACCTTCCCTTATCTGGTTTCATTCATCACCCTCCTTTCTCATCAGATTCCTTCAACTGCAGCTCTTCATCGCCTTCCACTCTCTGTTTCCAGCTCCACTCCCTCTCTCATCAAACTTCATCTGCCCATCAACCCGCCTCACCTGGATCCACCTATTGCTTGCCGGATCCTGCCTCACCCCTCCCCCTCACCTCTTCATACTGGCTGTCTTCCCTTTTTCTCTCAGTCCTGATGCAGGGTTTCGACCTGAAACATTCCTTTGCCTCCACAGGTGCTGCCTGACCTGCTGAGTTCCTCCAGCAGTTTGCCTTTTACATTACTCATTTCTTGCTGCAGAATCTTGACCATTGTGTCTTCCAGGTGACTTCAGGGCAAGTCCAGGAGATACTCTGCTCAGGACTAGCCAGGGATTAATTTCTGCAGGTTCCCAGGCTGGAAAACTACAAGGATAAAAGGTGTCCTCTGCTGATGTTATACAGAGCAGACAACTTCCCATGTACATACAACTTGTTCCATCTAATACAGGACTGTTGGCAACCCTCGTCTCAACATAAATTCAATGAACAAAACTTTTTGAAGACTCACTCAAGGAAGTAACTCCACCTTGTTGTGACCTTGCACCTTATTGTCTACCTGCACTGCACTTCCTCTGTAGCTGTGACACCTTACTATGTACTGTTATTGTTTTTACCTCTGCTACCTCAATGCACTCTGTACTAACTCAATGTAATGACACTGTGTAATAAATTGATCTGTACGATCGGTATGCAAGACAAGTTTTTCACTGTACCTCGGTACAAGTGACAATAATAAACTGACACCAACATCAATACCAAAATTGGCAGATTTAGGTACTAATTGGTCAGCCCCAGTGCTGGTCAGCAGTTGTCTTGCTTTTGTTTTGAACTTGAATGAAACAAGTTGCAGACCCAAACTTATCTGTTTAGAAGTTGAAGTTCACTCTGCTTTGATGCACCTAACATGGGCTACGTATAGGGCTAACCGTACTCTGATCTCCCAAAAAAGGAGAGAAAATGGGCAAAATTACATTAAAAGCAGAGCTATGTCATTTTGCGATAAAATGTGGCCAGTGTGGTTCCGATTGGGAGTTGCATCAAGTGCTTACAAGTGCTGCATCATTGAATCCAAGTCAGAGCTTAAAGTAACTCTGCCCCTGGCGACCGTGGAATAGCTGCAGAAAAGGCTGTCAAGGGGGTGAGGCAAGATGTGAGGGAGGGGGACACAGCGATCTCCTGAGGGACTGGGAAACCGCATTCCCCGCTTGCGGTCTGTCCTGCTCGAGCCCCATGTTCAAACTGCCCCAGGGCACTGCAAGCTCTGAGTTGATCAGTGATCACAGCGTGCATCACAGAACTGATTTAACCAAAGATCTATGATCAGTGACAGTAGCTTCACTGACCCGTTTTCCTCATGCTCACAATTGAAAATTGAAGTTGTCAGACACTATCTGAGAGGCACTGATGTCACAGTATTGACCCATAACAACACAGTGCTCATAGTTTTTCTGAGTGAACAGCAAAGGTTGTTGGTTTCCTCAAAAGCTCTGATTTCTGATGGAAGTGGAAGAAATGTCTGCTGTACAACCTATAACATAATTAAGGAAAATATCAGGTACGGTAAGGTGGATCGCAAATGGATGCAATTTCCGAACATAATGTAGCATAAATTGATCCAATTTCTCAGCTACATTATCCTTCACTCTAATTGAGCTAATCCGAACATAATGTAGCATAAATTGATCCAATTTCTCAGCTACATTATCCTTCACTCTAATTGAGCTATTGATATGTGAAAATCAACAAAGTGGCTCTCCTGAGGATACTGCTCAACCTGTAGCAGTCAACTTAAATGAGGCAGCCAATGAGTTTTATAACTAGAGGGAGACTGGAATCTGGAGCAATGCACAAAACACTGGAGGAACTCAGCAGATCAGGCAGCATCTGTGGAGGGAAATGGACAGTCGACATTTCTGTTCGAGACCCTTCATCTGGACTGAAAGATAGAGAGGAGACAGCCAGTATAATATGAGGGAAGAGGTGGAGCAAGAGCCAGCAAGTGATAGGTGGATCCAGGTGGTTGATAGGCAGATAGGGGAAGGGGAGAGTGGGAATGGCACCAGAAGCTGGGAGGAGAGAAGTGGAAGGGACAAAGGGCTGAAGATGATGCAATCTAATAGGAGAGGAAGGTAGAGAATGGTATAGGGGGAGGGAGGGTGGGGAGGGCAGAGGGGAGTAGTGGGGAGAGGGGAACCAGTGGGAGGAGTGTGTGGGTGACGGGCAGATAGAAAGGGGAGAGGAAACGAAAGAGGCATGTTGATGGGGGCCAGGTAGGAGGGGGAGAGAAAAGGGGATGGAGGGGGAGCAGTTACCAGAAGTTGGAGAATTCAATGTTCATACCACCAGGCTGTTGGCTGCTCAGGCGGAATATGAGGTGCTATTCCTCTAGTTTGCATTTAGCCTCAACTTGGCAGCAGAGGAGGCCAAAGACAGACATGTTGGTGCGTGAACAGAAGGGAGAGTCAGAGTGGCTGGCAACGGGAAGATCCTGACGGTCACGGCAGACGGAGTGAAGGTGCTTGGTGAAGTAGTCACCCAGTCTGCTTCTGGTCTCACCAGTGTAGAGGACACCACAATGGGAGCAATAGATAATACTCTACAGGCAGGCGTGGTAGTGTAGCGGTTAGCGTAACACTATTACAGCGCCAGCAACCCGGGTTCAATTCTGGCCGTTGTCTGTAAGGAGTTTGTACATTCTCCTTGTGTCTGGGTGGGTTTCCTCCGGGTGCTCTGGTTTCCCCCCACATTCCAGAGACGTACGGGTTAGGAAGTTGTAGGTATGCTATGTTGGCACCAGAACCGTGGCGACACTTGCGGGCTGCCCCCAGAACACTCTACGCAAAAGATGTATTTTACTGTGTGTTTTGATGTACATGTGATGAAGAAAGAATATCTATCTACTGGCGGTTATACATGATCCATTTGGAAGGGCTGTTTAGGGTCTTGGATGGGGGTGAGGGAGGAGGTGTAGGGTCAGGTGTTAAACCTCTGGTGATTACAGAGGAGAATGCCTGGGGAAGGAGGGATGAGTGGACCAGTGAGTCACAGAGAGAGTGATGCCTGTGGAAAGCTGAAAGTGGAGGGGAGGAGAAGATGTGGCTGGTGGTAGGGGTAGTAGGTGAGCGTTGACAATGGTGTAAGTTGGAAAGAATGATATGGTTGATGTGTAGGCTGGTGGGGTAGGGGTAGTAGGTAAGGAGTTTTATTGCCAGCTTCCTGTCAATTTCAGCACCCATAACACTACCCTTTCACCCACTACCCATCCCCTATCCCCCAACCACTGCCAACCTACACTGAAATGGATAAGTCCTGTCAGGTTAGAATTCAGCTTAGGTTTCATGTAATGCTTCCTTACTAATTCATTGGCTTCCTTATCTTTGTACATCCTTGATGGATCACTGTGAACTCAAAAAGAGATGGATATCTTCCAAATTATATTTTTCATTTGGTTAACATTATGTAGAGCCCCCTTTCTTATTTCTGTTTTATCCTGGTTCTGTTCTACTTCTGTCAAAAAGATGTATGTAAGAATGCCAGTTAAGTTCTTCATGTTAAAATCTCTTGTGACAGAAGGGTGGGGGTAAAAGATCCCTGCAGGAACCTCTTTGCAGCCTTGTATAAAAATATCAA
Source organism: Pristis pectinata (assembly GCF_009764475.1). Classification (NCBI taxonomy): domain Eukaryota; kingdom Metazoa; phylum Chordata; class Chondrichthyes; order Rhinopristiformes; family Pristidae; genus Pristis; species Pristis pectinata. The sequence goes on from NC_067411.1 coordinate 67,510,396, forward strand.
GTCGTTCCATTCAAGTAGCTGATTTTCTGTGGGCAGTCAAAAACTGTGAAATATAGCACTTCCTGGTATGGCAAGAAACAAGTAACTCATGCGTTTTTTTACAGATTTGAGTTAAGTCAGGTGCAATTCTGGCTTAAATAATGGAATTTCTGACAGATCAGGTTATGTATTCATTAGCCTGGCATTTCCATCTGCAGACCATTTTAAGGACAGGTGTATTTTTTCACCTTTCTCCCCTTTCTCTGGAATTACTTCTGTATTTTCAAAGGAATTAAACTCTAGTGTATATGAGCCCCACCCCAAAACCAGAATCCTTCTGCTCCCAATCCAAAATGTTGCCACAAAAAGACTAGAACATTTCTGGGCTGACATCTCTTTCAAACCTCAGCTACAGCTGGAGATCTGAACCTAAACAGCAAAATCTGTGTCTTCATGTAACCTAAAGCTTTCAAAGTGGAACATTGCAGTCATGATGGGTCTAATATTAGCCAACAGTGTGAATGGACTGTGTGCTTTAGTTAGCTGCTGTGTGCGTGCCACCTCGTCTGGCAGGAGGACAGAGCAGCTTCAGACTACATCCAAAATTCTTCTGATGCTGTCTGAATTCTAAAATTCCATCTGTTTCAAAAATGTTAGCATTCAATCAATTTTTCCTCCATTCCACACAACTTAAATGTGGATGTGAGCATAGCTCTTTGTTACTGGCAGGAGAACATGAACTGGTTGGTAGACTCTGCAGACATTTGTCAAATTAAATTTAATGTGGAGAAATGTGATGTGATACATATCAGGAGAAAGGAAAAAGACATGACATACCTTCTCATTGATATAATTTCAAAACGAACAGCAGAGCAGAAACTTAGACATTTTTTTAATACCAGGACTACAAACTGATACTGTTGTTAAAAAGGACAAGAAATTGTACCTGCAATTCAGGTGGGATGGGTTTAGGCATAAAGATGTAAAAAATTCCACAAGCAACACCAACCTGCTCACATCCAGGGTAAACAGGGTCAGGACAGAGGGCAGTTGATCAATTTACTCCCAGAAAGTAAGTTGGCTATTGAAATACTATTTAAATGAGGCTGGAAGCATCAAATTTACACCTCGCTTTTTCTTTAAAACTGTTTTTTTCCACTTAACAAGGAGATAAGAAACCTGGAGGAAGGTTTCCTCTGTTTGCTCTGTCCGCAACAGCCAGGACCTCCCGGTGGCCACCCACTTCAATTCCACATCCCATTCCCATACTGACATGTCTATCCATGGCCTCCTCTGCTGCTACGTTGAGGCCAGGTGCAAGTTGGAGGAACAACACCTCATATTCCGCCTTGGGAGTCTCCAACCTGATGACCTCAACATCGATTTCTTTAATTTCCGATAACCCCATGGGAATAAGGGAAGACACTCCTTTGTCTTCCCTTATTCCCATGGCTCCCTTCCCCCACCTTGATGACCTGCCCATCTTCTCTCCTCCCCTCCCCCATCCTTTATCCTATGGTCTACTGCCCTCTCTTTATTCCATGCTCCATTTCTCCTTCTTTAGCCCTCAGCCTTTTCTACCTATCACCCCTCAGCTTATTACATCTTCTCCCCCTCCTCCACCCACTACCTTCTCCCTTTCACTTGGACTTGCCTATCACCTGAACTCACTTATCCCCTGTCTATGTGTGCTCCTACCCCTCTCCCCACCTTCTTAGTCTGGTTTCTGCCCTCTTCCTTTCCAGTCCTGATGAAGGGTCTCAGCCCAAAACGTTGACTGTTTATTTCCCTCCATGGATGCTGCCTGACCTGCTGAGTTCCTCCAGCACTTTTTGTGTATTGCTCTGGAGGAAGGTGAGTAAAGGTTAATGTCCTTTATCATAAGCAACGTGCAGCTTATTTAAGTGCTCTTGAAGAGCAGTCACGTCCTAATTTATGCAGGAACCAAGCTTCTGCAAATAACTATGTGAAAATAAACAGGCAATCATCATCGTAATATTGGATGAAGGATAAGTTTTGGCCAGGACACCAGGGATAAACTCTTCTGTTCTTCTTAAAGCATGAGATCTTTTACATCCACCCAAGAAGGCAGACGGAGCCTTGGCCTAAGGTCTTAACTGAAAAAACTTTACAGAATTGTTTTTCACCATTGCTAATCAATTAGCAACATGGGTTATTTTTGCAGATTATCACTCCTGGAGACAGCTGTAGCGGAACATTGTTCAACAAAAACTCAGGTCAGATTTGATTATGGAGGTCAGCATATTTAGGGTGTTATTGATTGGGATTTCAGGATATTATGAACTAAATCTACTGTATTGAGTGTTTGAAAATCAAGACCGTACAGCAGAGATCCCTGCCTTCCTCTTTGCTCAGACGACCTGCAGCAGGTTCCTCACAACACTGGAGAGATTCTGCTACAGCTATCTCTGCAAAATCCTCCAAACCCATGGGAAGGGTAAGTGAACTACTCTCAACATCCTTCCCCTAACCAGGATCCCCAGCATCCAGATCTTTTAACCAGGACTGGAGGGCTTGAGTTGTAACAAGAGACTGGAAAGCAATTGCTGTCACTAAAGAGGTAGTGATGAGCAAACTAGTGGGCCTAAAGGTAGACAAGTTCTCTGTGTCCTGATGGGATGCATCCCAGGGTACTGAAAGAAATGGCAGAAGTTATAGTAGAGGTGTATGTGGTAACTTACCAAAATTCTCTGGACTCTGGGCAGGTCCCAGCAGATTCAAAGACAGCAAATGTCATGCCACTGTTTAAAAAAAGGATGTAGGCAAAAGTCAGGTAACTATAGGCCAGTTAGCTTAACGTCTGTAGTTGGGAAAATGCTTGAAGCTATCATTACGGAAGAAATAGTGAGACATCTGGATAGAAGTGGTTCCATCAGGCAGATGCAGCATGGATTCAAGAAGGGCAGGTCCTATTTGACAAGCTTACTGGAGTTCTTTGAGGATATAATGAGTGTAGTGGATAGAAGGGAACAGGTAGATGTTGTCTACTTGAATTTCCAGAAGGTGTTCGATAAGGTGCTGCATAACGGACTTATCCAGGAGATAAGGATGCATGGAGTTGGGGTTAATGTATTAGCATAGATAGAGGATTGGTTAACCAATGGAAAGAAGAGAGTTGGGATAAATGGGTGTTTCTCTGGTTAGCAATCAGTGGTGAGCAGGGTGCCGCAGGGGTCGGTGCTGGGCCTGCAACTGTTTACGATATACATTAATGATCTGGAAGAGGGCACCGAGTGTAGCATATCTAAGTTTGCTGATGACATTAAATTGAGTGGAAAAGCAAATTGTGCAGAGGATGTGGAGAGTCTGCAGAGAGATATTGATAGGTTAAGCAAGGGGGCAAGGGTCTGGCAGATGGAGTACAATATTGGTAAATGCGAGGTCATCCACTTTGGAAAGAAAAATAGAAGATCAGATTATTATTTAAATGGTGAAAGATTGCAACATGCTGTTGTGCAGAGGGACTTGGAAGTGTTTGTGCATGAATCGCAAAAGGTTGGTTTGCAGGTGCAACAGGTTATCAAGAAAGCAAATGGAATGTTGGCCTTCATTGCTAGAGGGATTGAATTTAAGAGCAGAGAGGTTATGCTGCAACTGTACAGGGTACTGGTGAGGCCACACCTGGAGTACTGTTTGCAGTTCTGGTCGCCTTACTTGAGGAAAGATATACTAGCTTTGGAGGTGGTGCAGAGGAAGTTCACCAGGTTGGTTCCAGAGATGAGGGGGTTAGTCAATGAGGAGAGATTGAGTTGCCTGGGACTATACTGGCTGGAATTCAGAAGAATGAGAGGGGATCTTATAGAAACATATAAAATTATGAAAGAGATAGATAAGACAGAGGCAGGAAGGTTGTTTCCACTGATAGGTGAGACTAGAACCAGGGAACATAGTCTCAAGATTCAGGGGAATAGATTTAGGATGGAGATGAGGAGAAGCTGCTTTTCCCAGAGAGTAGTGAATCTGTGGAATTCTCTGTCCAGGGAAGTAGTAGAGGCTACTTCATTAAATATACAAGATACAGTTAGATAGATTTTTTCATAGCAGGGGAATTAAGGGTTACAGGGAAAAGGCAGGTAGGTGGATCTGAGTCGACGGCCAGATCAGCCATGATCTTATTGAATGGCGGAACAGGCTTGATGGACCAGATGGCTTACTCCTGCTCCTATTTCTTACGTTCTTATGTTCTTATAGGCTGTGACTTTTTTTTCCTGGAGTGTAGGAGGCTGACAGGTGACCTTACATAGGCAGAAAAATCATGAGGGGCATAGATAAGGTGAATGCTTGCAGCCTTTTTCCCAGGGTAGGTGAGTCTTAAACTAGACAGCATAGATGTAAGGTGAGAGGGGAAAGATTTAAAGGGGAACTGAGGAGCAACATTTTCATATGATGGATGGTGAGTGGATGGAAGAAGCTGCCAGAGAAAGTGGTAGAGGTGGGTACAATTACAATGTTTAGAAGACACTTGGACAGATACATGGATAGGAAATGTTTGGCGGGATATGGGCCAAACACAGGCAAGTGGAACTTGCTCACATAGGTAACTTGGTTGGCATGGACGAATTGGACCGAAGGGCCTGTTTCCATGCTGTATAACTCTATGACACTATGACTCTAACTTCACTCAGTCCACTCCAATGGGCAGGCCGTTTTGTTCTTATGCCTGATGTCAGTCTCCTGAAACAGGCACCTGATCCTGATAATCATTACAGTGAGAGGTTGCCAGATGGACAGAGGAAATGATTCAATGATATTCTCAAAGCCTCCGTGAAAAGTCCAACTGGTGGGAATATTCTGGCTTGTGACCACTCAAAGTGGAAGAGGGTCATTCAGGAAGGCTTTGCGAACCTCAATTCTTTTTGTCAGGAGCTCATGGAAGCCCAGTGTAAAATATGGAAGGAGAGTACCACCTTGCAAACTTCCTACTGGCCTGCCTGTTCAGGTACTTCCTGTTCCACTTGTGACAGCGTCTGTGAGTTCCACTTTGTCCTCATCAGCCACCTCAGAACCCATAGAACTGGAATGGAAGTTTCAATCCTGAATGAATTGCCCGACCTAGGAAATTACAACTGATTTTGCATACCAACATACAATTTCATGGGCCATTGACTAGTTAGAAGAAATGGAGGGAAATTAGACAGGTTCTTTTTTGATTTATCTGCTCTAACCCATCCAGTTTTCAAATGCTCACTGCAGATCAATGATACAATTCACCTGAAAGGAAACCCAAGGATGTCTGTCCTTCATTTACATGTATGTACTGAAGGGTTTACTAAGCACAACCATCAACTCCTTTGGCCAGCTAGGAATGGGCAGCTGATGTGTCTGTGCCAACGTTATTTACTTTCCAAGACAAAGTACCAATTGGCAAGCAGATCAGATTTTATTTAATCAATATTGATAGACATATTAATCATATACAATGAGCAAGTACAGCTCTGAAATGAGCAATGTTGAAGATCAACATAAAGTTTTAAAAAACAGAAGTCAGATTTATGAATGAAGACCTGCAGGTTAAAGAATTATGATTCTGTAGTCCCTTTCAGAACATAAGGATGTCCCAAGCCACCTAGTAAAGAACATATTAAATATCAGAGAAGCAACATTACAAAAACTAAAGCAGAATTTATTTTTAAAAATTGCTTGTGGAATGTGGACAATATGGACAAGGCAACAATTATTATGAGCCATAAAGTTTGAGACTGAAATCATATGTATACCAGACAGGATAACGCTATGATGTTTCCTCCCAAAGGGCATTAATGATCAATTAAGTGTCTTGCCTGGTACTACAACTACTTGACTCCAAAACACTTACCTGCATATATAGGCCTTTCTTGAATTAGCAGGCTGCACACAGTGGAGTGCAACAAAGTTCAGAATTCGTGCCTCAGTTAGTTACAATTGCTAATAATAGCTTAGATGAAACAATGAATTGTAATGAATCCACATTTGCTGATGGTACAAAGCTGGGTGAGAAGAATAAGCCATGAAGGTACAAAGGCTGAGTAACATTAAGCAAATGGGCAAGAGGATGATACCTGAAATGTGAGAACTGTGAAGAAGCAAAAGAAACAACAGAATATTTCTTAAAAGGTGAGACACTGAGTCACATTGGAAATTAAAAGGGAGCTATGCATCCTTGAACATAAATCCCAGCAAGTTAACATGCAAATACAATAATCAATTAGGAAATGGTGCATTGATATCAATAACAGAAGGACTGGAGTATAAGAGTAAAGAAGTCTTGCTGTATTTCATGGTCTTGGTGACCTCACATTTGGAGTACTGTATCAGTTTAGATCTGCTTACCTAAACAGCAATACAGAGTATATTTGCCTTATATCAAAGGTTCACCTGATGTAATAAAGATTCACAAGATTGATTGCCAATGAGGGAAGATGGAGTAGACCAGGATCATAGATCCTAGAGATTAGAAGACTGAAAAGTGATTACATTGAACCATATCAAACTCTGAATAAACTTGACAGGGTAACTGCTAGAAGGATAATTCTACTGGCTAGGAAGTCTAGACTAAGGAGAGGGAGTCAACCATTTGCAACTGAGATGAGGAAAATTTTCTTCACTCAAATAGCTATAAATCTTTTGAATTTCCTATGAAAGTCAGGTATGAGTATATACAGGGATCAAGAGGTCCTTGGATTGATGATGCGGGTATGAAGAGGGAAAGCAGAATTAAGGTAGGAGAATTGATAAGGTCTCATTTAATGATGGAACATGCTCAAGGAACTGAACAGCCTGCACCTACTCTTATTTCTTATATATTGTTTTAGGCATAACTATCTGCACCTATCATCTTTTTAGCAATAGTGATTTTTCAATCAACAGTATTCACCTTTGTTCATCATTATTAGTAGGAATATGAAATCAGTAAAAAAGATAATGAGCTGTCATTTCACAGTTGCTTAAGGTGAATTTCAGCCTTATGGTGCTACAGATCTGTGTGGCTTGTATTAGAACAGGAGCTGTAAATAATTAATGTTTTTATCCAGAAATCACTTCAATTAAGCAGCATTTAAAAAGGTTATTCATAGCTGTTTGGTCTATGAGATATATCTGTTAACTGAGCCTTTTATTCTCATTGTTTGGGGGTGGGGGGGTTCTAATCCTCTCACTGTGATCACATATGACTGTAAAAGAAAAACCATGTTTGGAAAAAAAAAGTGGCAGAGCATCCTCCACAATTTGTAGTGCAGATAGTCAAGTATGAACTAATTGTGTATTCACAGTGTTCATTCTTGGCTTAAGCCACAGTATGAAGAATGCTTACTTTGATTCCAGCTGGCAGCATAGGTGAGTGCCTTAGCCACATCTGCTGGATGTGTTTGACAGCTGTACTGCTGCAAATTCTAAAGTGCCGGCCAAGCAATTTTTTGAACTATTTCATTTAATGTAGGACTTTCAGAAGTAAACCATCCACCACGTGGCAACCATTCTTCTTATACCATTCAAGCTTCATTTGTTATGGCTGTCCATGACACCTTGGATTGTTTCACAGGTGAAATAATATATAATGCATGTGTGTACCAGAAGCACACATAATACTGTTTATGTCATTTTCTTTTAATGTTAGCATTTGTTTTTAAGGTTCCTTTGATGGACAGCTGAGCCATGCAGACAAGAATGGTCCCAAGTTCAATTCCACATCTCTACTTTATTAAAATGTACACCCCATTTAGTTTCAGCACCAATAGTGACATAGTTAGAAAATAATCGTATAGTTACCCAGGCTATATTAGCCTAGGCATTAAATATAAGAGTAGAGAGATTCTGTTAGAACTGTGTAGTTCTCTAGTTAGACCACAGCTTGAATACTGCGTACAGTTCTGGTCACAAAATAACTTTTCACCTTCTTAGGCAGAGCCTTGGGGTTGAAGATGATTTGTTTCCATTCTAGTTCTGTGGACCCCGAGGTGAATTATGAGGCCAATGTGGGAACTACAGTCTGCCAAAAGTGGGGCAGGAGGTACTGGACAGGGTGGACAGGTGTTTGGTCTGGGAGTAGGTGCACTCCTTCCACTATTTTCACCAGACTTCTGCCTGATCCCAATAACTCCAGGTTCTCTGTGCCATCCTAAATTCTCCTATTTCATTCTGAGCAGCCATGAGCCAGGGATTCCTGGTGATGTTATATATTTTCAAGAGGCTTTTTTTGTCATTGTCAAAGATCAGAATAGAGTGGCTGCTTTAGTGTTCTGGTATCAAGCATATGAATGATGTGGCCTGCCCACTGGAGCCAAGTGAGTGCTATTAGAGCCTCCAAAATTGTGGGTATTGGCTGGGAAGAGGATGCTGATGTTGGTTTACTTACCTTGCCGATGGAGTTGGAAGATTTTGTGGATGCAGTGTTGGTGATATTTCCCCATTGTTGTAAGGTGCCTTAGGGTACTTAGCGAGATCATGTCTCCTAAATGTACAGTAGGGCTGAGATTACTGCTGCCCAGTAGATCATATTCTTGGAGAACAGTGTTCTGCAGTGGGGGTAGGTTGGTAGAGGACCTTTCTTCTGCAGATGTTGAGTGTAAAGTCCATTCCATCTCAAGCTTCAGTGAGCAAGTGGATGGTGACTTGGAGCTTGGTGCCCAAACTTACACATGCTCAGGCATCATCTGTGTGAGGCAGCTCGATGACTGAGGTTGGACCAACTCAAGCACCCAAGAGCCAACCTTGTTGAGAGGTAAGAACAGAGGAGAGCTTATCAAGGACGGAGACTCAATCAACACCTGCTGGAAGGAGCACTTGGAAGAACTCCTTAACTGTGATTCCGTCCTGCTTAAGAGGGTCGTTGACGGAATCCCACAGCATCACCATCATGTTAAACGTCAAAAAGAACGTATACACCTGGAAGAGAAGGATATGCAGTAGATTATGGCCATATTCAAATAAAGAAGACAAATCCTACTGCAGTAACTACAGAAGGATCTCCCTGCTGTCTTCCACATTACGAGGGTCCTCCTCAAACACCTCCTCCCAGTGGCCAAAGCACCGCTCCCTGAATCAGAATCAGAATCAAGTTTTTTATCATTGAATTATGTCATGAAATTTGTTCTTTTGCGGCAGCAGTACAGTGCAAGACATAAAAGTAACTATAAGTTACAAAAATAAATAAATAGTGCAAAAGAGGAATAATGAAGTAGTGTTCATGGGTTCATGGACCGTTCAGAAATCTGATGGTGGAGGGGAAGAAGATGTTCCTGAAACATTGAGTGTGGGTCTACTGGCTCCCTGTATCAAAGGGTAGGTTCCATCTAATCTGAGGCACAATTGAACTGATATTCATGATGGAACACTTCCAAGTGAAACATGGGGAGGAGTATTAATCACTGTACCTGACCTACTTCAAACTCACAAAAACTTTTGTCGTAGTTAATTGAGAACTACTGTGGAACATCCTTCTCAAATGCGACTGCTCTCAGAAATTGGACTCCATTCTATGTCTGTTACTCGACAGCATGCAAGCCAAGATCTTAACCAATAGTCCGTGGCAGACTCGCCACATTACAGGAAAGATGCGATTGCTCTGGAGGGGTTGCAGAGGAGATTTATAAAGGTGTTGCCAGGATCGGAAAATTGTAGCTATGAGGAAAGATTGGATGCTAGGATTATTTTCTTTGGAACATGGAAGACTGAGGTGAATGTTACGTGAGGTGAATGAAGTACAGAGATGAAGTAAATAGGAATGATCTATTTCCTTCAGCATGGTATCAAAAACCAAGGGGAATAGATAAAAGTAATTGGTGGAAAGATTAGAAAGGAGATCCAGAAAAGGTTTTCCACTAAAAGATTGTTAGGGATGTGCAACTTACTGCTTGATATGACAGTAGAGAAACAAACTCACATAACATTTGAAAAGTACTTGGAAATATGTATACTTAAAAAGCCATGACCTTTAGAGATACGCACTTGGTGCTGGAAGGTGGGATTAGACTAGGGAGCTCTTTTTGATCATCGCAGACACAATGGACTAAAAGGCCTCCTTCTGTATCATAAATTTTCTGTGATTCTATGGTTCTGTGATCCCGATCCAGCAATCATAGCTGAAGAGTGTGTAGATGTTGGTATTGGCCCAGCTGTGATTCACCCCTCTCCCAATCAAAATCAAATAGCCAGCTAATTCATGTATGAGTCAAGGTCACTTGGATCAAGTCCTGGAAACTAGCTCCCACATATGGAATCAGAGAAGCGGTAGCAGCTTCAGCAGTGGAAATGAACTGATCGCTGAATCGATGGGGAAAAAATGAATGTGTTATAATTTACTAGGTTAATTATTGCTTTGTTCTTTCCACCATCATCATTCCTATCTGATTATGATCAACTGCAGCATTTTGTAACATGTACAATTAGCCCTGATTTACTGAATATTATTTAAGTAGGGTTGAATTAGTGACAACTACCTGGACACCTATGATGCAGCCTCATATGCCACAATGATGTACTAACTACATAAAGAGAAGCCAACAACATCTGGAATAGGGATGACTTTTCTGTGGAAGGGAAAGTTACTACTTTACGTTACCAGATCCCCCTGGTCATCCATGGACTAAATTTGTTTGTATGTAAGGCTCTGATGCAATAAAAGTTTCTCTCCACTGGTGCTGAGGAACCAGTTGTTCCACTGAAAGTTGCAATAGTTTACTTCTCAAAAATGAACTGAAATTACCATTCAGATTATTTTGTACTATTTTAAAGATACCAGCAACCAAAAATTATGCAGGAAAGTATTGAAAAGAACAAAATATCTGCAAAAATCAGGAAAGTCAATCAATCTATGGAACAACACTGATGATAATATACAATTTTAGTTGCCTTACCTCTACTTAATTTATTAGTGGCTCTAAATAGCTCTTGGTCCGTAATGTTTTGCAAGCAGAGTGATTATAAGTGGAAAGGTGAACATTTCTGCACTTTCTTCCAATAAATACACATTTTCTGAGCACAGAGAGAAAACCTTTGAAGACCTTTTATTTTCCTTTTCAGTATCTTTACATTGCATCGGAGTTCCCAGAACTCCGAGGTGAATGAAGGTGAGCTCACACTTACTGTAACTTCAAACTCATTTTCGAGAAACAAAAGACTTGTGGGAAGTCAGACCTGGCTGCCTGTTATACATTCCTTAAAAGTGGGTTGTTGGCACTCTTTCAAAAATATACCCAAAGACCCCAGGGATCAGGGCTAAATCAAGAAGATTAATGCTTAGGTCCGCAAACTGAAGGAGGCAGAGAAGCCCTAGAGAGATGAGAAAGAGAAGTTGCACTCTTCAATGTTCAGTGATCTTTAGCCTGTGGGGTATTTGAATTGTTTCCGCCTCTCCTTTCTCGGGCTGGGCGCAACAGGTAAGTCTTGGACTAAAGTTTCTTCTGGAGCACATTAATAACCCAGGACTAAGAAACATCCTGAATATGGACAGAAGAGACCATTTTTGTTGTGCAGTTTCTACACAGTGCCAAGGTAGGGAGAAGGTAGAATACAAAGCCCCAGAAAATGTAGACCATCTGATGAAAAATTGTGTGGAATTCTTTCAATATGGATTTGCAAATATGCAGAACATCACTGATGTCACAATCAACAAAGCAAATGAATAGAATGATAAATTACATTAGCAATCTGCAGATTGTAAATTGGAGATCATGATGAGTCATATATGATGAGTCTGTATTTTGGTCACAGTGGTGTATGCCAAGGTGGACCGAGGATACTGCTGGACTACTGGTACATTCTACTAAAATGCTGGATTATCGAAGTTTTACTGTACTGTTCTACCCTTTAGCAGTCATTCTACTAACAATGACAGCTAAAGGGTACAGCAGTGCAGTAAAACTCCAATAATCCAGCATTTTGGAATTCTGATAGTCCAGCATCTGGTTTGGTCAAAAGTCTGGAATGTAAGCAGAGGGTCCAAAGTGCAAGTAAGGTGTGTGGCCAGAAGCAGGGGTCCAGCATACAGCTGGGTTTGGATTGCAAATTGTGGGATAGGTGTGGGGCAGGAATCAGGGGTGGGGTCTGTAACACCAGGGCTCAGGAAAGAGGGCAGGCTAGCAGCCAGAGCCAGGGTCCAGAGAACTTGCAGGTTTCACATTCCCTTCAAATTCAACGGATTCACTGGAAAGTCAATTAAACTGCTGTGAAGTAAAGGTGTGCTTGGGTATTAATAAAGTAACATCCAATAGTCTGGAAAACCTGCTGGACCAGAAGTGCTGGATTATTGTTTTACTGCAGTTCCAAGCACTTCCTTTTACACAATCACCTGTTTTTGAAAATAGACTGAGACTTTGTTAGTCTGCATCTGAGACCTTTGGGGCAGAACTGTTGAGAAAACTCACCCTCCATGGAGTCAACAATTGAGCTACACTTGTGCCTATTTCAATGTAACTGGTTAGTCACATGTTAAAGCTTCATGGTGAAATTGGTAATTGGTTTACTATTGTCACATGTACCAAGGTACAGTGAAAAACTTAGTTTTGCATGCCATCCATAGAGATCATTTCACCATATCAGTACATTGAGGAAGTACAATGGAAAAGCAATAATAGAATGCAGAATATGATGTTACAGTTATAGAGAAAGTGTAGGGCAGGCAGACAATCAGGTGCAAGGCCATGACGGGGTAGATTTTGAGGTAAAGGGTCCATCTTATTGTACAAGAGGTCCATTCAGTAGTCTTATAACAGCAGGATAGAAGCTGCCCTTGAGCCTGGTGGTACTTGCTTTCAGACTTTTGTCTTTTCTGTCTGATGGGAGGGGGGAGAAGAGCAAATGTCCATTGTGGGTGGGGTCTTTGATTATGCTGTCTGCTTTACTGAGGCAGCAAGAGGTATAGACAGAGTCCATGGAGGGAAGGCTGGTTTCTATGATGTGCTGAGCTGTGTCCACAACTCTCTGCAGTTTCTTGCAGTCCTGGGCAGAGCAGTTGCCATACCAAGCCGTGATGCATCCGGATAGGATGCTTTCTATGGTGCATCAATAAAAATTGGTGAGGATCAATGGGGAAATGCCAAGTTTCCTTAGCCTCCTGAGGAAGTAGAGGTGCTGGTGTGCTTTCCTAGCCATGGCGTCTACATAGTTGGTCCAGGACAAGCTATTGGCGATGTTCACTCATAGGAACTTGAAGCACTCAACCATCTCCACATCAGCACCATTGATGTTAACAGGAATGTGTGCACTGCTCTGCTTCCTGAAGTCAATGACAAGCTCTTTTGTTTTGCTGACATTGAGGGGAAGGTTGTTGTCTTGACACCATGCCACTAGGCTCTCAATCTCCTTCCTGTACTCTGACTTGTTATTTGAGATTCGGCCCACTACAGTGGTGTCATCAACAAACTTGTGGATGGAGTTAGGGCAGAATCTGAACATACAGTCGTGAATATATAGGGAACAAAGTAGGCAGCTGAGGATGCAGCCTTGTGGGGCGCAAGTGTTGAGGATAATCGTAGCAGAGGTGTTGCTGCCTATCCTTACTGATTGAGGTGGGGAATTGCAGATGAACATATTCTGTGAGACACCAAAGGCCCCTGGCCCTGTGGCAACCAAATGACTGATCCTGTTGGCATGATGGCATTCCCCACATCTCTCATTGGTCTGCTACTGCAGTCAGAATTTGAGTCCATCCTTCTACCAGGAAGTGGAAGTGTGATGTCTGAAATGTGTTTGTGAGTAAGTGAGTGAGAAGGGGGACAAGTGTTGTGGTCTATTTGTTATGCATTAGGATTTGTTGCTACATCCACTGGCCCTGACCATACATATGATGTCATTAAACATTATTATTTACCATGAATGAAGAGTGAACGTTTTTACGGGAAAAATGGATTAGAATTTGCCTTAAATATAATTATGTTAAAAGAATGGGCTTGATAGAGCAAATGGATATTTTATGATTCCATAAGATATGGGAGCAGAATTAGGCCATTCAGCCCATCAAGTCTGCTCTGCCATTCAGTCATGACTGATTCTTTTTCAACCTCATTCTCCTGCCTTCTCCCTGCAACCTTTAACCCCCTTACCAATCAAGAACCTATCATTCTCTGCTTAAAATCAGCCAATGACTTGGCCTCCACAGCCCTCTGTGGCAACAAATTCCACAGATTCACCACCCTCTGACTGAAGAAATTCCTCCCCATCTCAGTTTTAAATGGACATCCCTTTATTCTGAGGCTGTGCCCTTGGATCCTAGACTCTCCTACTAATGGAAACATCCTCACCATGTCCACTCTATCCAGGCCTTTCAGTATTCCATATTTTATTATGTTTTAAACTTCATAAATAAAGATATTTTCATTAGAACTGATGAGTGATGAGATTATGCAATAAAATGCAGTAGCCAGTATAAACAAAATACTTTCAGCACATTTACAATATTGTAGATGGGTTGCGAAGGAAATGTTAGTGAATTTGGAAGATAGATTTTTATGTAACAGTAAAAAGGGAATACTAGAAGTCAAATTCAATTCTGTATTAATGTCAACTGAAATAGAAGTATGATTTATCAAATAAATGGAACTTATATATTGTACAACATGTACTAGAAGACAAACATCATATGACTCATTTAATATTAATTAGTGCTTCTAATTTGCAGCTGCATAAAGAACCGCAGAATATTGCCCCTTACTGTATATCATTCACTTTCATTACATTAATCCTGTCATATTGTGCAGAGATAATCTTCAGATTTCAACTTCATTTATGAAACTCCTCAAATCTGTCATGGACATCATGGTCATCAAGTTAACATATTCATTTTCTTGTCCTTTACATAACAAGGCTTTCTTTCTTTTGGTTACGTTACAATATCTCTGGCCATTTTTATAATTCATTTTCCTTACCTTAGTTTTTCACCAGTGATAATGATCAGAAATGCTTCACCTTAATTTTAATCTTGTGACCAATTGCAGGCTACCAAAAAATTGATCTATGGCACATAACAACTGGACCTGTGTCAGCACTGCTGTGGATTCTGAAATTAATACATTAAATATTATTCTAAGTTAAATGGTCAGTAAGTCCACACGCATGGAAGAATAGTGAAGTAAAATTTATTCTTCGAGAAACAGAAAACCATAGAAGCTGGGATTCTGAAATAAAAACAGAGAATTCTGGAAATACTCAGTAGGTAAGGCAGCACCTGAGGAGAGAGAAGCAAAGTTAATGTTTCAGATAGCTGACGTATCATCAGAAATGAATGACTGGCCTGCTGTGTATTTCCAATATTTTCTCTTTTTGTTCAATATTTTGTTTTGAGAAGTGTGAAGAGCTGGTGATGGTATTGGATCATCAGCAAGTCAGACACTTGGCTCACTGAAGTCAACACAAAGGAATATTTTGGAGGAAGTATAACAGAAGGCTGATGTTATCCCACTTATTTTGTGCAACAGCCCAAGATGAGTTTCCACTCCGTCCTCAACAAACGTGTGACTAAATTTGAGAAGCCCCTTCTCTGACTCACTCTGCATCCACCTCTGCCTAGAATTTACGATCAGTGTTCTCAGATAGTAACATGTTTTCAATATAAAAATATGGAAAAATCACTTCATTATAATTTTAAATGTTTCCTTTAACCAGGATGGTTTCATGGAACAGCTTTTGGTACAATAAAAGTGGGCTTTGCATTTATTTAACACCTATCGCAGGGTCAGAATGTCTCAGAATACTTCACATCTGAGAGATTCCTTTGAGGTATAGTCAGAGTGGTAATTTAAGGGAAGTGCTGAAAACAATTTGCCCAGAGCAGTGTCCCACAACCGGAACATGAGCAAACTTGGGCTTTTGAAATTGGAAATAAATGTATGTTCATATGCTTTTCTAAATAAAGATAGAAAGAATGTATCAGCATATCCACACCCACATAGTTTTAGTGAAGTAGATAATTGACCAGATAACTTGTGTTACTAATGTTGGCCAAGGTACTGGGGAGCCGCGCACACAAAATAATGGAGGAATTCAGCAGGTCAGGCAGCATCTATGGAGGGAAATAAACAGTTGACGTTTCAGGTTGAGACCTTTCGTCAGGACTGGAATGGAAGAGGGCAGAAGCTGAAACAAGAAGGTTGGGAGAGGGGGAGGAGTACATGCAGGTGATAGGTGGGTTCAGGTGATAGGTGAGTCCAGGCAAGGGGGGACGGTAGGAGGGTGGGGGTGGGGGACAGGGGAGGAGTAAGAAGCTGAGAGGTCATAGGTAGAAGAGGCAAAGGGCTAACGAAGAAGGAATCCAGTAAGAGAAAGCAGTGGACTATGGAATAAAGGGAAGGTGGTGGGGAATAGACAGGCAGGTCATGAGGGTGGGGGAAGGAGGAAGAGAAGGGGGGAAGGAGCAACAGGAATGACGGAAAGGTCGGGGGGGGGCGCAGAAGGGAGGGGTTACCAGAAGTTGAGAAATAGATGTTGAGGCTGTCAGGTTGGAGACTACCAAGGCGAAATATGAGGTATTGTTCCTCCAACCTAGGTCTGGCCTCAATGTGATAGTAGAGGAGGTCATGGATAGACATGTTGGTATGTTAGTGGGATATGGAATTGAAGTGGATGGCCACTGGGAGATCCTTGTTTTTGTGGTGAACGGAACAAAGGTGCTCGACGAAGCGGTCACCCAACCTGCGTCGGGTCTCACCGATGTAAATGAGGCTGCACCGGGAGCACCAGATGCAATAAATGACACCCTCAGATTCACAGGTGAAGTGCTGCCTCACCTGGAAGGACTGTCCCGGGGCCCTGAACAGTGGTGAGGGAGGAGGTGTAGGGACAGGTGTAGCACAGTGCGGTCGCAGGGATAAGTGCCAGGATGGTCATCTGCGGGAAGGGATGAGTGGACAAGGGAGTTGCAGAGAGAGCAATCCCTACAGAAGGCGGGGGGGTGGGGGGGGGGAAGCAGGAAGGGGAAGATGTGCCCAGTGGTGGGATCCCATTGGAGGTAGTGGAAGTTGCGGAGAATGATGTGTTGGATGCCGAAGCTTGTGGGGTGGAAGGTGAGGACAAGGAGGAACCCTCTCCCTGTTATGTCAAGGGAGGGGGGATGACGTGAGGGCAGATGTGCGGGAAGTGGAGGAGATACAGGTAAGGGCAGCATTGATGGTGATGGAAGGGAAACCCCGGTCACTGAAAAAGGAGGAAACAGAAAGCCTCATCATGGGAACAGACACGATGGAAGCGGAGGAACTGGGAGAAGGGGATGGCGTCCTTACAAGTGACAGGGTGGGAAGAGGTGTAGTCAAGGTAACTGTGGGAGTCAGTGGGTTTGTAGAAGATGTCTGTGGTTAATCTGTCTCCAGAGATGGAGAGAGAGAGGTTCAAAAAGGGGAGAGAGGTGTCAGAGATGGACCAAGTGAATTTGAGGGCAGGGTGGAAGCTGGAGGCAAAGCTGATAAAATTGACGAGCTCAGCACGGGGGCAGGAGGCAGCCCCAATGCAATGGTCAATGTAGCGGAGAAAGAGTTGGGGGGCATTATCAGTGTAGGCTTGGAACATGGACTGTTCCATATAGCCAACAAAAAGGCAGGCATAGCTGGAGCCCATGTTAGTCCCCATGGCTACATCTTTAGTTTGGAAAAAGTGGGAGGAACCAAAGAGAAGTTGTTGAGGGTGAGTACCAGTTCAGCCAGATGGAGAAGGGTGGCAGTGGAGGGGAACTGGTTAAGTCTGTTGTCCAGAAAGAAGTGGAGAACCTTAAGGCCTTCCTGATGGGGGATGGAAGCGTACAGGGACTGGATGTCCATGGTGAAAATGAGGCAGTCAGGGCCGGGGAACTGAAAGTTGTTGAAGTGATGGAGGGCATGCAAAGTGTCACGGACATAGGTGGAAGGAACTGGATCAAGATGGACAAAATGGAGTCAAGATATGAACACACGAGTTCAGTGGGGCAGGAGCAGGCAAAAACAATGGGTCTACCGGGGCAGTTTGGTTTGTGGATCTTTGGTAGGAGGTAGTAACAGGCAGTGCGGGGTAGTGGAACTATGAGGTTGGAGGCATTAAAGGGGAGATCTCCGGAGGTGCTGAGGTCAGTGATAGTGCGGGAGACAATGGCCTAATGCTCCTTGGTGGGGCCAAGGTTGAGGGATAAGTAAGAGGAGGTGTCTGAGAGTTGACGTGTGGCCTCGGCAATGTAAAGGTCAGTACACCAGACTGCAACAGCACCACCCTTGTCCAGGGGTTTGATAGTAAGATTAGGGTTAGTGCGGAGAGAGTGGAAGGCAGTGCATTCAGAGGGGGTGAGGTTGGAATAGATAACGGGAGCGGTGAAGTGGAGACGGTTAATATCTTCTTTTTTCCCTATCTTGTCCACTCATCCCTCCCTGCAGAATTGCTCTCTCTGTCACTCCCTTGTCCATTCATCCCTCCCCACTGATGACCCTCCTGGCACTTAACCCTGCAACCGCACTAATTGCTACACTTGTCCCTACACCTCCTTCCTCACCACCATTCAGGGCCCTAGACAGTCCTTCCAGGTGAGACAGCACTTCACCTCTGAATCTGAGGGTGTCATTTATTGCATCTGGTGTCCCCGGTGCGGCCTCCTCCACATCGATGAGACCCAAAACAGATTGGATGACCACTTTGTCAAGCATCTTCATTCTGTCCGCCACAAAAGCAAGGATCTCCCAGTGGCCATCCACTTCAATTCCACATCCCACTAACATACCGACATGTCTATCCATGGCCTCCTCTACTGCCACATTGAGGCCAGGTGTAGGTTGGAGGAACAACACCTCATATTTTACCTTGGTAGTCTCTAACCTGATGGCCTCAACATTGATTTCTCTAACTTCTGGTAACCCCTCCCCTGACTTCCCCCTCCTCTCTTTTTTCTCCTTTATCTTCCCTCATTCCTGTGCCCCCCTTCCCCCTTCCTCTGTCCTCATGACCTGCCCATCTATTCCCCATTTCCTTCCCTTTATTCCATGGTCCACTTCCCTCTCCTACCAGATTCTTTCTTCTTCAGCCCTTTGCCTCTTCTACCTATCACCTCTCAGCTTCTTACTTCTCCCCCTCCCCCACCCCCACCCTCCTACCTTCCCCCCTCATCTGGACTCACCTATCACCTGAACCCACCTATCACCTGCTTGTATGTACTTCTCCCCCTCCCCCAACCTTCTTATTCTGGCTCTGCCCTCTTCCATTCCAGTCCCGATGAAGGGTCTCGATCCAAAACGTCGACTGTTTATTTCCCTCCATAGATGCTCTCTGACCTGCCGGGTTGTGTGTGTTGCTCCAGATTCCAGCATCTGCAGAATCTCTTGTTTCTCCGTACTGGGGAGCTGATCTCTATTCTTCAAGTAGTGTTTATTGAATCTTTGAAGTCTAGTTAATAGCATAGGTGTGACCTCAGTTTAACAGTTCATCTAAAATGCTGTACCTCCAGCAATGCATCACCTTCAGCAGTGTGTCAAAGCCTAGATTATGCTCTTGAGTCTCAGTAGCAGGGTTTGAAGAAACTATCTCGTTTCAGACTGGAGGGTGCTAACAGTAATCCAAGCCCAGCAATTCATTGCTACCTCCATGTTAACACCTTCAAAGAGCATCATGAAAACAGATATAAAAGCAAACAAGTGCTTTTCTTTAGTTGCACTCTTATTTACTTTGATTGCAGGCAACAAGGGTGTTTTTCAAAAGAGCACAACAAAAAATAGCAAGCAGCAAGTGTTCTCTGCAGGAATAATATTCTATTGGCCTCTACATATTTCTATCTCTTACAGACAACAGCTGGCAATTAATCACAAAAAGCCTTAGCTTATCCAGACGCATTTATATTCCAGGTGTCCTTCTGTAACTTTGAGCTGCGAATGAGATTATGTCTGCTCTTTTTATATTTCTTGCTGTGTTGGCTTTGCAGCAGAATTCCCCAAGTGGCCTGTTCAAATACAGATTCAAACACAATTGTTAGTCAGTGATGGTTTCTGATGAATAAAGCTTAAGTTGAGCTAAAGGGTGTATCAGCCATAGGAAATATAAAAATGTGGAAAGGAAGTAGAAGGAATGTTCTTTGAAACAACAGTTTAAGCAGTGAGTGCACAAATATGAGCTGTAGATTTTTTTTATTATTATTTTAACTTGTAAAATGAAAATATGAGGCATTTAGGTGTGGCATTTAACACTAGCATTTTTTTGGGTTTGCTTCTACTATGCTGAAAAGGCTTGTGGGGCTCAGTCCATGACAGAAATGCAGTCAGTGTGTCTGGATAATCCTGCCAGTGCTGGTTTTAATCTTGTGAAGCCACTGTTTCTTCTCTTAGGAATTTGTCTATGATCCTGAGCCAAGAACTGTGGAAAAAGTCTGCACGCCTTATCATAGCCGGTGTACGTTACACAGTACTGTGCATCTGAAAGGATGATGAAGAAGTGAAATTACTGAATCAATTAACTTTTGTTTTCCTCCGTGTATGTTTGTTTCAAGTCATAACACCAGTCCCTAAATGGTAATCACATGCTGTGGTACAGAGCTGACAATACTGTAAATTGAAACACCATGAAGAGAATTTACAAACCTTTTGCCATTGTAAATGGTCCATAAAGAATTAGCTCTAATGTCATTTTAACATTATCTAAATTATGATGTGGGAATGTACTAATGTAACCTGAACTTATATAATCAGCAATTATTACAATAGTATGCACTATAAGCAATGCTGGCTCGAAAAAAATGAGACAAGTATGTGGGTTCAGTTTCTCTTGCACGTTAGAGGTCACTTATGTAACCCAAGAGCAAATATTTCAGACATATTGCCAGGACAATGCTGTCAGTATCTGTTTTATTATGCTTTTGGGTCATAGCCATCTAGCTTGCTTCATGGTAATAAGGTTAACAACAGTCTGCATTATGAGAACACTGGTAAGTAATTGTTACATGAGTGTGACTCTTGAGGGTAATAATTTTCGAGGAAACTGCCGTAAATATGTGCAGTTTTCTGTTTGTATTGCGTCAGAATAAGATTTCATGTTTAACAGGAGATTAGAAAGCAGCAAGATCACTGTAGTTAACAGTTTGTTTAGCTAAAATATCAACTGAGGATTTATTCTATTACACTGTGATCAATGTTTATTTGAATATCCATTAACATAGTTCTAATAGGAGAAAATCTGATGACAATATTTCTCTTATTACTCTATTCTTCTATTCATCTGAAGCTATATCATGAACTACTTGACAGGCCATATTCTAATCCACTATTGGAACCACTCTCCCAAACCAGTATTAAGTATTTTTTTATCCATCAATATTAGGTGACAAGGTCATTTTCCAAAGATTGCAAAATAATGCAAATATTCCAAATGAGAGAAACAATGAGATGAAATGGTGCAAGCAAAAAGTCCTTTTAGGATCGCATGCTATTAGTTAGAAAATGGAGCTTTCACTGATAGTTCCTAACCTGCCCAGGTGCAGTGTACCTTATGGAAGTTTGGGTAATGGAAATTCACCCTTACAGAGTTCACAAATCACGACCAAAATATTGAGAGATGGAATAAAAATTCACTCTATTGACATTTATGTGAAAAAAATAAATGAACATCAAATGTTCACAGAGATCTGAACTAGTTCACCAAGAACAATGATAACAGGCTGCTGGTTCACAGTGAAGGCCACTCAAGGGATTTGCTTTGGAAACTGACAAGGCAATTTCTTCTATTGATACTTGTCCAACAATATTTTATTAAGCAATTTTCAGTTTATTAAAACAACCACCATTTCTCTTCTCCCTACAATACAATCAGAATTCCCTTGCTTATAGACCACAAGCCCTCAGGAGCATTAGATTCAGTTAAGTTTATTATCACATACACCAGGGTGTAATGAAATTCCTTGCTCATGTGAAGCTCACAGAGTAAATAGTATACATTGTAGTAATAAATAGAACAATAAGTACTGTGATGAGCACAAAACAACAGAATGGTGCAAAGTAAAGTGGTGCAAACTGAAGTAGTGCAAAAGAAATGCTCAAGTGACAATAATGGAGAAAAAGTTCCTGTAGGAATGGATTTCCACTTATAACATGGGATTCAATGGGGAAAAAGGGTTCACATTACAGAAAATCATGATATGGACAGCTTTCTAGGAATGCAACCCCTCTGTAATGCAAGAGTACGCAGTAGTCCACTGTGTTTTCTGGTTGGTCTAAAGTGGTAATTCGTGAGATTTAGGCATACATAAGCCTCATAAAGGGAATAAAAAAAAGCAAATTCTCTGATGCTGGAAGAACTCAGCAGGCCAGGCAGCATCCGTGGAGAAAACCTGCCGGTCAAGTTTCAGGTCAGGACCCTTCTTCGGGACTGATGCTGCCTGGCCTGCTGAGTTCCTCCAGCATCAGAGTGTTTTTCTTCTAGATTCCAGCATCTGCAGTCCTTTGTTTCTCTAAAAGGAAAGCAAAAGTGTTTGGGCTTCTATTCTGCTATATTATCTATGGTTCGCCTTAAAGATGCTGAAAGCCTGTTATAAGTGCATGCCCTACAAGCTGCCTTTTCAGAGTTACTCATAAAATCCTGTTTATCTGCACCTGCGGTGTGGCCTCCCTAGTTCTTGGCTTTTTCACTTTGGTTGGATGCATTCTATTTTAGCTATTTTACACATTGCATTCTGCTGTATATTTATTTCAACGCTAACCATCAAGGACATTTTTCTCTCCAGCTGCTGGGCTGGTAGATTGATCATTTGTCTGAGAGTGACCCCTGTCCTTGGGGAGCTTGAGGATGAACAATGACCAATAGAAGGTCTTCCTATACCTGAGGTGTATCGCAGAGATTCAGGAATCATCCAAATAGGTAAATCCCCAAAAGTATTATGGGTATGTTTTGGCTGTTTTAGTTTGCCACTTACACTTACATAAGCAGAGTGGCCTCTCTGCAGATTATATCTGGACATGCTATAGAAGCAAAAATAGTTTTGGGAGGTTGAATGATTGCGGGTGCAATGGCTGATGTACACTACCTGTACACTCAGCTGGTTGTGAAAAGGTGACTATGATTCATGCAGAAGAGTGTACTACAATCACTTGAGATCTCATGCTGTTAGAAAAATATGAGTGAAGCAAGGCTTTTAATTGAACATTGCATTGAGGAGATGGGCCTTCCTGAGGTTTGTGCATGCATCAGATCCAGTGAAAGAATTGTACGTTTGTGTGGGTGTTTGGGATAAGCAGCCAATAAATGTTGAAGCTTGGCTGAGCTTTGGTTGGATTTTGGCATTAGTTCAGAGTACAGAACAGTTGGACTGCTGAATTTTGGCTTCAGCTGCAGTGTTTGACTCCACTGGCTGAGGAGGCCTGGCTCTTGTGTTCCCTGTATTGCTGAATTTCTCCAGGTGTGGCACCTTTTTGACTGCACACCCATTGCCCAGCATTTTCACCAGCCCAACCAGCCACATTCTGTAGCAGTAAGGATTCTGCAACATGAATGTTCACTTGGTGCCTGACCGCAAGTACTGAATAATGCAGGTCTGTGCCTGATATCTAGCCGGGATTCATAACACCTGGCTACTACAACCATCCTCAAATGCAACTCCATTCAATCATCTCCCACTTAGCCCGCCCACCCCCTACCTCTCAACCCCCACCAACCCCCCCCCCCCTTGACTTTGATCCAAATGGGCAGGTATTGGTTACCTTGGAGACAGAGGATATCCTCTGAAAATTTGGCTTTTGCTCCGATTAATAATCCAGGAAGACTTACAATGAGACCTATGTAAGAGCAAGAACTCTCATTCACCCTACAAAGGTTCTGATGTAAGGAGCAATCTAGTGCAATTTTACATTATACTCCTGAGCGGGTCTGCAAACTAAAGCTTATTTCCTACATTTCACACAACCTTGTTTTTGGAGGTGCTAAGCCATATGGTAACCCCAAGAGGAAATACAAGAGCAAGATGAAGAAGATGAGGAAAAGGAGGGAAAACTGAAGACTGAGCAGTGTTGCCAGATGCCAGAATTGCAGGCCATTCATCCCCTCCAGCCTGTTCTGTAGGACATAGAACAATACAGCACACAAACAGGCCCTTCAGCCCACAATGTCTGTGCTGAACATGCTAAACTAAATCTACAGAACATAGAACAGTACACTTCCATCTTTGGATATGATCATAACTGAGCTGATTGTAATTTCATCACTGCATTCCTACAGCTGGTTACATTTTACCCCTTTACTTTTAAGAATCAATCTACCTCCGTTTAAAATAAATTCAATGACTCTGATGTTCTGAGAAAAAAAGTAGCCTCCTCTGACTTATATGGGTGACCCCCTATTTTTAAACAGTGACTACCCCTGCACCCCCCCCCCAAGTTCTAGATTCTCTCACAAGAGGAAACATCCATCCTGTCAAAACCTCTCAAGATCTTTCCTGTTTCAATCAACTCCCCTCTCACTCTTCTAAACTCCAATAGTTGCAAGCCTAGCCTGTCCGAACTTTCCTCCTAAGAGAACACTCCCAATGCATATATTGGTTGATTAGACCTTCTCTTAACTGCTTGAACATATAAATATTCTCCCTTAAGTAAGAAGACCAATTCTGTAAATCATAATCTACACATGGTCTCACCAGTGCTTATATAACTGAACATAATCTCCTTGCTTTCGCATTCAGTTCCAAGATAAGGTATCTTTATTAGTCACATGCATATCAAAACACACAGTGAAGTGCATCTTTTTGTGTAGAGTGTTCTGGGGGCAGCCTGCAAGTGTCACCACGCTTCCGGCGCCAACATAGCATGCCCACAACTTCCTAACCTGTACGTCTTTGGAATGTGGAAGGAAACCAGAGCACTTGGAGGAAACCCACACAGTCACGGGGAGAACGTACAAACTCCTTACGGACAGTGGCTGGAATTGAGCCCAGGTCACTGGCACTGTAATAACGTTATGCTAACCGCTACATCACTGTGCCTGCCCGAGCAATTCTATGAGCAATAAATGATGACTTTCACTTAACCTTCCTAACAATTTACTGTACCTCCAGACTATCATTTTGTGAATCATGCAATACAACAATGTTACATTATTTTTCCTGCCAAATAGACAATTTCACATTTTCCCACATTATGCCCAATAGACAGATCTTTACCCACTCAGAACCTGTCTCTATCCCTCTGTAGCCTCCTTGTGTCCTTTTCATAACTTACTTTCCTGCCTATTTTGTATCATCAGCAAATTTAGCAACCATAATTTTGGTGCCTTTTTCCAAGTCTTTGGATTATATAGAGGAGAAATTGCCTTAAGCAATGCTTCCCTGTACCCTGCAAAGCAAAAGCATCATTGTTATAATGCAGTGTTTCCACAATTTTTTAGATCTCTCCAATGCTATGACCTCTAAAATAGAAACAGAAAATGCTGGAAATATTCAGCAGGTCAGACCACATCTGTGGAAGGAGAAAAAGGAGCTAATTTTTCAGATCAAAGACCCTTCATTAGAGGCCACAGGCCGATAGGTCAGAATGGGAATGAAATTGAAAATTAAAGTGTCAGACAACGGGAAGCTCAGGGTCACCCCTGCCGAATGAAGACAGATGCTCTGCAAAGCAATCACCTAATCACCCAAAAAGAAAAACCACTGGAGGAACGCAATGGGTGAAGCAGCATCTGTGGAGGCAAAGGAATGGTCGACATTTCAAGTTGAAACCCTGCATCAAGACCTACTGAGTTCCCCCAACATTGTTTTTGCTCCAGACTCCAGTGTCTGCAGTCTCTTGTATACCTCATCAACCAATCTGCGCTATGACCTCATTGGCCTTCCTCATGATCAACTCAGTGGTCAAGCAAGTAAACTTTACCTCATGTTTTTCTCTTCCCTTTATCTTGATATGAAGTATGAACTAACAATATCTCACCACCTTCCAGTTGTTTAATTGACTAGTTCTAATGTTGCTTTAAGGTGTTTCCCCTGTTGCAGGGACCTGAGAAGAGGTGCTTATCCTTTGTAAAGAGAAAGAAGAGGCTGGAAGGGTCTGAGGGAGGTTGTGGGAAAGTACAAGAGGCTTTTCCTTTCAGGTAAAGACCATTTTCTTTAAGCTTCACGCTGCTTCTCTGCTTAGAGTTGCCAACACTGGCTGCAGTCATTCCTTGAGGTTTACTGTGTGATGTTCTGACCACGTAGCATCTGACCATGTGATACCCAAACAGAAATGTTCTGACCACCACAGCATCTTTAGTCCCTTCCTTTCTTTCTTCTATCTCCTCTGGCCTCATATCCCCTGAATTTGCCTTCTTCTGTCTCCATCTCCAGAAAAAACTCCATAGGTCTCTCCAATTCCCTACCCTCTCTGTGTACCCATTCCCAAAGTTCCCGTTTCTGTCTCTGACCCATTTCCCATGCCCTTCAGTTCTCTCATTCCCTGTATCCCTCACCCCCACACACCTCGCCCACCTGAATTCCCACTTCCATGCTGCATGACTATATGAGTCTTTCCTTCTCCCCTTAACTCTTGGGTCCTCCAAATCTGATTGTTGATTCCATCTAGATATCATGTACTCCTTACCCCTCTCCCCACCAACACCTTGTCTTGGTCATGGCTTTGTGGGGAAATAGCCATGTGCTATTAACTATTAACTTCCGGACATCATTATTTCTGATCAGCACCCAGTGATGTTACACAGCAAGTACAAGATTTTCACCACAATGGGAAATTGAAAAGAAGAAATTGATTGCCTGGGTCAATGATTTCATCTTACTCGTATTTTGGTTGTAGTTCCAAAATGGACCCAATATCTGCTCATTGCTAGCATGGTACCAGGCATACTACTGCCAACTACTGTTTCCAAGCTATTACACATCATCACTTTTATTAAAATTAACACATTTATAATCTCATACGTTGAGTTCATTTCAATTTAATTGCAATGTTAAAGGTTGTTATTACTATCAGATGGAAATCATGAACAATGTAAAAGCTGAGCTATTGGCAGTTGGTTTGTCTGCTTGGGAGATGGGCATTGTGATTGACGAAAGCCTTAATCTAACAGCAGGTCTCATTTTGTTATGCTTTGGTATAACTCTGCTGGGGAAATAGTCTGCTACTTCAAATGGCTTCCAGCATACAAGCTTCTGATGAAAATGACGATAACCCTGAGGCAATGAAATTCCCACAACATGATTGTTATTCTTCTCCTCTCCAATTGAACAAGAAGTTATTTCAATACTTCAAGTCAATGGATTGTAGTAGTTCGGGAATGTGTGAAGGTCAAGAAAAAAATCAAGCAGCAGAGTGATTCTGCCTGACACAGCAAAGCACATTATAAAATAAATAGCAATGAATCCAGTGATTTAAAAGCATATCAATTCCGCTTCTGCTCTGAGGCAGTTTAAAGCTAATGGCCTGACAGGGTACATAAGCTGATGTACTAAAACTTGATTGTGGCTCCACTGGTTAAATATAGTTAGATGAATAGATGGATGAATATATAGATAAATGGATAGATAGATAGATAGATAGATAGATAGATAGATAGATAGATAGATAGATAGATAGATAGATAGATAGATAGATAGATAGATAGATAGATAGACAGACAGACAGACAGACAGACAGACAGACAGAGAGATACTATAGCTAGCATCATCTAAAATACAATTAGAACACTATAAAGAATTGGACAAGGAGTAAGGCTATTGGCACATTGAGATTGCTCAACTAGTCATGGGGTCATACAACATGGAAACAGGCACTTTGGCCCAACTTGTCCATGCTGACTATGTTGCCCAGCAAGCAAGTCCCATCTCCCTGTCATTGAGATTGAGATTGTTAATCATTGAGTCATTGAGATTGTTTTAATTAACTTCAATTTTCTGCACTACCCCAATATCTCTTGATTATTTTAGTATCCACAAACCTATAAAATTCTGATTTGAATATAGTCAATGGCATGTGCAACCATAGACCTATGGGGCAGTAAGTCCTTAAATATCCACAATCCTATGAGCAAAGGAATTTCTCCTTTTCTCAGTCCTATTTGGTTGACCGCTCATTGTGGGACTCTGATTCCTGGTTCTAGAGAGTAGACACACCCTTCTAGCGTCTCCACTGAGAAGCCCCTTAATTATTTTATGTTTCAATGAAATTACTTCTAATTCTTCTAAATTTAATTCTCCTACCAAAGGACAACTGTATTATTCCAGAAATTAGTCTTGTGAAGCTTTGTTGTATTTAAACTGAACAAATATACCTTTCCTTAGATAACCCAGAACAAAACTGAGTACAATAAAACTCTGATAATCTGTTATCCCATTGTTGTTTAAATAACCCCATGTTCAACTGTTTGCCGCACTCCCTTTAAACTTGCTTGGGCCCTATTTCCCACATTCCTTTTAAAATCACCAAGGCCTATTTCCAGTGCTCCATTTAAACCTGTTAGGCCCTCGAATTCTGCAATCCCTTTAAACTTAGTGGGCCTTGTTTCTCATGCTTCCCTTAAACTCAATGGGATCAGCGGAAAATTTGTTAGACCACAGCTTGTCATCTGGATGCTGGATTATTGGAGTTTTGTTGTGCGATCCACAGTATTCCAGGTGTAATCTTACCAAGACCCTATATAATGGGTGGGAGAAGATTACAAGCAGAGAAAAAGATTCACAGATGTTTTCAAAGGTTTTTGGAAGAAATGCAACATCCCCATTGGCTCCTGGGAACCACTGGCCCGTGACTGCTTAATGCAGAGAGAAAGAATTCATGATGGTACTGAGAACCTCAAAGCCATGTGTAAGTGACAAACGAAGAGCACCATCTCACAAACTACCCACCCATCAGGAACCTCCTGCTCCTTGTGTGGAAGAGTCTGTGGTTCCGACTTTGGTCTCATCAGCCACATCAGAACCTGTTCAAGTGGATACAGGTCACTCTTGATCTAAAGGGACTGCCTAAGATGCAGAGATATAACAAGAATTTGATTTGATTCTTATCATCCAACCCTTCGTAATAAAGTCTAACATTTCATTTTCTTTCCTAACTTCTTCCTGCACCTGGATAATACCTTTCAGTGAATGGATTAGTGGGAAATCTAGGACTTTTGAAATATATTTCCCAGT
This sequence comes from Pristis pectinata, assembly GCF_009764475.1. Taxonomy (NCBI): domain Eukaryota; kingdom Metazoa; phylum Chordata; class Chondrichthyes; order Rhinopristiformes; family Pristidae; genus Pristis; species Pristis pectinata. The sequence continues at coordinate 67,539,392 of NC_067411.1, forward strand.
CTCTCACCTTTCTATTTTTTCTTCCAAAGTAGATCACTTCACATTGTATTCTTATCCTTGTCCATTCACTTAATCTGTCTATAATCCTTCACAGCTTCTCTACATTCTCTTCACGGCTTGGTTTCCCAACAAGTGTTGTATCATCAGCAAACCTGAGTATCATAAACTTATTCCCCTCATGTTACTAATTTTAACAGAATATACAGAATGTAATCCAATCATTCATCATTAGCAGACCATACTAGTTAAAGCTTGCAAACCTGAATATTATCTGTTTATGTTTATTGTTACTCTAGTAATGTTCCTTACAACATAATTAAAATTGTCACTATTTTCTAGTTTATCAAACGTTTGATTTTGCAGGATTGGTAAAATACCTGTCATTTTATTTTACTGTCATCTTCAAGTTTTGTGTTTTAGTGAATAATCCTAAACACATTAGAAATTTAAATGGACAATGCTTACATCAAGTTGCTAATTCTCTATCAAACATTTTACACTTGCGGACAAAATTGAAATGACCCCCAGTGAGTTACTGTGAGGGAGTTTGCTAGCCAGCTATGTAATGAGACTGTGAGGTGAAACTGGACTTTATCAATAGCACGAAACATACAATAATGAATTGGCAGCCCATTTTCACACCGCACCCGGTTTTCTTTTCCATTGAGGCTGATGGCATGCTTTCCAGGCAGTACTTGTGAAAACCACATATGTTGGTTGTGAAATCTATGCTAGCCGACATGTGTTGAAAGCTCCTTGGCTCATTCTTCCAATTACTCGACCAGTCTCATGCTCCATAAACTTCCTTATTTTAAAAGCAAGGCTACATGCATCAGGATCTCTGTCCTTACCACCTATGGATGGATACAAAATAATTCCTGACCAGGTGCTCCTGGATCTTCCTGGACCATCCACAGAGAGCTCCCGCGCTCTTTTTTTCTATTGTTCACACAATGTTTTATCCTTAAACTCCTTCTAAATCCCCCAAGCTTGATGGATTGCTGCAGCTCTATGTAATAAGGACTTGCTGTATCTAATTAAGGGAGTCCCAAAACAGACATGATCCACCAAGTTTACACTAAGGAAAAGGAACATCCCTTGCCTCTCTTAATTTCTTACATGTTTCAAACAAGTTATGCCTCATTATTTTAAACTTTAGTGAGTACAAAGCAGCCTTATTCAATCTCTCCTCGTAGGACAATTCCTCTCCCCAGGAACTGTTCCAGTGAATTTACACAGAACAGAGATTCTGCAGATGCTGGAATCTGGAGCAACACACACAAAATGCAGGAGAAACTCAGCAGGTCAGGCAGCATCTATGGAGGGAAATAAACAGTCGACGTTTTGGGTCGAGTTTCTTCATCAGGACTGGAAAGGAAGAGGGCAGAAACCAGAATAAAAAGGTAGAGGGATGGGGAGGGGGAGGGGGAGGGGGAGGTCACAAGCTGGCAGGTGATAGGTGAGTCCTGGTGAGAGGGGGAAGGTAGGTGGGTGGGGCAAGGGGGATGAAAGGGAGTGATGTAAGAAGCTGGGAGGTGAGAGGTGGAAGAGGAGAAGGGTTGAAAAAGGAATCCGGTAGGAGAGGACTAGACCATGGAATAAAGGGATTAGGAGGGAGGTGATGGGCAGGTCATGAGGTCGGGCAGGGGAAAGAGAAGGGGTGAGGGGGCCACAGGAATGAGGGAAAACAAAATGGGGAGAAAGGGGGGGAAAGGGGGCAAAAACAGAGGGGAGGAGTTACCGGAAGTTAGAGAAATCGATGTTGATGCTGTCAGGTTGGAGACTACCAAAGCGGGATATGAGGTGTTGCTCCTCCAGCCTACATCTGGCCTCAACGTGGCAGTAGAGGAGGCCATGTATAGACATGTCAGTCTGGGAATGGGATGTGGAATTAAAGTTGCTAGCCACTGGGAGATCCTGGCCCTTGCGGCGGACGGAGCAGAAGTGCTCCACGAACGGTCACCCAATCTACATCGGGTCTCACCGATGTAGAGGAAGCCATACTGGGAGCACGGATGCAATAAATGACATCCTCGGATTCCTCGCATCTGTTCCCATGATGAGGCTTTCCATTCCAGGACATTGCAGAGATCCTCTTTTTTCAGTGAATGGAGTTTGTCTTCCACCACCATGAATGCCCTCACCCATATCTCCTCCATTTCCCGTACATCTGCCCTCACTCCATCTCCCTCCTTCCACTTTCCACAGGACATAACAGGGACAGGTTCCCCTTGTCCTCACCTACCACCCCACGAGCCTTTCACATCCAACACATCAATCTCTGCAACTTCCACAACCTCCAATGGAATCCCACCACTAGGCACATCTTCCCCTCCCCCCCCCCGCTATCCACAGGGATTGCTTTCTCCGCGACTCCCTAGTCCACTCTTCCTCCCCAGCAATCACCCTCCAGATACTTATCCCTGCAACTGTACAAAATGTTACACCTGCCCCTACACCTCCTCCCTCACTACCATTCAGGGCTCTAAACAGTCCTTCCAGGTGAGGCACTGCTTCACCTGCAAATCCAGGGGTGTCATTTATTGCATCTGGTGCTCCCGGTATTCCTCTACATTGGTGAGATTCAATGTAGATTGGGTGACGACTTCATCGAGCACCTTCATTCTGTCCGCCGCAACAACCAGGATCTTCCCATGGCCAGCCACTTTAATTCCACTTCCTATTCCCATACTGACATGACTATCCACGGCCTCCTCTACTGCCACATTGAGATCAGAGACAGGTTGGAGGAGCAACACCTCATATTCCGGCTTGGTAGTCTCCAACCTGATGGCATCAACATCGATTTCTGTAACTTCTGGTAACTCCTCCCCTTTGTTCCCCCCCCCCTTTTTACCCTCCCTTTACCCCCTTTTGTTTTCCCTCATTCTTGTGGCCCCCCCACCCCTTTTCTTTCCCCTCCCCTCCTCATGACCTGCCCACTTCTTCCCTCCTATTCCCCACCTCCTTCTCTTTATTCCATGGTCCACTGTCCACTCCTACCAGATTCCTTCTTCTTCAGCCCTTTGTCTCTTCCACCTAACACCTCTCAGCTTTTTGCATCATTCCCTTTCATCCTCCCTCCTCCACCCACCTACCTTTCCCCTCTCACCTGGACTCACCTGTCACCTGCCAGCTTGTGCTATTCCCCCTCTCCCTACCTTTTTATTCTGGTTTCTGTTCTCTTCCTTTCCAGTCCAGATGAAGGGTCTTGACCCAAAACATTGAGTTTTCCTCCATAGATTTCCCTCCATAGATGCTGCCTGACCTGCTAAGTTCCTCTAGAACTTTGTGTGTATTGCTAGTGAATTTACATACTGTCACTTCCAAGGCAAGTATATTTTTCTTTGGTACAAAGCTATGGTGCAGATTTTTGGCATCCTCCTCATGGTGTATTTTTCTAGCTAATTTTATTTCATCAATCAAACTTGGATGCATTAAACTCTGTCCTTTCATCGAAGCCATTACCTAGGTTGTAAGTAGCTGAAGATTCATTACTTATCCTTGTCACATCCCTGTAACTGCCTGCCAATCAAAAAAAACTGTCTTATCCTACTCTCTGTTCTTGTTATTAGACCAATCCTTGCTGAATGTTGATATATTACCCCTAAACCTGTGAGCCTTATTATATGCACCAACCTTTTGTGTGGTACTTTATTGAATTCCTTTTGAAAACCCAGAGGTACCATATCCATTATTCTCTCTTTGTCTAAACTGGTTGTACATCTCAATGAGGTATGTCATGATTTCCCTTTCACAAAACCATGTTGAGTTTCCCTAATCTTAATAATAGATTCCAGAATTTTGCAAATTCCTGTTGTCAGGTTAATTGGTCTGTTATTCCCTAATTTCTCCTTTCCTCCTTTCTTGAATATTTGTGTCATATGTGTTACCTTCCAATCTGCTGGGATTATTCCAGGGAATTTTGCAGTTTTGTGACATTTTGTCCCAGAAGAAGGAAAAGTGCATGAAAGTGCGTGGCCTGGTCAAAAGATATAGTAGTTTGAGGAAGAGTATTACAGATACAGTTGAGGTGGTGAGGGATAGCAATCATGTGCATAGCAGTACATGTAGGTGGTGAAGTAGGAGCAGATATAGCAGTGTGGGAAATATTACCTTTCTGCCTAAGACAACTTGTTAATTATTGATCTTGTCTGTCACATGAATTTGGAAAACGGAAAGCTAATACCATGGTAGAGAATGGCATAGGTCCATGGATGTTATTTTAAGGAGTAAACCTACTAGAATTGGGCATTTTAATATGATAGGAATATCCTATTAAGTGGTCTCTGTTCATTCACATTTTGTCCCTTCTCGCCTGTAAAACTTTCCCATTTTTATTGCCAGATGGAATAGAAAAAGTTCCAAGTTTTCCTTGTACCAATATTAGCGATGTCACTCAAACATGAGAATTTATTGCAGACTTTGTGCAGACTTTACATTTATACTCTTAAAATGTTGTACCTTTATAAAGTCCACCCTATATATGAGGTAAAATTATTAGATTAACTGTACAGAGTGAATAAAAGGCACAGCCTAATCAGACAATAGATTTCTACTGCCTTAACATGTAATCAATTAATTAAATCAAGATGCTTGTATGTGTCCAACTTTTCAATATTGACTTTGCAGTTTGCAATTGGCAATTACTATAAATATAAAGAGCACCAAGAGTAACAACAGGGCAACTTTTACTTCCAAGATTCGTACACATGTACTTGTTCTAAAATTGCAAACCTAACTTTTAAACAATTGCACATATACAAAGCCTGAGCAATTTGTAGCAAGTCTGACTTTGAATCTATCGATAAATATTCCCAAGGTTAGTCGATGGCTCATCCAAGCCAACAATATAGACATACTATTGATGGCTCTAAGAAGTTGAGAAGACAGGCCACCCACTCGGAGAGCAGATAATGGACTTGGGAAATGTTATCGAGGAAGTTGACAAGGACTGAAGGGCTGGGGCTCAGCTTGAAGTCAAAAAGAACAGCAAGGTTGCAGACAAACTATTTCAACTTAATACAGTGGCTCGTGGGGGTGATATTGTGAGGTCCTCAGCTGTGGACCAAAGAAAGATCACATTATTTTCTAAAAGCAATGATGTTAAGAAATGATGAAATGTTTCATGTTTCAACTACAGGAATTAGCAAAAGCTTGTGGAGTAAATATAATCTATAAGACTAATTAAATTCTGAAAAAAAGACAGAAAATGCTAGAAATCAGGCAACATCAATAGAAAGAGAGAAACATTTAACTTTTCAGGTTGATGATAGGTCATTAACCAGACATGTTAACTCTGTTTTTCTGTTCACAAATACCTGCGAGTAGTTTTAGTATTCTCCGTCTTAAATTCAGATTTTCAGCAACTGCAGGTTTTTTTTACTTTTCAATTGCTGATTAAACTGGTCCTTAACACAAAAGGTCCTGAAGTAATGCCACTAATGCATAGTGATCTGATGAGTTGCAGTGAGGAGCATCACATTCAGTTCTGGCTACTGCAGCTCAAGAAGAATACATGAGCCTATAGGGTATGTAGCACAGATTCATCAGAACGATGGAGACACAAGAGACTGCAGATGGAATCTGAATGATAACAGGACCAGCGTAGTTAGATTATGAAGCCAGTTTACAAAGACGAGGTTTATATTCCTTTGAATATAGAAAACTCAAGGAGGAACTAATTGAGGTGTTTAAGACAATTAAACATGCTTAAGAACATTGAAAATGGAACATAGAACAACACAGTACAGGAACAGGCCCTTCAATCCACAATGCCTGCGCTGACCATGATGCCAATTTAAACTGCACATCTGCCTGCTCATGGTCCAATTCCCTCCATTTCCTGCCTGTTCATATGTCTGTCTAAACGCCCCTTAAATGTTGTTATTGTATCTGCTTCTACCACTTCCCCTGGCAGCCCATTCTAGGCACCTACCACTCTGTTTAAACTCTCACCTGCCATCAGATAGTTGATATTTCCACCCTGGGGAGAAAAGGACTCTGATGATCTTCTCTATCTATACCTCTCCAAATTTTCTATACTTCTATCAGGTCACTCCTCAGCCTCCAATGTTTCAGAGAAAACAATTCAAGTTTGTCCAAACTCTCCTTATAGCTAATACTTTCTAATCCAGGCAACATCTTGGTGAACTTCTGCACCCTCTCCAAAGCCTCCACATCCTTCCTGTAATGTGGTGACCAGAATGGTACACAATACTCCAAATGTGGCCAAACTAAAGTTTTATTCAGCTGCAGCATGACTTCCCGACTTTTAAACTCAATGCCCCGACTGATGCATTCACAATGTATATCTCGTCACCTCACTTGTGGTCTTTTCAGGATTGTGTCAGGGTAGAAACTTAATTTCAGGAAAGATGGGCACTGATTTGGGAAAAGCTTTCCTTCTGTTATGTATTTATTGACAACAGTAAAGGGGAGGCAACTGTATGGTATATTATGGAAACTAAATCCTGCAATATCATAAAGACAATAACTATATAAAAAATCTCATTCAACAGTCTCTGAGAAATATTTGACACTTAATATCACCTCATATATCAGAATTACACTGGCAAAGTGCTTCACAATTTGTTTAATATTGACATTTATCACTTCTGCTATCTCAGGATTGTTACAGAAAGATTGGAAATTAAATTTCAAAATTAACATACTGCAAGTGACATTTTTTATGTGCTGCTATGTTTGTTTACATCAAAGCAGTAATGAAGCTTTGATTAAGAAAGATGTGACATTGACCAAGACTCAGATCAAATGTAATCTCAAAGGCCTGCAACCCTCAAAGGATTAATATAATACGAGACAGTTATACCCTGTTTTTAATGTAATTTAAAAAATGTTAATCATAGCTTAATATTTTCCTTATAATCAACGGAAAAAGAATGATAGAGATCTTTCCCAAATGTGCATTACCTGGTTTAGTTTGTTTGTCGTTACACTATAAATTTTCTGGGGCTTCCAAGTAGAAATAGCTATCAAAATTGTAACTTCCAGTGCATTCCCTTAGAGCCAATCCTTTCCCTGATATTATGTAGTCATATAAGTACAGTTAGTGTTCAAGGCAGCAGCAATTACTGCAAGGATTTCTGAGGCATCTGCATTTGTTGTGGCCATGACAGATTACATTATTGTGTCCCTACACAGAAGTTTTTAATGTGCTAATCTTGCACAGAAAATACACTGTAATGTCTAAATCTCATTTTTCACATCGCCTGAATGTGTCAGATGGTGGTGTGCAGATGTCACAAAATAATGAAGTCATCAATTATAAAATGATCCAAAAAGATGTGTAAAAGGATTTTGATGATAGATGACTAAAGCTGATCCAATTTTGACATAATTTAACCTTGTCATTCATTTCTCAGGAAACCACATTGGAGCCTTAATAAATCCCTCCCCTCCACTGATGATTTAAACAGCTGCACAGACAAATAGAGTTGTTTTGTTCTGTGGACAGTGCTATTAACATAACTGTAAGACTTCTTCAATTGCACAAACAAGGGTGTGACAATTGTCAGTCACAAAGTTTACTATCTGCATGTGAATAACTTGGCAATTCAATAGTACTGTTCCTTCTGTTTGAATCTATTGTCAAGTTTTTAACCTCTCCACTCCCCCACCCACAAAATAACATGATAAACCAGTCAGATACTTAGGGCATGACAAAGGCTGTGCTTTCTTTAATGAATGTGGTTTGTGTAAAAATAATGTAACAATGTACTTCTTTCTGATGCCCACCAGATAGGACATCCTGTGTAATGTATGCAAGAAAATGACAGGACAGGTTGAGAAAGAGGTCTAAAAGCACATGGGATCTTGGACTTTTAAAATAGAGGTATAGAATATAAAAATAAGGAAGTCATAATATAATGAATTTTTATAAAACATTGTTCTGGCCACAACTGAAGTGTTTAACTGAGCAACAAACAACCTGCTGGAGGAATGCAATTGGTCAGGCAGCACCTGTGGGAAGAAAGGAATTGTTGATGTTTCGAGTCAAAACCCTGCATCAGGACCCTGTGTTTAAATGAGTTCTGAACATCAGACTTTAGGAAAAGCCTTTGGAGAAGGCACAGAACAGATGTGCCAAAGTAATTCTGATAATGAGGGACTTCAGTTTTGTGGATAGACTGGAGAAGCTGGATTGCTCTTGAAACAAAGGATGCTGCGATGGGATCTGATAGAGATATTTAAAATTATGTAAAATATAGGTAAGTAGATGGAGAGAAACTCTTCCTGTTGATGGAGGGTCAAAAAAAAGGGTACATAAAACAAAGGGGATTAGCAAAAGATCACCAGCATCTCTACTTACATAGAAGTTTAAGAAGATTTGACATCTCATCGAAGACTGTGACAAACTTCAACACATGTGCAGTGGAAAGCATTCTGACTGGTTGCATGATGACCTGGTAGAGGAACTCCAAGGCACAGGAATGCAGGACACTACAGAGTGGTGGACTCAGCCAGTTTCTTCACGGGTACAGTTTTCCCCACCATCAAGGACATGTACAACAGGCAATGTCTCAGGAAGGCAACATCCATCATTAAGGACCTCCACCATCTGGGCCATACCTTCTTCTCAATGCTGCCATCAGACAGAAGCTATAGGAGCCTGAAGGCCCACACCTCAAGTTCAACAACAGCTTCTTCCCCACTGCCATTAGTTTCTTGAACTGACCAGAAAAACCCTAACACTACCTCAGACTATTCTTTTTATCTCTCTTTCAACTTGCAATAATGTTGTTATGTTTATTTTATTTATTTTGTGATGTAAGTTATGTATAATGTACGTTAATTTAAATTGATTTTCTTTAAATTTTTTATATTTTATTTACAGCGTGGTAACAGGCTCTTCAGGCCCAACGAGTCCGCACTGCCCATTTTAAACCCAAATTAACCTACCCGTATGTCTTTGCAATATGGGAGGAAACCAGAGCACCCGGAGGAAACCCACTCAGACACAGGAGAATGTACAAACTCCTTACAGACAGCGACGGGAATCGAATCCTGATCGCTGGTGCTGTAATAGTGTCGCGCTAACCGCTACGCTACGTGTTTGTCATGTTCATAATGTACTATGCTGCTGCTGATAAAAGCTATTTTTCATGTCATTTATACCCTGGGTATGTATGCCCATGACAATAAACTTGAACTTGAAAAGACTCATTAGAGACATAAGGAATTTTTTCACACAGTGGTTAGGGCCTGGAATGCACCGCCAAAGGTAGTGGCAGAGGCAGATTCAATTCCGCATTCTAAAAGGGAGCTGGATAAAGATCTGAAAGTAAATTATTTCCAGGATTGTGGGAAGAGATCAAGTGAACAGGATAGCCGGATAGCTCTTACATAGAGCTGGGCCCAAACTTGAGAGCCTGAGTGGTCTCCTTCCATGCTATAACCATTCTGTGATGTAAATAGGTTCGGCCATCATGCACACAATGCACCTGGAACATTTGTGCAAAGCAACAGTCAGCACAGCATTCTCCCACTAGCAACAGTATATCTGTTTGTGTTTGTTGTGTGCAAATTTATATTTCAAAATAGACTATTGGACTCCATTTCTTGGTCCAAGGCATTGCCAGCATTCATTTTCATGCGGGCTCTCCCAGTCACACGTCAGAACTTTGGAAAATGGTTTGAGGGTTTGAAAGAATTCCCAGAGAAATTCTTTAAAACAAATAAATAATGATGCCTATGATGACAACAGACCATGGTTTTGTTCTGTTAATTGTACCTCAGCATTTTGCAGAGATCTCATTCGTGATCCAATTTTAGCATCTCAACCTGTAAAGGAGCAGGAATGAGGTAAGAATAGCCCTTATATATCTGCATTGTCCCATCCCAATACAACTTCTGCAACCTCCCTCCAAACAGCATCCCCCCCACCCCACCCCCCCCCCCACCCCTTCACCATCCTCCTGCAACCCCTTATCATTTTAAGTCCTTAATCTGAGAGCTGTAAATTGTTGTATTAAGATATATAGGGTGAACAATTGTTTATTTGCTCGTATTTCTCTCATCTGGAAAGCACCTTGACATCAAACAAATCTGGAGTGGTTTCAGTGAGACATGAGCATAATTTGGACATACGTCCCCTTTAAGTTTCTTGGCTCTAGACTAGGACCTGTTTGGCTTTGTGTCCATTTTCAAGTCAAACAAAATTTTAAATTAAGCTTAGAGGGGTTTCCAAAACCAGCATACAAGTGCAAATAGAATGATGGTTTAATTATCAGGATTCACGTCATTTCCATTCCCATTATTTTCATTGGTATACCTTTCAACCAGCTAAGACTCGTCCTGAGCAATGTAGCAATGATCCTTTTAAGGTTGTCTACAACCTGAGCAACTTGTGACTTTATTTCAGAATTTTTTTCTCTCTGTTTAGGGAATCAATTAACTGCATTCTGAATCTGACAGAGTGAGGAACTCTCATTAGCAGTATATTTTCAATCAAGTGCACAATGAGTGCATATTCTCTAAGTGGATATACTATATAGATCTCCCTAAGGAAATTCTCCTCTTTGTAACCATACTAGAGGAGGAGAAGAAGGAGAACTAAAGTGAGTAGGAGAATGTGAGGCAGCATCAAAAGAACATATGATTATCCTGCTATTACTTCTGTCAAGAATAAATAGTACCTCAAGATTATGTTCTGATACTGTAGTTATAATGGATGCAAAACTGTCAATGTTGCCACCCTTACACAATGGAATAAGTAGCAACTTTTTATGTGTTGCATATTGGTAGGTTAACACATCAATCCAAACATTGCTATCAGTGGTCGTCGTTGTGGCTATCCCTCAAGGTTGAGGATGATGGTCATCATTCCGTTGATCTATTTATGGGCTCTCAAGTGGTTTATGAGTCCAATCTTGGCTCTAAAAGTTCTTCCGCATTCAGGACAGGTAGTTCCAGATGACAGATTGGGCTTTGTTTGTTGCTGCCTCTCTTTCCACCTTCTTCTCTTTTCCTCTAATTCCTCACATCTGTTGGCTTTGAAAGTTGCTGTTCCTTCTCGGATGATGGTTTGCCAGAGTTTCCTGTCCTTGGCACTGGTTTCCCAATTGTTGATGTCGATGTTACATTTCTTCATATTGGCTTTTAAGATGTCTTTGAATCTCTTCTGTTGTCCGCCTCTTTTATGTTTGCCTACTTTAGGCTGGGAGTAGAAGATTTGTTTCTGCAGATGTTCGTCTTTCATCTGAACAACATGACTGCTCCACTTTAGTTGGTTTTTGATAACGTAGGCTTCAATGCTTGTTGTTTTTGCTTCAGTTAGCATGCTGACATTGGTTCTTCTATCTTCCCAGCTAATATTTAAGATGTCTTGAATACACCATTGATGGAACTTTTCAAGTGCCTTCAGATGTCGTCGGTATGTTCTCCAGGTTTCTGATACATACAGGAGCATTGGGATCACCACTGCTTTGTGCACTAACATTTTAGTGTCTGTTCGGATGTCACAATCATGAAAGACTCTTATTTGGAGAGGTCCAAAAGCTGCTCCAGCGCAACTAAGACGACGTTGGATCTCGTCATTAAGGACATTGGAGGAGAGGTGACTTCCAAGATATGGAAAGTGGTCCACGTTTTCCAGGGTTGTTTCGCCAAGTTGAATTGATGATTCTATCCGATTTGTCTCAGATGGTGATAGTTGGTAGATGACCTGAGTCTTCTTGGAATTGATGGTAAGTCCAAGTTTCGTGTACACACGGTTGAAAGCAGTCAGAATCTGTTGTAGGTGGTTTTCTGAGAGAGCTGCAACACAGAGAGCTTGCAGCTCTCTATCGGTGGTACCCTTCACACCAACATGCTGGACTGTTTTGCAGCTTTCTCCAGTGTAAATTTGGTTTATTATTATTATTATCACATGTACCAAGATCAAGAGTCCATCTTATTGCACAAGAGGTCCATTCAATAGTCTTATAACAGCAGGATAGAAGCTGTCCTTGACCTGGTGGAATGTGCTTTCAGGCGTTTGTACCTTCTGCTTGATGGGAGGGGGGAGAACGGAGAATGTTTGGGGTGGGTGGGGTCTTTGATTATGTTGGCTGCTTTACTGTGGTAGCAAGAACTGTAGACAGAGTCCATGGAGAGTCCTGTTTTCCGTGATGTGTTGAGCTGTGTCCACAACTCTCTGCAGTTTTTGTGGTCTCAGGCAGAGAGTTGCCATACCGAGATGTGGTGCATCTGGATAGGATGCTTTCTATGGTGCATCTATACAAATTGGTGAGGATCAGTGAGGACATGCTGAATTTATTTAGCCTCTTGAGGTTCTTGTGCGCTTTCTTGGCTGTGGCGTCTACGTGGTTGGATCAGGACAAGCTATTGGTGATGTTTACACATAGGAACTTGAAGCTCTCAACCATCTCCACCTCAACACCATTAACGTAAACTGATATAATTGATGTAATCCAGCAGTGACATGTCTAAAACCTCAGGTATTTGTGAACAAATTTAACTATAAATTATTCTGAAATTGCTATGTTTTATTGCATATGAGGCTTAAGCGAGTTTTTGATAGAGTTATGATCTGCAATTGCTGCTCAGCAAACTCTTCAGCTCAAAAAACTAATTGAAGCTTATGTGCCTGGATTGTAATTTCCCCCAGATAAATAATGCAAACAAAATAGATGTTAGAGTGATGTGAGACTGTTTGTTAAAAAGTTATACACTTACTTACACTATTTCTACTTCAAGCTTAATCTTACTTGTTCCAAATTTTATTCTGCACTGTAAAATATTTAAAACTTTACTGTTTCTCTTTATACAGATTCTGCCTGACCTGCTGAGAGTTTCCAGCATTTTCTGCTCTTATTTCAGATTTCCAGGACCTGAATTTTTTTAATTTTCATTCACCACCAGGAAATTAGTGTTACTTTAAATTGCTACAGGTTTTTGAATCAGCTGCCCACATAATTTGTCCTGAAGTTACGGAGGATCTACTCCCTAGGTTGACTTCAAAATATTTAAATGAGCTGACCAAAAATTCCAGCCATCTCAATGACACAATGAACTAGCAGGCGGAAATCTCTACTTACTGTACTTCCATTGAAGCACCATAAATTTCATGGCAAATTTGTCAACCTGACTATGACTTTGAATTTGCAGCCTTTTTTGTTTCCTAATCATTTTGCAAGATCCACCTGCACACCTCAGAATTTGTGAACCGACGAAGTGGAAGTCAGAGGTTGAAGATTTTTGCCTACTTAAGTCATTATGTACTGGCGTGTCATCTCAAGGTACAGCCTAAAGGGCAATTCTGGTGTACATTAGCATCTGTTACCCAATTTATACATTCTCTAGTAATTAACAATCTGCTGGACAAACTCAGTGGATCGAGCAGCATCTGTTGGGGGAAAGGAACTGTTGATGTGTTGGGTTGAAACCCTGCATCAAGACTCCAAATTCCAGCATCTGCAATTTCTTGTGTCTCTAATTTTACAAAGGGTTTACTTAAAGGAACAAGACATTGTGCCATCAATTTCTTTCAGTATTTCAATATTTGCAACTCTTAGATAGTTTTATTTCGAGGGACCTGGAATGGTTGGCACTGTTATTTTGACAAGGAAACTAAAGGGTAAAGATGCTGCGTCAACTTGTTCACAAAATGGAAAGGGGATAGTAGCTAGGCAATAATAGTAAGGATTTCTTTCAGCTATGTTAGTAGACAGAGCGATTAGAGTATATAGAATGGACCTTGTAGGCACATTTCAACCGAGTCCCATGTTATGATGAAGGTGATAGGGGCAAATTTCAGCTTTGAACAGAAGTTCATATTCGTGGAAAGGGCAATTGGGTAAGTTTGTCACAGGGAGCAATCAAATATCATCCATTTTGTTGTTGAATTATATTTAACTCTCTTCTTTCACTTACATTTAACTCTCTGCTTTTACTTCTGAGGATGATTTAGCATTAGTGAACTGATAGACATCAAAATTGACTATTTAAAATTGCTAATAAATTGGTCTCTAATATAATTTGTTCCCTTAAATCAGACAGGCCCTAATGGTTTAAAACCAAAGGTACTCAGAGAAGTGAAGGCTGTATAATGGCATCCACTGGATCATGTATTTATCAGCTGGGATAAAAGCAACTTCAATTTCTTACCGGTACAGTCACGTTGCTAATATTACTGATTGCCTCAATGACTACCGTCTGGTGGCACTTACATCAACCATAATTAAGTGCGTCGAGAGGTTGGTTATTGCGCGAATCAACTCCTGCCTCAGAGATGACCTGGATCCACTCCAATTTGCCCACTGTCGCAACAGGTCAGCAGCAGATGGGATTTCTCTGGCTCTTCACTCTGCTCTGGACCATCTGGGCAACAGGAACTCATACATCAGGCTGCTGTTCATCGACTGCAGCTCAGCGTTCAACACAGTCATCCCATCCAAACTCATCATCAAGCTTCAAGACCTGGGCCTCTGTACCTTCCTCTGCAATTGGATACTCAACTTCCTCATCGGCAGAACTCAATCAGTGAGGATTGGTAACAACATCTCCTCCTCACTGATCATCAACACAGGTGCACCTCAAGGCTGTGTGCTTAGCCCCCTGCTCTACCCCCTATACACACATGATTGTGTGGTTAAGCACAGCTCCAATGCCATCTTCAAATTCGCTGATGATACTACTATTGTTGGACGAATCACAGGTGGTGATAAGATAGCTTACCGGAGCGAGATGGGACACCTGGTTGAGTGGTGTGGCAACAACAACCTCTCGCTCAGTGTCAATAAAACTAAAGAGCTGATTGTCAACTTCAGGAAGGGGAAGGAGGGTGAACATACACCAGTCTACAATGGGGGAATCAGCGGTGGAGAGAGCCTGCAGCTTTAAATTCCTGGGTGTTGACATCTTGGATGACCTGTCCTGCGCCCAGCACATAGATGCAATCATAAGGAAAGCATGTCAGCGTCTTTACCTTCTTAGGAGAGTAAGGAGGTTCGGCTTGTCACCGGACACTCTACCAAACTTCCACGGATGTACTATTAAAAGTATCCTGACTGGTTGCATCATGGTCTGGGACAGCAATTTGAATGCACAGGAATGTAAGAAGCTGCAGAGAGTAGTGGACTCAGCCCAATACATCAGGGGCACATCCCTCCCCACCACTGTCAGTACCTACAGGAGGCGCTGCCTCAAGAAGGCAATATCTATCATCAAAGATCCCTACCATCCAGGCCATGCCGTCTTTACGCAGCTACCATCGGACAGGAGGTACAGAAGCCTGAAGTCCCACACCACCAGCTTCAAGACCAGCTACTTCCCTTCAACCATTCAGTTCTTGAACCAACCGGCAAAACCCTAATCACTACGGTTTAATAAGATAAGATATCTTTATTAGTCACATGTACATTGAAACACACAGTGAAATACATCTTCTGCATAGAGTGTTCTGGGGGCAGCCTGCAAGTGTCACCACGTTTCCAGCGCCAACATAGCATGCCCACTGCTTCCAATCCCGTACATCTTTGGAATGTGGGAGGAAACCGGAACACCTGGAGGAAACCCACGCAGACACCATGGTCATAGCAAAACGATGACCACTTTGTATTAAAATGGACCTTGTTTTTTTTTGTTCTAATTGTGTTTTCTTGTAAAAATTGTGTATAATTTATGTTCAATTTATGTTTTTCTTGTGAATACTGCTTCTACGATGCTATGTGCCTGTGATGCTGCTGCAAGTAAGTTTTTCATTGCACCTGTGCATACATGTACTTGTGCATATGGCAGTAAATGCAACTTTGACTTTAACCCACTTGTGGTGTCAGCCACCCTGGTCTGCACTGACTTAACTCTATTAGTTCACTGCAATCTGAAAATGTTCTCATGGTTGGAGGAAGGTCCAGATGGTGCTTATATGTGAAAAAAGGATGTAAGTAGGAACCTTGTGGGGGGTTCAGGCTATTTAACTTAATATGAATTGTAGACCAGTTGCTTTACAGATTATGGGAAATGCATTTTGTGATCACTTGAGAAGACTTGCAGCTAAGGAAAATTCTCACATGGTTTTTGAAAATGGAGGTGTTCTCAAAGAAGATTTATTGTTTTTTTTTGGAGGGTACAATTCTGGTTAGTGATGGCAGCCAGATAGATAACGTATGTATGGACTTACAACATGTTTTCAATAAAGTTCCACACAAGAGACCATTAAGTAAGGTTGAATTCCATGGGATTCATGCTCACGTTCTAAACTGAATTATGAATTGGTTATATGTACTTTTGTTGAGAGTCATTATTAATGGTGATTGCTCTATGTAATGGTCATTAGCCAAAGGACCTTGCTCTTCACCAATTGCTCTTCATCATTGCTTTTATGAAGACAATGGTAGTGCAATCTTTGGAAGTAATTTTAAATTTTGCTGGTGCTATAAAGCAGACAGCTGCCTACCTTAATCTTCTCTGAGTTTCCTTTCCATTAATTTTATTTTTATGGAAAATTAAGCTGCAAGTGACTATTTGGATAATTGCCAAGAGAAAACAAAAGCAATTGCACTTTTATATCATTTAATGTTGATAAATTCAGTGCAATGCATTTTAAATCCAGGTATTTGATTCAGAATGGGTTCTGAGAGCACCATCCATGACCAGAATTCTTGACTTTAGAGGAGGCACATTGGGTATATAGTTAGGGAAATGAAATACAAGACTAAAAATATAATGGGTAAGAATCTTAAGATACGGTCTTGAGTACAGTCCCAGTTTTAGTCACCTCACATGATGTGGAATATTGAAGCCCTGAAGGCCTGTGGGTCAGTGCCTTAGGGTTCTTGGTTATTGGGTAAGCTTAGGGCACAGATGCTTTCTTTACCAAATAAGTTGGCTCAGGGCGGATATGACTGAGGACCTCAAAACAATGTATTCTGATTGGATGGTAGATAATTTGACCTATTTTGGGAAAAATTGGAAACATCAGCTGCCTACCGTATATCTTTTCTGAATTTCTTTTCCATTGATATCTACGTTAAGTTGCAAATGGACAACAATCCAAAAGTAGCTATTTGGATAATTGCCAATACAAGGTTCAATTTGGACCCAGGGATAACCAATAAATGTTTGCCTTACAGCAGAAAGAATTGAAAATACATTGGGAAATGTTGCTTCTCACGAGGTTGAAAACCTTTGGAGCCGATAACTAGGGAACATAGATTCATGATCAGCTTTGAAAAGGGAGCTCAGTGTGTTCCAGCAAGTAGAAGACTTATTTAGATATGGAACCAAAGGAAGTTTATTGGAAGTTGCAGTGGTTACTATATCAATTACAGAAGGTTCCTGTAGCTTGATTACTTGCCTTCAAGGCTTCCAGAGGAATTTCTCAGTAATTTTCTTTTCTTTCATCTTTTCCTTCGCCGTTGGATCAGGTGATTGTGTGAACCTGGTGTGGCTGATGGAGCAGACGTGGTCTGCATGTTGGTACAAGCCAAGATCATCTGCACAGATTGAAAAGAAAACAGATGTGCATCACATCTGGTACACTAAATGAACACTAACAAATGTAAAAAAAACAAACTGCTAGAAGACAAGCATCATCTGTAGAGGCAAAGGGATGGTCAGCGTTTCAGGTTGAGACCCTGTATCAGGACTAAGAGTGTAGAGGGAAGATAGACAGTATATAGAAGTGATTGGGGGGGGGGGGGGCAGGGGTTGAGACAGAGGCTGGTAGGCGATTGGTGAAAACAGATAAGGGAGGGGTGATGTGCAGATGGAACCAGGTGGGGGGATCAAGATAGGAAAGTTGAACCAAGGAAGAAGAAACCAAGGTAGATAGGTATATTGGTGATGAGCAAACAGAATCAGGTGAGGGAAGGTGATGAGTCTAGGTGAGGGAAAGGGGGTGGGAAGGGATGGAAAAGGTGAACAAAAAGATAGAGACCCTGGGTGGGCGAGTGGGAATGGGAAAGGTACACAGGGGATATGGGTTACCTGAACTCAAGGTTTCCATTTTCAGGTAACACAGTCCCCCCCGTGTTTCTTTCCCACTGCCACTAGTCCACCCAGGGTCTCTATCCCCTTGTTCACTTTTTCCATTCCACCTCCCCCTCCCTTTTGTTACCCAGGCTCATCACCCTCCACCACCTGGTTCCATCTGCCAATCATTCACGTACCCATCTAGCTGGGTTTCTTCTCCCTTGGTTCGCCTTTCCCTATTCCATCGCCCCTCTGGTTTCATCTGCCATTCACTCTCTCCCCCACGTCTGGTTCTACCTATCACCCACAAGTCTCTGTCTCACCCCTCCCTTTCACCTCTTTACACTGGCTATCTTCCCTCTACACACTCAGTCCAGATGCAGGGTCTCAACCCAAAATGTCAATCATCCTTTTGCCTCCCCAGTTGCTGCTTGACCCACTGAGATCTTCCAGCAGTTTATTTTTTGCTCCACATTCCAACATTTGCAGTCTCTTGCATCTCCAAACCTAACAATTGCTCAGTTTACAACATAATTTGTTATAAAGAAACCAGCTTTTCCTCCACTAGGTGGTGTGTTAGATGTACTTGTTAGCAGAATCAAGCATTTGCCATTCCACCCATATTTTATTTCACTGGACATTGAACTGTTAATGTCTCACTCATTTAACCTAGGATTTATTCTATCTGGTTTTATGAATTTTAAGTTGCATTCTGTAAAGAGAATATAAATGTATGCATAAAATGCCTTTGCAATTACTCTCAGCGGTCTGCTCATTCCTCCGTACTTGTGGCAGTGATAGATCTGTTGGTCATATCCCATGCAAGAGGTTAAATTCAACTTTGGTAAAGGCAGAGTTGTCAATACTCCATCATTGCACTGGAATCTCCAGACAAGTGACTAGGGATAAAAATCAAGGGGCACTGATGAAAGCTTAAAAGACAGCAAGTATTCCTTTGAATACTTTACCAGCCTGAAAAATATGGGACATGAGATTGAAAGGTTGGCCATTGAGAATCACCAAGTTGAACAATGAAGAGTCTTTTATACTTCCAGATGGTGGGGTAAAGGCAAATCACAGCTGGATAGACTAGTCAGGTGACCAAAGAGTTTGCGGGCCAGATTGTTGGAGTCAGGAAGTCATACGATAATACCTGCAAGGATATGCCCAATCATAGTTGGCAACCCTTGACAGCAACACAAAATGGTCATTGGAAAATCTGTTGTTTGATGTACACATTTATGTGGGTAAGCAATAAAATGAAGAAATAATCTGCCTTCAGGATGTTTGATCCCTGCTGATGTTGCAATTCCTTCTGTTTAGTGTCAGTTGAGGTAATTGCTAATTTAGTTCAACCATCCACTCAATGTGTTTAGAATTCTCAGATGAGCTGAAAGCTACTTAAGCTACTTGCTTAATATTTGGCCACATCTAATCTACTCATCCTCCTTTCCTGATGTGGCAGATTCCTTGTCGGAATGATGTTTCATTAGCAACAGTCACCTTCCTGTGCCCATTCTTTATATCAACGATGATTTAAGTCCTTCCTGATCCATAAGTGGTGTCTGCACACAGGAATTTTTAAAACTGTTCAATATTGCTGGGTCTTGTTTTGGAAATTGTATTGCCAAACCTGAAAGTATATCCTTACTGTTGTCTATACTGAACGAGGGTAGTCTACTTGGATCATGAAATCTTAAGGTTTTTGTTAACTGAATGAACAGGAGTAATCCTTAAAAAGATATGGTTAAGAATATTTCAATATTTTGTATGTCAATTGATGGGAGCCCTTTTTACACTAAGAAGAAATTTGCAATGGAAGTTCATTGCCTGAGTATAGGAGGTCAAGAAATGTATTGATCCTTGCTTTTTCCAAATGACCTTCACACATTTTCTGCGACTTCATGCTTTTGAAACTTATATTTCAAAAACAAATATTCTGTTTATTTGAGACTGCAGAAAGAATGCATGGGAAATTTTGTTGGGCACTTTGTAACAATATTGAATAAAGAGTTGTGTCATGATGTTGGAGGTGGATGACACATGCCTTGAATTTGTAAAGAATATTCCTTGATATAGATTGTTGAAAGAAATAATGAATCCAAAATGAGATTTAATTCTTGATAGTTGCAAAATCATTAACAAGAGAATTAGACATTAAGTTTATATAATCTGGTCGAAGACCTATATTTTATAAATTATTGACAGCAAATGGTCAATTCCTACTATCAAGTATATAGTGACAATATGTTTCTATTTCAGTTCATTAATCCCCTAATACATAATTTATTGTATCTTTCTCATACTGTTAACTGATTAATTGGGAAGGTTCTTTTTGGATTCTGACATTCACCTTCAGATTTAGTACATGACATGAATCCAGCTGAAGTGTTAATTTTTACTATTTCGTTGCTGGTTATGGAAAGCAACTCCTTGGGTTTATTGGTAGATTTAGTCTGCCTGAAGATTACTTTTTACATCACTTTAAGAATTCTACTTCGTGCATGTCTAAAGTGAAACTTGTGATACATTCAAAGCAACTCTTTGATATATTGGCTTATCCTTTCTGCAACTGCAAAGTTGATGAGAAATGTATGAATTGACTGCGAGATTGAAAAACCTGTTTCTAATTTAGGGATAAGCCTCGTCTCTGCTCTTCAGTTACAAAATTGCAAATTTCCAGAGGCAAGTTTCTCTTGTTTCTATTGCTCCCTTGCACTATGTTGCATTCTATTGGTGTACATTTCAGATAAAAATCAGCATGAGACAGGCAGTAAAACTGAATTTGGTTTGCCAGAGGGTTTGCTTATAAAGATAAACATCTTACAGACCTAAAACCAGTACAACAAAGGTTTCATATCCTTGCCTTTGTTATTCAAGGATAGAATTTCGAAAGAGCTAGAGTGTTGAAAAACAATGGCATAACTTAGGGATGTCCAAACAACAGCCTACGGCCACAAGCATCAATGAGCCTGGGCAACAAAAACAAGACAGCTCAGGAAATTTACTTCTATTGACATTTATATTTATAATTTATTGGTTTCTTCTGTTTGGATTTCATGGTCTGGAGGTTTGAAAAATTGTGTTTAGAGCATTGTTGCTTGTTTGGGTAGATAGATCCCAAATCAGCATACCAAAGTCCTTCAGTAGCTGCTGCTTCAAATGATTGGCAATTTAACAAGATTATTAGTTTAATCTACCAACTCATAATGTAACACACATAGCCAAAAATCTTTGGATAATCTTCATATAACTGAAGGATCTTATACACAACTTTAATAATGATTGATAAGAAAACATTAATTGTTTTATTTGTATAAAAACAATTGGGCTTTTGTGAATTGAGTAAGACTGGTGACGGATAGGCACCTTCCTTGAAATCCTTGAGAAGCTCTTCAATAAACTAAACTATGAGGTTTAAAAATGTTCACCATCAATTATTTCACTCCACAGTCAACCATGCGATTTTAGTCTGACTTTTGTATTCTTTAACAAATGTTGTAAATAAATAAAAAAAATAGCATTACATGGGTCAATAGTTTGAAAGTGCTCCATGAAATAGGGTGCTCAGCTAACTTTCATGCCACATTGGTTTACTTTGATGAAGTTGGCTTAAATTATTAGTGAATGTTGGATAAGACATAATTCTTCACATAAATTATTCTTATACAAATGCTATAGAGTTCATTAGTGTTTTTTTGTAATACTTGTGTAAAGGATTTGCACCTTTATTAACTCATTTATCCAACTCCATGAGGACCCTCTGATCCTTTCAAACCCAACCCAACTGTGAAATTTGTCCCAAGGCTTCCAATCTCCAACTAAGCATTTATCTGCCACCTCACCACTTAACTGACCATTGCTCCTTATACCAGAACCCAATCTTCACCATGATCCTTAGCCTCCTATCCTCAGTCCTACCTGATCCCTCTGGCATCACTCTGAACTCTTTTCCAACACAGTACCAAGCCTGAATGGATCTAGACTCCCACCCTACCTCCACATTCCCACCATCTCCTTACCACATCACAGATCCCCATTCACCTAGACTCCCAATACCAAAAGCCCCTATCACAACCCAAAGGACTAATGTGCAAAAATGCACCTACTGCGAAACAATCTCTGCCATTGGTTTAATAGATTCATCCTACTTCAAATGGAGGTACTACCATTTCATACAATTGGCATGGATGCCTCCAGTCTCAACAGCTGAATGCCAGCAGTTTCAATCAAAACCAATAGCATAAAGTCAACAAAATCTGGACCACTAATACTGTCCTGGATTATTATCCCCAAAATTTTCTCCACAGGAGATATTCAAGCTCATTGTCTTCCCTTTTGTCGAACAGAGTGATTTTGTTTTTTGCAACCCTCCACTCCTCTCACACCATTTCTACATCCAGAGGACTAGAAGGTTATGATTGGAGACTCTACTATTTCCCCCTCGGCAAACTCAGTCACTTCCATTTCCCTTTCGACTCTGAGCAGTCAACCTGTTAAATACCGCTTTTTCATCAATTTTTGTTCTTTTATTCTGTACTTTTTAATGTGACATTGCAAACATTCTCTTCATTTTAAAGTCAGGTGCCAGAAGACATTGTTACAGTTGCAAAATGAAATGTGATGATCAAGGATGTGCATATGCCCTATTAAAAATGCTGGATTTATTCACTTCAGTAGGAACTGTGGTATATACAACACATATATTGCCTTTTTTAATGATTTGTTTTGCCACCTTTCCTTTTAATTATCTTCCTTTCTGTCATGCAGCCATTTAATCCTTGCTGTACTTTGGTTCTGTAAATTGCAAGTCTCTCTAATGTCTCAGACAACTGCCTAGTCATTGATATTCAACTTCAAGAAGTTTGACTATTGAGCATAATTCTATTCTCACATAATGTTCAACCTCTTCAATTAGATGTTGCTGGATAGCAGGGCAGAAAGTTTTCCTAATGTTCTTCTCTGGAATTCAGGTTAGAGGAAGCCAACTGTAGCATCAATAATACAGTCTGAGAAACCAGCTGACTTTGCACAGAGTAAAAATTAAGCTACAGGCAATTCCTGTTAGCAATTGAACAACAGACAATTTCTGGTGGAGATTGAACTAGAGACAATTCAAAGGCCATTGACATGAAACATTAACTTTGTTTTTCTCTCCACAGACAATAATGAGTATTTCCAGAAATCTCCTTTTTTATTTAAGATTTCCAATATCCACAGTATTTTGTTTATGTAGAGATAATTCTTGGTGCCTCAGCTGTTCACTGGAAAATCTCACAGATCCATTGGGGGAGCTGTATTGATCTTTATTTATTTTAAGTAAAAAGAATGATTTTTCATCTCAGTTTCTGGGCAGGAATCTAGCAACCGCAAGCCAAAATTTGCAGCATCTGCTGCCCTACTTTGCTAACCTCCAGCAAGTTCCAGTTTTGGGATGGCCTGGGAAATAGCAGAGCAGCAAAAACACCACCTACAATATGCAACTCCTGCCCCTCTTTGGATGTCAGTGCAGGTTTGGATCCTACCATGCTCTGCTCAGTTCCAACAAGCAACGAGTAGCTGAAGCAACAGATCTTAAAGGGACTGAAACCAGAATAAGTCCCAACAAGCCTTTTCCAATCTGGTGCCTGGAGGAGCACAAAGCATGAGCTGCCCATCAATAATTGTTCAACTTTAGCATCATGTGCCCTAAAGATGCTGACCATGAGAACAGCTGAACAGTTTACAGCTCCGGTGAACTTAATCTGGCCAACATTGCAATCATTATTACCTGCCTGATTAATGCACTAAATGGAAATTAATCTCAAAATATTCAAACAATTCATTCTTAGCAATGTACTTTGTCCTATGTGTTCTATTTAGCTTGCTGGGGATGTTGTGGTCAAGCACATTGTGTGGATCTGTGAACACTGTGGTTCATCAGAATAATTAAGTATATTTAATCTATTATGATGCAGACTTCATGCATTAATATTTCATAATTTTCTGTGTCACCTGACTTGGAACTTGGGGTACCTGGGAATATAAATCAGTGGTTTCCACTAATGCACAGCCTGCTTTCACACTGCATACAGTGGCCACTGAGTGTAGGGTCCATAGAATGTTGGTTTTGGTCGACAAACAGGTGATTTCTTTTAAATATTTATTTAGTCATAGATTCATAGAGCAATACAGCACAGATAAAAGCCCTCTGTTTAATTTAGTTTTACAGTCAGACTTTCTTAACCTGGTAGTTTTTATTTGAAGTGGTAACCAAATAGTGAATTGTGGTAATCAATTAGCCTGCCAGTTAATTAACCAGTTAGAACTGAAATTACTATCAGCTGACTGACAATTTGTGGCATCTGAAGAAATCAGTCTGAGGGTGTTGTAGTACTCACCCAGGGTGGTGTCTATGGAGTGTGGACTTCAGTGAATTAGGGGTGATTTTGGAAAGGCAAGTACAGAGGTGTAGCTTTATATTTAAATAATTGAATTGATTAAAAAAGCAAAGCAAATTAAATTAAATCAGACATGCAGAATAGGTGATGTGTTGCAGTTGATGGAAGCCACAGTGACCACGTCTTCAGTAAGTATCTATAATATGAGAAATTTGCTTAGACTTGAAGAGCTGAGATCATCTGAAATTTGAATATTCAATGTACAAAGGAGAGGGAAGTTAATAGCACACTTTGTTCTAAGATGCAATCATATCCACTTAGATTATATACTGCAGAATTGGTCAGTTCAGAGTTGCAGAAGGGTGAGGCAGGTGTGGTGATCTGGAAGTAAATGTTAGAAAACCCTCAACTTTTGCACTTTCCCAACAGATATAAGATAAGATTTCTTTATTAGTCACATGTACATTGAAACACACAGTGAAATGCATCTTTGTGCAGAGTGTTCTGGGGGCAGCCTGCAAGTGTCATCACACTTCCGGTGCCAATGTAGCATGCCCACAACTTCCTAACCCGTATGCCTTTGGAATGTAGGAGGAAACCGGAGCACCCAGAAGAAACCCATGCAGACATGGAGAGAACGTACAAACACCTTGCAGACAGTGGCAGGAATTGAACCTGGGTCGCTGGCACTGTAATAGTGTTATGCTAACTGCTACACTACCGTGCCTGCCTGATATAGAGTTCTTGCTGCACGTTTGAACAGACTACAAGGACAATTGGCAGACTGACTACTGCACCATGGTACAGGAGGCCATTTCATGTTGAGAGAGAAAAATGTAACATGATAAGGGATAATATAGGTGGTGGTTGTAAGTGAGAGTCCAGAAGGATGCATTGCCTATTCTTTGCCAGGGGCTGGAGAGAAACCTGGAGTGGAAGAGGAAAGATCCACTTGCACAGTCCATGTGGGAACAAGTGACATAAATGGAACTGGGAAGGAGGTTCTGCTGAAGGAGTGTGCACAGAGTCACATAGGTAATAATCACCCAGTTAATTGAGTCATTGGTATTGGGAATAATGGAATTAGATGCATGGGGCACTGGCAACAACTGGGATTGGAGGATCTGTTCTATTGGCATGGACTTTGCTTGAACCTAGCTGAGACCAGGGACCTAACAAATCAAATAACAAGGGGTGTAGATAAACTTATTAGTGCTGGGAAGAAGGGCTCTTGTGTGGAGAAATTTTGAAAGCTAATGAGAAAGGATGAGATGATAGTGAAGCATTGTGAGATGAATAATGATAATCAGAGTGTTTCAGGCAGAGGCAGAGCATACAAGAATATCACCAATTAGAGTCAGAGTAGGGAAAAATAGTAAAAAGTCAAAATTGAAGGCCCTTTACCTGAATGCATGTAATATAACGAATAAAAGGGGACAATGTGATAGCCATTTCAGAAACACGTTTGCAATGTGTCAAAGGAATAAATTGTTCCAGGAAATTTACCTGTAAAAGGTCTGGGCAAAATGGAAAATAAGCAAGGTTAGCTCTGATAATTAAGGGTGGGATAAAGGATCAGAAAATCAAGAAGTAGAAGTTTGGGTGGAGTTAAGAAACAGCAAGGGGCAGAAATTATGGGGAGCAAAGGCAACTTCCATCAAACCATAGCAGTAACATAAGACAGAGTTTAAATCAAAACTGCTCCTTTAAATATGCCACTGGCTGTTTCTTAGCTCCACCCAAACTTCTTCTACTTCTTGATTTTCTGAGCTAAGATCTTTTCTATCTGCTGCCTTTGTCCCACTCTTTATTATCAGAGCTAACCTTGCTTATTTTCCATTTTGCCCAGGCCTTTTACAGCTAAATATCCTGGAACAATTTATTCCTTTGACACGTTGCAAAGGTAATATAATAATCACATGATATAATTATAAGGAACTATGATCTACATAGAGATTGGGTAAACCAAATTATCAATAATGGTGTGGAGGAAAAATTCAAGGTGGATACACGATATAGTTTTTTAGATTAGTATGTTGAAGAATGAACAGAGAATAGTTATTTTAGATCTAGTATCGCGTGGTGAGAAAGGGTTAATCAAAAATCTGGAAGTGGCTTTTGGGGAAGAATGATCATAATATAATAGATTCCATACAATGATTGAGAATGATTTATTTCAATCTGAAACCAGGATCATAAACCTAAACAAATCAAATTTCAAATTATGAAGAGTGAGTTGACTATGGTAAATTGGGAAATTACGTTAAATGCTATGACAGTAAACAAACAATGTCTTGGATTTTAAAAAAATCAGTGCATGTGCCCTTTTAAGGCACAAAACCTAAACAAGAAAAGTAGTCCAGCTGGGGTTAACAAGAGATGTTAAAGATGACATTATAAAGGAAAAATATATAATGTTGCCAAAAGGAGTAGTAAACCTGAGGATTGGGAATATTTCAGACTTCAATAAAGGAAGACCAAGACATTGATAGGAAAGGGAAACAGAATACAAGAGTAATCTTGTAATCCTGAGTAATTTAAAAATAGAATATAAAAGCTTCTGCAGATATGTAAAAGGGAAAAGATTAGCAGAAGTTGATGGGGCTTCTTTACAGATTGAGGCAGGACAAATTATATTGAGGAATAGGGTGAGTGGCACAGAAAATAAACAAATATTTTATAGCTGTCTTCACAAAATGTTGCTAAAATAAATGCCCAAAATAGTGGAGTACAAGTCTTGAATGAATGACGAGCCAGAAAAAATTAGCATTAGTTAAAAAAATGTATCAGGTGAACATAAAGGGGCTGAAAGGCACTAAATCCCCAGAACCTGATGATTTTCACTGATGGTTTTTAATGAACTAGCCATAGTCAATGGATGCAATCATCGTTATCTTCCAAATTTCCACAAATTTGAGAGGGAGAGGGAGAAAATGAAAATATTTGAAAAGCTCAGCCATTCGGGCAACGTCTGCAGCAAGAGACACCAGTTAATGTTTTGGGTCAGGAATTCTTCCTCAAAACTGGGGTAAGAGTGGAAGAGTTACAGTTTTAAAGAAGAACTAGGGGGAAGAATGACAAGAAGACAAAAGACTATGTGGGGATAGATTAAGAGTGGTCAGGTATAAGAAGCATGAGTACTGACCATTAGCGAAACATTTTATGGAAACAAGGTGAGAAGGGGACACGAGCGTGATATTGGGAAACAATGAGAGAACAGATTAACTGAAGATGGAAAATTCAAAGTTCCCAGATTGAAGATAATGCTGTTCTAGTTTACTTTGGACTCCACAAAAGGAGGCCACAGGTACAGGTCGGAACGGGAGAGGGACTGAGGATTAAAGTGGCATACGACAGAAAGCTCATGATCACCTCAGCAGACTGAGCTGAGGTGCTCTGCAAAGAGATCACCTGATCTGTGGTTGGTCTCTCCAGTACAAGGAGGATACATTAATACTAGTGCAGTAGACTGGATTGGAAGTGCAAGTAAATTGCTAATTCACCTGGAGTGACTGTCTGGGTCCCTAGATGGTAGAAAGGAAAGGGGAGAATGAACAGGGGTTGCATCTCCTCTGGTTGCATGGGAAGGTGACATGGGATGGGAAATGGTGGGTGGGGACAGTAGAGTGAACATGGTGTGTTTGAATTTCCAGCTGTTTACAATACTTATCAATGATTTGGATAAGGGAACCAATTGTAATCTGTTCCAGCTTGCTGATGATACAAAGCTGAGTGGCAGTGCAAGATGCAGAGAAGCTTCAAGGGGGTATGGACGCGCAAAGTAAATGGGTGAGAACACATGGCAGATGGAATTTTATGTGGGGGGAAAAAAGTGAAGTTATGCACTTTGGTAGAAAAGATAGCAAAACAAAATATTTTTTAAATGTTGAGAGATTGAAGTGTTGGTGTTCAGAGGGACCTGGGTGTCCCTGTATATGAATAACTGAAAGTTAAAACTTGTATGCAGCAAGCACTTAGGAAGGCAAGCAACACATTGATATTTACTGCAAGAGGAGCTCAGAACAAGAAGAAGGATAGTTTTCTTTAATTATGGAGAGCTCTGGTGAGATTGCATCTGCAATGTTGTGTATGGACCTGGTCTCCCTTACCTAAGGAAGGATATCCTTGTGGTGAAGGGAGTGAGTGAAGGTTTACCACATTGATTTCTGGGATGGGTGTTTCTCATATAAGGAGAGATCAAGAAGACTGGGGCTATACTCCCCTGAGTTTGGAAGAATAAGAGGTGATACCTTTGTAGCATATGAAGTACTTACAGGGCTTGACAGGGTAGATACAGGGTTGATGTTTGCCCTGGCAGGAGTGTCTAAGGCAGGGTTTACAGTCTTAAAATCAGGGTTTGGGCACTCAAAACTTCATCATGCAGGGAGAGTCACCTTTGGAATTCTTTGTGCAAGAGGGCATGTTGCTCAGTGTATTCAAGACAGATAGATATATTTTTTGCATATAAAGGGAAACAAGAGAAATGAGCTGGATACAGTAAAGTAGTGCTGAGGTAAAAGATCAACCAGGATTTTATAGAATGGCATAACAGGCATGAGGGGCTGAATGGCCTATTTCTGCACCTATTTCTTATGTTCTTATTGAGCCTTTTGAAATCAATGGGAGAAATCAGCTGCCAGAAGAAATGTAAGTATTTTTATTTAATTTAATATGGTTGATTTAATTTTTTAAAATTGCTTTAATTTTTAGTTTGTGTGGTTTTATTTCTTTAACATTTATAAAAATAATTTTAACTTTTCTAATGTTATTTTTAATGTTTTGACTGGTCCTGTCTAAAACAGCTGGTGTGTGAATAAGTGATCCATGGTACTTGTCTTGCCCAGGTCAATGCTCTTCTTGCTACTGCCACCAGCCACTTGCCTGAAAAGGCCCTATGCTATATTGGGCAATGGAAGACTGGGCACTGGCATGCTGGTAGGAACAGCATGGTCCAAGATGCAGACAACCATTGGTCTCACATAGGGGAACCACTCCCATTAAATCAAATGATACAATTTTTTTAAAAAAACTTCATTGTTGTCTGCTTTCCTCACAGCTGTACCATCATCATTCAAATGATTGGGCTCACAAACACTGTATAAGGTCCACTCTGATCTAGGATTCTTAGGATTCAGACCAGTGGAAATTGTCTTGGTAAACTTGTGATATTTTAATGTCAGAGTCCAATGCAACATAGGAACAGGGTGTATGACTTTACAGCCAAACTACTCCCAAGACCAGTTTTCTTTGAATTACCATTGCAGACCACATCTTCCGCAGCACAGGCCAGACATTCTAATACCCATTCTTTGACCAAATTTTTGATCACCAATTCTAATATCTGTTTATATAGCTTGACGCCAAATTTTGTCTCATTATGATGCTGTGGATTGTCCAAAGATGTTTCACCACATTACTGGTGCTAGATAAATGCAAGTTGTTTTTGTTTAGAATGGTGACCAAGCTGGGGCTATATATTTTGACCTAATTAGCTACCATTCTCTGCCCCAGTGAATTTATTCAAGCCTAACTCCCTGAGTGTACGTGTGGCTGTGTATGTGTAGAATACTTTAGTGAAACAAATGTTCTGAAGCCCAAGAGAATAACTCTTTATGTTTGTCTAATTCTGGTTTCCAGGTCTGGGATCAGGATGCTTAGCAACAATGTGTCTGTTATTTTACAGTGTGCTAAACAATAATAAAAATACCATTAACAATTCCATGCTATGCTTTGGCAGAAATACTATTTATAAGATGGTATTAAGTTTTGGCGTGGACTAACTTTTGATATTTGCCGGCTATTTTGGTGTTCCATAGAATACTCGAGCAGCTTCCAAAGAACAGCATGGTTCAATAGTATGGCTGTAAATCATTAGCAAAAATCTAATGGAAGTAGCTTGTGCTCTTGTGTCTGGAGAGTGTTCCAGACAATTGGAACTTCAGGCATTTCAAATTTGTGTTCAAATTTCTAAACTTTCCTGGTGCTATGAGCATGGATTTTCAGTACATTTCATCTGAGGGATGCATTATTTACTTATAGATCTAATTTAATATTTTCAAGCTCATTCAGGTATTTCTGCCTTGGTCAACTCGTTCTTCTTGAAAGTAAACATCTGGATCAATTTCCCTCTAACAGCTGAAGAGATCTGATTTATAAAATGTCCTGATTTTTCACCGTTTAAGAGACAGGAGTCAATTAGGTGTGCTGTATTTTATACAATTTTCTCAAAGGTTTGCAATAAAATGTTGGGGAACAGCTCCAGAGAGATGTTTTTTTTATTTTACTGGGGAGAGGAACACAATTTATTTTAGAAGGTTGTATGGAAGATATATTGGTAGGGCTACACTAAAGCAGCACAATGCAGCAACAGAGAGAAGCAGGAAGCGAATGCATTCCAAAGAATGTTCCATGTGGATAATTATGTATGAAATTTAGAATTGTACGGCAGAATTATTTACCAAAAGATCCATTCCATTGTATTAATTGATTTAAAACAAGCCAAAGATTTGTACAGAAAAGTGGTACAAAAAACAACAACAACTTGTATTCATAAAGCAGCTTCAACATGGTGAAATATCTATAGTTGCTTCACAGGAGGATTATCAAACCAAATTTTACATTCAGCTACATAAGAAGATATGAGAGTAGATATCAAATAGTTTGCTTAAAGAAATGGATTTTATTGAACATTTTTAAGGAAAAAAGAGAATAAAGAATTCCAAAGGTTAAGGCCTTAGCAGTTGAAGGCAGAGTCACCTTAAACCTTGGGATGTACAAGATCCCATAATTAGAGGAGTCCAGGTATTTTGAAGGGTTATGAAGGAGGCTTGTCGTATGTTTATTATATAATTGTTTACTTTATTTACTGTAAAGTATAGAAACATAGAAAAACTACAGCACAATTCAGGCCCTTCAGCCCACAAAGCTGTGCCAAACATGCCGCCACCCTAGGAATTACTGGGGTTACCCATAGCCCTTTATTTTTCTCAGCTCCATATACCTATCGAACAGTCTCTTGAAAGACCCAATCATATCCGCCTCCACCACCATTGCCGGCAGCCCATTCCACACACTCACCACTCTCTGAGTAAAAAACTTACCCCTGACATCTCCTCTATATCTACTCCCCAGCACCTTAAACCTATGTCCTCTTGTGGCCGCCATTTCAGCCCTGGGGGAAAGCCTCTGACTATCTGCCTGATCAATACCTCTCATCATCTTATGCAGGCATCTTATATAGGCTGTATCCTTAGAATGAACTGATATCATGACATTTCAGACAAGAACAGAGCTCCAAGTCAACCAGAGTAAGGTCAGTTTATGATAGCTCTTGGACTGATGGTGTATAAATGTAGAGACTTGATGCCGTCCCTGTAGCGCAGGGTTAAAGATATGATATCATTTCTTCTAAATGTTCTCATTTTCACAACACTGAAAAAATTAAGAGGGTAAAGCATAATCACCTTTATTCAGTTCTCTTTTGGCATAATTTTGCATTGGTAGGTTCAAGACTGCAATCACCAAAGTTTAGAATTACAATATGGGGTAGAAATTTGTCCTTGGCCACATGCAAAAATGCTTTATATATTGAAGGGGCAATGCATTCCACTTCTAAAATTTGATTCTACCGAACTCTCAGAAGCAACGTTCGATGCTACTGCACTACTACATCATACAACAACTACACATGACCAAGGATAAACTTCTCCTTCATCTACATCAAAATAGCATTGATTAATTTATACTCACTTCATCTGAACTACTGAGGAAACACCTGCAGCTTTAAAATTTGCCAGGTCATCCAAATGTACCGTATAATTGGTGGATTATTTCTGAAACATAGTCACTGTTGTTATGGAGGCAAATGTAGTCACCACTTTATTCACAATAGTGCCTTGGTGTTTTACTGTGGCTATATACCTCAAGTACAAATCATTATTGTAAGTAGTCTGAATAATTTTAAATATGGTTGATTAATCACATTTTGGAGGGCCATAGCTGCTTTGCATCAAATTATACATGAGGATAAACTAGAAATGTAATAATACCTGTACTTGGGTGCAAAAGGTATCAAGGTATATTTGAAAAGAGTGGGAATATAGCACTGAGGCAGATGACTATGCCTGATTATATGGAATAGTGGAGCAGTCTCAAAGAACAAAATGGAGTATGCCTGCTATTTTCTATGTTTCTTTATTTCCTCGTGAGCTGACTCTGTTATTTATTTCTTCTCCAAGCACTCTTCTTCAAACTCTCCAAGCTAGTAAAATGAGATGAGATTTGGTGAGATGAGACCTGATTCAGGTCATAAGCTATTAGATTTCAAATTAAAATGAGCAAAAAGACCAGGCAGTACACGTTCTTAAATGTGGACAAATATAAAAATAAAAGTTAAGAGCACACTATTACTTCCTATACCAATAGGTCATCCATTTGCTTAAATAATATGACCTTTGATTGTCTTCAAATATCTCTAACCCCAGGGTTAGGAATTAAACATATTTTTTAAAAGTTGCTTTGATTCTGGAATACAGTTTTACAGTCTGTGAGGATACACAGTGAGGTTAATCTTCTGCAGCAAATGGTTATGTTGAGTTTAAATCATCACTGGTGTCAATAAATCTCACCAGTAGAATACTCGGAGATCGTTTTATTACTAATAATTGGGTGAAAAATGTTTTGACTCTCAGTTAACTGAGTCTGTTGTATTTTGAACAGAGGCAAAGTAAATTATTGAGAAAATCAGTGGCCCAATCTAAGCTTCAGGGACCTGGCTGCTGTATTTTCTAGTTTCTGTGCTTCAACTAAGTATAATCCTTCTGTTTGCACATTTCCATGTACAAACACCTGTGCATGCACTGAGCTGGTATAATGAAATGTTACAAACACAGTAAAGTAAAAATAAATGGGTAATGCCATAATAGCTCTGAAGGGGAAGGTCCAGGAATTGAAGTGAAAGGCACATTGTGGAGGAAAACAGACTTGGGAATGTTCAAGCATTTCAACCACAGCTAAGTTACAAGAAAACTGTCATCATTGTAAATCAGCAAACTCAGTTTACTGGTTATTGTAGCATTGATATCAAGGCCCTTAAGTAGATAGCTCCCAGAATTGCAAGGGTTGCAATGCACAATGAACATGTGCCCTGTGATAATGATGCCAACGTTTTCATTGCTTCCTCATTTCCATTTCCATTATCACTGCATTCATTCAATGTAGAATGTACCACTGAGTCTCGCATGGGTTAATATCACACATGGCTGATACCATTCAAAGCTAGCCTGCAGTAGGTAAAGCCAACCTGTGTCTCTTAAAAGAGATGTGCACTGTGTGCAGTTAGATGAGTTTCTCGCAAGCAGCCCAGCTGGAAAGTGTAACCTACCTCAGTTGTCTTCTTCTTTCCTCTTCCGCTCCTGCTCATGCTGCTTGATTGCTCATTCTGTAGCTGGCGGCAAGGACTGTTCCCTCACTGCAAAGAAGATACGCCGCTTTTGGTAGATCACCACAGATCTGCTGCACACTACAGGGTTGCTGCTGATTGCTTTAGGCAGCAGAAGTGTTATTTCAGCACCCGACTGATTTGCATTACATTTCATGTGGCCTTCCATTATATACATGGAGCCAAAATCCCTTTAGAGGTGGAGGAGCGGCGAGTGGGTTGACAGCTATAGTGGGGGTGGAGGCTGGCAGCCACTACTTAGTTGGATCTCTACTGTATCTCAGCTTGGGGATGGTTGACAGATCAGACACTGGGGGATTGAGGAATGATAATTGATACAGAGGGAGTTGGGGATTGGCAGTTGGACAGTCAGGGGACTGGAGAATTTCATGATAAACCAGAGAAAGTGAGAACTGTCTTCAAGGATCTGGGGGCAATGAGGAACAGTAACTGTATAGTCAAGGGGCACAATACTAACATGTCAGGAAGAGTCCAGTCAAACTTCTGGAATGATACAAAATAACCTGGAGATAGTTGTTATCACATTCCACGCTGGAAAAAGATAGACTTATGCATTTGAGTTGCCACACACATGTTTTGCTAACTATTGACTTGTTTTACAAAAAAAACTTTAATTTATAGAAAATATTTCCATAGAAAAATATGCACATACATATTTCAAATTAACATGAGCAACATTTTATATAGTTACAGTTAGCATATTCATCCATTAAAGGATTAGGTTGAGCTCCCTCAGTTTTATTATGAAAGCATTCCTCTTACATAATGTCTACAAAGCAATTTTGGTGGGTGTAGCACTGAATAAATGCTTTGGGGAAGTTGCTATACTTCTGGACATCAGGTTATGTGTAGTTGCTTCCACTAGAAGACTAGCATTTGGAGAAGTGCAGCAAGGTAAAAGAATAGGCAATAAAGGAAAGGATATTGAGTTGTCTAGAAGAACAAGAGGACCTTGGATAATATATTCTTGTGCACAAATCACAAAAAGTTAGCAGCCTTAAGTTAGCAGTAAGTGGTCAGGAAGGCAAATGACATTTTGGCATTTATTGCAAGAGGGTTGGAGTTTAGAAATGGTTAAGTATTGTTTTAATTGTCCAGGATACCGGCGAGGCCCCACCTTTTCTCCTGTTATGGTCCTTTTATTTAAGAAAGGATATACTGGCACTGGAGTCAGTGCAAAAGTGATTTACTGGGCTAGTTCCTGGGTTGAAAGCATTGTCCTATCAACAGTGACTAAATAAATTAGATCTATATTCTTTGGAGTTTAAAACAGGGAGGAGTGATCTTATTGAAACATGTATAATCCTGAGGGGGCATGACAGAATAGATGTTGAGATGTTTCCACTAGTGGGAGAACAAGGGGAACATGGTTCCAAGACTGGGCAGTAGTCATTTAAAACAAGGTGTGTAGAAACTTCTTCCAGTGGGTTGTGGAAGCAAGATAATTGGGATATTTAAAGCAGAAGCAGATAAATATGAACTGAGGGCTGTAAGGAACTGACACAGAACAGGAGATAAAGCTTGGAAGGTCAACCATGATCATATTGAATGGTGGGGCAGGCATGAGGGCCAAGCTGCCTACTCCTGCTCCTGTTTTCTTCTATTCTTATGACCACAAATTTTTGCAGATATCAGGGCAGATCACTAAGGTGGTTAAAAAGGTATATATAGCACTTTCCTTTATTAGCTAAAGAATAGAATATGAAAGTAGGGAGGTTATACTGCAGCTCTATATAACATATTAGACTACATACCACCTGTTTAAGAAGACCACTATCATCCCAGTTAAATTGTGTAATGTGCCTGAATGACTATCGATCAGTGGCTTCAAGAGGCTGGTCATGGCAAACATCAACTCCAGCCTTCCAGACAACCTCAATCCACTTCAATTCACCTACCACCTAAACAGGTCCATGGTGGATGGCATCTCCCTGGCCCTACACTCATCTCTGGAACATCTGGATAACAAAGACACCTACGTCAGACTCCTATTTATTGAGTACAGCTCCGGCTTCAATACCATAATTCTGAACAAACTCATCTCCAAACTCCTAGACCTAGAAGTCAGCACCCACCTCTGCAACTGAATCTTTGACTTCCTGACCAATAGACCACAATCATTAAGGATAGGCAGCAACATCACCACCACTATTATCCTCAACAGTGTTTCCCTGCAAGACTACATCCTCAGCTCCTTACTTTACTCCCTATACATTCACGGCTGTGTAGTCAGATTCTGCTCTAATTCCATTTACAAGTTTGCAGATGACACCACCGTAGTGGGCTGGATCTCAAACAACGACAAGACGGAGTACAGGAAGGAGATGGAGAACCCAGTGGCATGGTGTCAATACAATGACCTCTCCCTCAATGTCAGCAAAACAAAAGAGCTGGCCATTGACTTTGGAAAGCATGGTGGAGTACACGCCCCTGTCTGTATCAATGGTGCTGAGGTGTAAATATCACCAACAATTTGTCCTAGTCCAGCCATTAGGACACTATGGCCAAGAAAACACACCGGCGCCTCTACTTCCTCAGAAGCCTAAGGAAATTCAGCATGTCCCCAATAACCCTCACCAATTTTTACAGATGCACCATAGAAACATCCTATCTGGATGCATCACAGCTTGAAATGGCAACTGCTTTTCCCAAGACCACAAGAAGTCGCACAGAGTTGTGAATGCAGCCTAGTCTATCACGAAAACCAGCCTTACCTCC